>NW_009259496.1:249727-278286 GCF_000687185.1 Egretta garzetta | reverse complement strand
ATCTTTAACCACTAGCCACTGGCTTACAAGGGTCACAGCGTTTTCCCTTCTGCGACCTGAGCTGTCCCAGCGCCGCGCATTGTACCGTGGCAGTAGCGCTGGTCAGCGTGCTTCCTGCGACGCCTGCGAAGGCTGATGCCCCTGAACACTGCACTAGTCTGGGACAGACAGATGCATCCCTGCTTTGCCCACGCTGAGCAATTTCCCCGCACAAATTATATGGTCATAACCTAAACTGATGTAAGTCAGCATGGATTCATTGAAATGAATAGGTGATGGCAAAGGGATAAACTCAGTTACATTGTGGGATATGTGTCAGCTTTCTCCATAAAAGGATCTGGCCTAAATCTTTGGCCCAGATTTGTCCAAGGTTTTAAAACAGGTAAGCCATGCCCACAGCTGGCGGGTTGTAACAGGGTTTCCCATAGATGAAATCACTAACCCCAAATCAGTTTAAGAGCATTCAGTATATGCTCGTTAAATGCAGAGCTGGAGTAAAGCCATCAAGACACAACCCAAGTTCTCATACACGGATGGCCATCAGTGCAACAGCTCTGAGGCTGGACTATAGGGAAGGAAAACCGTTACGTATCGGGGTTCCGGAGGACTGCAGAACTGGGGTCCCCCGGACTGCTGCCTCGGTAGTTCCTTTTTAAACCTCTGCACCTTATAGCATCAGATTTTTCAGATCAGAATCTTCTGCTCTCACCCCCTCCTCAAGTGAGGGTCTGGTTTCCCATCTCCCTCAAAACTGCAGCTGACATTTGTGATCAATTGGCTGGGTACCATGAGGTCTTGGGCCACTCGAATGAGGAAGAGAAGGCTCTTCCCAATCCGCCTTCTTCTCCCCGCTTACTCTAGGTGTGCGCCAAGATCCGTCTCCGCGTTATTTTTCTTTTCATACAAAGTTCATACTATTCTGATTTTAAGTGTAGAGAAAAAAAAAAAGAACAAGAACTAAATCAGGTGAGCCTCTTCCACATCATGTAAATGACCCCTGGTTTGAACGTCTTCAGTTTGAACTGCATGGTGAAACTGCCTTTTGCAATCTGCTCTGGATAAACAGAGCGCTTGTGGGTGTCAAGCCCTCTCAAACAGGCTTTCCAAATGGGCTTTGCTGCACACGCAATGTATTTCTGGTCAGAACTAACCCGCTGCAAAGGTTTGTTCTCCCAAAGGGATTTATAGCACTCACAAACCCGCATAGGCCCATATCGTTTCACAACAATAAACCAATTCTCCCAAGACGCTAGCGAGATGCTTAGGCACAGATTTAACCCTTTTTTTTTTGCCAAAATGGTTGTTCTTAATTGAAGAATTTCATAATTAACGTATTGCAGAGCCAAACCACAGCTTCTTGCTGTTTGTCAAATCCGCCCTGTGTGAAGAGCTTCCTAATGTAGCCTAATTTTTGCCCCCGTGCTAAGTTATTATTCCTTCAGTTTGGGAGTTGGTCTGTCACTCCTGCCACACAGAAAAGACTTCATTACTCAGATTTCTATTTCATTCATCGTATCCTCCCCATTTAATGGAAGAAAAGTGGTAGGAAAGAACTCTTGTATGGATCAAGTTTTGTCCTTTGCATAGCGATGCTTTCATCAAGAGGAGCTATGCACATAAAATGGAATCACGGAATCATTTAGGTTGGAAGGGACCTTTGGAGGTCAGCGGACTCAGTCCTCTGCTCCAAGCAGAGCCGACTTCAAAGTTACACTGAACTTCAAAGTGAGATGATTTTGCTTGGGGCCGTATCTACCTATTTTCAAGGGAAGAATCTGGCCCTCAGATGGACGTGCAATGTGTATTGCGTGATTTGTCCTTGTGTCACCTTTACTAACGTTTAAACAAACTAGTTCCTTTTTTTTTTTTTTCAGGAATTTCCAAATAATTTGGCATTTAATGTCAAACAATTGGACCCAAACCAGACTGCAACAGTACTGAATGTCGCAATGCCCTCCCCAGCGGCCCCGTGTGCAGTGGCAGCACCTCACTTACAACTGCACGTCGCCATTTTGAGGGAAACAGCTTTTTTTTCCAGAAACACGACCCCAGAAACACCGAGTAAGTGCTGTTTCCTCTGTGAGTAAAAGTAGCACATTTTAGTCTTTCTCTGCTGTTTTTGGACAACATGTGGCATTCTGTTTTTTTTTTTTTATTTGAGGTCTTTTGCCCTCTTTTTATGATTAAGCAAATTGTCAGATACCTTCTGTAGATTTAAAATGCACTTCCATATTTTCAGAACGGCACACAGGATCCTGGTATAACTGTACAGGTAATTTTTAGATAAATATTTCCCCCAAACTTTGTTCTACTGTTACAGGCACACTATGAACTAATACTGCTGCTAACTACAGTAACTCTGTCACCTTTATCCGGTGTGCAAATGAGAGTCCCAAATGCGAGCCTTCTCACCAAAACCCAAGCAGTATCAAGACCGAATGAAAAACAGTCTCTGCTTCAGGAGGGTTTTCTAAATAGACCAAGAGCAGAAGGGAACACGAAGGCTGAGAGCACCACCGAAAAGCCCAAACCACTGGGACTCTAAACAAAGAAAATAGCTGTAACTGGAGGAATATTCTTCCTAATATTCCAGGAGGTCTGTTAGTAGTTACGATCACGCACAGCCGGGCCCCGCCGCACAAGATCTCTGTGCACACAGAGAATACACAGACAGAAAATGCTGCAGATGCTATCCCGACCTTGCCGAAGCTAGTGGGAATGCTTCCTTTGCCTTCAACAGATCCTGGTTTTGTCTGAAGTTTAGTGATCAGCCAGATGGTGATGCCCTCCAGAATCTCCCCAGTCATCCTGCTCCTGTCTTTATGAGGATAAGAAGTGAGACTGTATCAGGGCATCCAAGGGGTGCACCGCCAGCGGAGACTGACACGGAGCCACGGCGCCCTTGGACCGCACCTGAAGTCAGGTAGCACAGGTGACCGGCACTTCTAACCTAAGAGCAAGTTCTTACAAAACTCTTCATCTCACTGTCTGTCTCCAATACCCTGCCATACAGCACATAACACGAAAGCTAAAACTTAGGCATGTGCTCTTTTTCTTTTCCTGTCTCATTTAATTCCCTGCTTCCCTACTAAATGTCACCTGTTAGCGTTATTAATTTGTGCTAATTAAAATACTTTTTCTTTAACAAAACTGGAAGAGAGCACAGTGAAGTAGTCGGATCATCCACATTAGACAACCAACATGGCTTTTAGAGCTAAAGTTATAAAAATGTGAGATTAAATCCCTACGAATTATAAATTCTGGAGTTTTTCATAAGGGGAAAAAACTATTCTTGAGCTGTATATACAGTGATAAGACTGCTATAAATAGATATAAAGACCTATAACTACGGCTTCAGTGCTGCACAGAAAGCACAGCTCAGTGCCGCCTCTAGGGGTCCCTTCCAACCCAAAACATTCTATGATTCTATGATTTTATTCACGACTGCTGACACGATTATCCGTGTTACCGGTGTATCTGAGACTGGAGCTAGAAAAGAGCATTTTGGGAAACAGCACTTTGGGGAACGGCAGGAGATCGATCTTGCCATGCCAAACTCGCAGTGCAAGCACATGCCCTAAGTTCGTAAAGATGCGGGTGCTGTAGGGGCTTTGCAGTTCAGGTGTTTGCCCGTCACACGGTACTGCGTTAGGTGTTGGCATGGGTTACGTGCAGGGCCCTTCTCCCAGGCGGAGAGCTCTGATTCGGAGTGCTCCTACACGCTGGCCTGTTCCCCCTCACCCCGGCAGCGGCGAGGGACGGCATCTCAACAAGGACAGGCGCTGGGTGTCGTTCCAGCAATGCTCTGGTTACACTAAAGCTGGAAAGCAAGCAGAGTACAAGACACGGAATTTTTTCCAGATTTGATTTTGCAATGGTTTTCTGCTGCTGGATGAACACATCCAGCCAAGACCATAAAGTGACCTGGTTCCTCCCTTCTGTCAGGTATTACATGGAAAACTTTCCTTTTCTAAAAAAAACCCGTTACTTTTACTTACGACTGTTACAAAATACTTATGTTCCAGTGGAATAGAGGCATGGTAATGGATGCAAGCAATGAAATACCAACTGGTTAGCCATCAGGAAGGTTGGCGTACCGAAGGTGTGACTTTATATTGAGAGACATCACAGGTTCAAATCCCATACCAGCCTTCACAACCCCTGTGAAATTTATCATGCCCTGAGTTGGGGGGTTTAGGCAACGGTCTAGTTGTTGACTATCTGGATGGGGCCCTGAGACGCGCCTTTAACTCCTGCTTTTGCCATTGGTGTTCCGACAGGCTCAAGCAAAGTCAGGCCTTTTCCCCCGTCTCACAGGTGTGCTGGCAATTAAAACCTGTTACAAATGTGACAGGCCCTTTGCGTGTTCTGACAATTCCTGTGCAGGAAAGACAGTAAATCACCATTTTACAAAATGAAAGAAAGATTGGCAAGGCCCAGCAGTGAACAGCAAGGTTAGCACTGTGGTGTGGGGAACGGATGAAACCAGTCTTGGTGGACCAAGTAAGCAATTAATACGAAGACAGAGTAAACACTCGTCATCTCGGGGTTAAGTAAAACAGGCAGCTGTAAAAAACCTGCATTTTGCAGTTTCCCCTACCCACATGTGCTGTCTCTGAAGGGACAGAGAAAACTGAGATTGCAGAGCCTTTTTTCCATTCCTCAGTCTGTCTGACTAAAGGTGACTCTGGCTCTGTGCAGCGAGGGCCATCTCCCTCCCCCAGATCAATATTTTAATATGACTTATCAGAAAGAGAATGAATTGTTTACTTTAAAAGCCCAGGATCCCATAAAGGGCGAGAGAAAGGTGTCCACTGGAAACAGAGGCTTTCAACGGCTGACTACTGCTGGGAACCCGTAAAGGGAGACCGAGACCTCCCAAGACCCGAATACGGTGGTGTTCAGCAACGCGTCACGCCAGAGAATCTGACGAGCCCTACCGACACGCCAGGGGGTCGTTTGGCAGCTGTGTCACCGGTAAGTGCCTTCCTGGGCTTGATTCATGTGAGGAAAAGGAAACGCTAAAAATGTACTAACAGAAATTAAATAGTGCAAGTGAATTCTGAATGCTCAGCACGTCAGCACACCAAAATACCGCAAGTGCCTGTGGCCTGCCTGTGTGATTTAGCAGGATTCAATGTCTTTTACACAGTAATCTCTGCCTGCACTATTAAAAAGATGAGGCGTTGATTAGTGTCAGGCAGCCAGCCACCCTAAATGACCATTCTTTAAAAAAAAAGGGGTGGCAGGGAAGCTGACAGTGAGCGTGGTTGGACTTCTCCAGGGCTACAGGAATGCTCCCGAGCCTGGATCTACAAAACCAACAGGCTCCCTGATCCATATTCAGATACTTCTTAGAAACCCTCTTGTTCTTCACAAAGACCTTCTCAACTGGAATATTCTAATAATGTTCTTTACACATATGTTTAACAGAAGAGAAGCAAAAAGTAGATTATTTCTTTTTCTCTGATGTCTATACTTTGCTTTCGCCCTGTACTGCCCAGTAAATTTTCCCATTGTTTCAGGGTTTTTTGCTCCATTGTGGTACTAAAAACCAGCAGCCATTTCTCTTTCTTTCATGCCTTTTGTCTTGGAAATATTCCTGTGGAATTGCTGGGAGCTTCCACGTAGTTGTGGAGCTGTAAAAGGCCTGCTTGCGGCTGCGTCATTTGCCTGGCTGTCTGCTCTCGTAGGTATTTCACCGGGAAGGCTAGGGGCGCTTCTGCCAGGGCTCCACTGCTCTTTGCACTGTATCTGCCAGCGACTGTCTGACTTCTCCTTGGAGAGCTGAGTTAGAGTAGGATCCTGCCTGACCTTTCCTCTCTGCTGCAGAGAGAAGGTTGAGTTAAATGTGTGGGGGGAAAGGTGAGGGGAAAACCCACCAATATTATAATGAAATAGAAAGTAATGTACAGCGCTTGTGTTCCTTCGCGTTCTTTCTCGTGAATGCACAGCTACAGCATAGGCACATTTATTAAAAATAGCCTCACGGACTTCAGGTCTACAACTGCAAGCTGCACCTTGACTAGGCAGCACATGCTCTGGGTGAGACTGTGTATTTGCCCTCATTAATTCGAAAAACTGAGCGCTGCTTTGATGCGCAGGGTGCGCTGCGGCTCCTTTCCTTCATTTAGAGATGCCTCCTTCGGAGCTGAGGTTGCCTGACCCCTGGATCTGCCAGTCTGCCTGACAGTTCCGTGTGCTCGTTCACATGCACGCTGCTTTCCCACTGCAGCCTGTACAGACTCAAAACACAGACAGAATCTGTGAAAGACGAAAAGCACTTGGAGAAGTTTCAGCCCTGCCCAAGCATTTATAGGCTTGCTTCCCTGACAAGGATGGGAAGGACAGAGCAGCTGTAATTGTCACGTTTGAAAACCAAAACCATCCGACCTGGTACCCAGCCCATGGGGTTTCGTTTCTGCACTATTTACCAGCCAAAGGCCGCTCAGAAATCAGCTCAGACTGCCAGTTCATGCTTCCTCCGGGGTTGTACTTGCAAATCAGTAGTTAAACTGGTCCAGAGCCCAGGGAGCCTGCACGGATCGATCAACACTGGTTGAACTAGGTTACATTTAAGAAAAAAGACATAAAGTTGGATCAAAAGGTAAGGACCGCAGAGGAAGTAACTGGCTACGCCGTGCAGTGTGCTGGTGGTTCAGGGGCATTCAGTACGCGTAGGCAGCCAGCTGGACGTGTCAGTGACTCCTCTGCTGGCACTTCAACTTCTAACGCTGCAGCACTGAGTGAGCTCATTTCCCTACCTGATGATCTGCACAGAAGCATCCGTATTTGGGAGCCCTGGGCCCTTCTCCTTAATAACTCCCTGTTACAGCTCTTTCCGCTGTCTCCAAGCAGGGCTGCTGTTTCTGCAGTAGCCCTCAACCTGCATCTCATCTGGAGAGCAGGTTCTTTTCTGGATCATTTCCTTCTACTCCCCACAAGCTCCAGTGCTTCAGCTGACCTAGTGGTAGTTGCCCATACACCATCTCTGATTTTGGGGCATGCAGAGCTGCACTTCTCGCACAGAATCACAGAATGGCAAGGGTTGGAAGGGACCTCAGGAGATCATCTAGTCCATCTAGATCATCCACCTAGTCACAAATTGCAGCATGCCCCGATTCGAGCTGGGGACTGCCTCTCCCACCTCAAAAGCTGGGATTTAAAATGGTGACTGCTTGGTCTCAACAGGTACAGAGATGTGATTTTCCTCCATCGCTGTACACATTCAGCATACGGCCCTCAAACACTTAGCTTTTACAGAGAGCTGACGACAGAGCTGGAACGCAGGACGGGAGTGCTGCCAGCAGGCCGAGACCAGAGCAGAGGCGTTAAGGCTCTTCAGGAGTGGGAGCGACACCTCGCCAGGGCAGTGAATTGGGGAAGACAGATCAAGAGATTGGCAGGAGGCTAAGCCCACAGGGCAAGTCCTCTGGGGATCGGAGGGTCTGCCTTTTGAGCGCTGTAACTTGCTTAACAGTCTTTTGCTAAAATGCAGCCGGATCCACAGCTGATCGGAGGGTCCCGTTTTATTACATAGGGGGAGCCAGATGCTCCCGAATATGTAAAAATGGGAATGCATTTACTGAGCCTAAAAAACCATGAGAGAGATTAAAAGCATTATAGCAAGACGTTCTCTGGGCACAGAGAGACAACTCCATCCCTTCCCATGGTGCTCCTAACCAGTCCATACGCCATTCTTTTTTGAGTCAGAAAGTTCAAGTTCTCAGTAGCTACAAAACCCATTTTGGTACTCAGCACAGACAAAATCTACCCAAATGCACACAAAATGGAGTATCAATGTTTCATGTACTCTGCTCTCCTTGGAGGATTTTTACCAGTTCCAGGGGAATAAAGGAATTCCGCTCCGTGCTCTGTCTCTTCCTTTTTCTTTTTTTTCCCTTTCTTTAAGCTAGCAGACTTCATTCCAGTTACCGATTAGTTACTAATATTATTTTGTTATTCCTGTTAATGGACATCCACTAGCTGGCTTGCACCTTCAAAGCTACACTCTGCCTGCACAGGTCAGTGTTTCTCCCAGTTAATATCCAACATGACCTTGCTCAGGTGATCACACAAGGTGACAGTCTTTGTAGACTGAGGAAAAAGCAGACGCAAGGACGAGTAAGGTACAAAGGCTGCCACTATTCACCCGGGCTCTGGATTCTACTCGCCTCCCTTCCCTGCGCCTCCTCCTCTGTTTCTCTGCCTTGCTGCAGTATTCAGATGCGATGCTGACACATAACTGAATTTCCATGGCCCTGCGGATCCTGTGTATCGTGTCACCCTCAGTTACTCTTTCATGCTCCGAGGCCTCTCCTGACAAACACCATCTTCTACGGGATTTTTTTACACTCACCAAGGGTGTGCAGAAATGTTACTAGGCTTGCGGGCCAAACAAGCACAGAAACACACTCTGTCCTATGAAACCAAACCCCTCTCCTGGGAAGAAGCGAACCACCAGTCAGGCGTAGGTTGGTTACGCCGCGTAATTCCCTGCTGCACGGGTGCTGATGTGCCACAGAACTTGCACTGAATGCCACGGGTGAAGTGAGACTGGGAGCACAGAGCAACTGCTGTCGTGTAAGCGGGCTAGCTCTAAAACACGGGTAAAAGCAAGCGTATGGCAAACAAACACCATCTTTAGCATCCTGATTCCTCAGGTCTAACACAGCTCTATAAAAGCCAGGTGCTTATTCTGAGCTGTGCCCATCAACAAGAGAAAGAAAGACACAAGCCCTTGCAGGGAATGATTCATTCCTCCCTTCACAAATGTGTCTCTTAGGACAATTACTTTCCCAAGGGGCCCGTCCATCCCTTTTGCCTGCAAAGGCACACTTAAAGCTACTCAGCTTGTAGATGACTACAGCTAGCTGAGAACAAATATTCACCTCAGAGAAATTCTGAATCCTGTCTCCCACTGCCTTGAGGAGAATCCTGATGTACCACGTACAAATACACATAAGCATGGCCTTTTCTCTGTGTTCTGCAGATCTTTGAAGCCCCCATGCCGAAGCCTGCAATGCGTGTGTATTACTTCTTCCACGGACTCATGATCTACTACTCCCAGAGCTGTGGAGTGTGACAATGGTGTTTGTGTCCAGTCTATCAAACGCCATTATCACACTAAATAGCTACTGGCAGACAAGACATCAATTCGGAAAAGTACACGAACTGTAGTGGTACGTTTTCCCGCCATGCTGAGGAATAAATAACCTTTTCACATGTATGTGAGGATGACTCTGATCTTTCTTTTATAAGCAAACCCACCATAATATGTGGGAAATACATGCTCTGCTACATGCAACTCCCGATTCCCATTGTAAAACACATGAGTCATCTTAAGGAACCATCATTATACTGTCATTAGGAACGTGGATTTCATTGGAATCAGTGGGGTTGTGATCACCTCTGAAAAACAAGGCCAGCTTGGGATGTTCTTTTTCCCATTGGATTGACCATGGCAATAGAATACTGAAGCCAATTAGCTGACGTAGTCAAACTCTGGCTCTTATTTTGGCACCACGTTAAAACATATGTTTGGAATATTAATTGACTGAAACGCTCATGCTGTTTTTCAGACATAACACTTGCCAAAATTCTGACAAAAAGCCATTACCTCTAGCTTGAAACATCATTTATTCATGTTTCAAATGCTCTCAGCTTTGTTCCCTGCCGTGTCACAACTGTATGTACGATTTCAGCACCACGCGCAAGTCCACTGTCTTATATTCTACACCTACTGTTTTGGGAAGAGCCACAATTTCCTCACAGAAATTCTTCTGAAAACTATTTTAAAGAATAGGAATCATCTGTAGGAACTTGCAAAGGGCTTAATAGAAGCCAGGCACCAACACTGCGCTGAGAAGCCTAAATCCCACTGAATAATCCGAGATTTAGGCTCACAGAATGTTGGTAACCTTAATATTCATCAGCATGTCCCAAACTCCACCTTTCCTCTGAGCTCAGTGCCAAGTAACCAGGCTCGCACGATGAACAGGAGGCTCCTGTGGCTGGGATGTGAGGAGGGCTAGTTACCAGCCTGCAAAGAACAGCAACTACCAGCAAAGCCTTTTAAAAAAAATCTGACATGAAAGTGGAGACACGGGCAGTCAGCTTGTCAACCCCAATTTCCCATCAGTTTTTGACACGCACACTGGAGCTCTCTCTGTGTCACTGTCACGCTGTCTACATTTTAAACTCTTTATATGGTGACCCAGAAGCATCAGTAGGGACTTGAGGATGTTTGTGAGAGGGGCCTGCATGGACCAGGTATTCCCACCACAGCATTCCTCCCCGCCGAACAAGCCAGACAGGAGGGCAGAACGGATTGCTCGGCAGGCGTGAGAGAGGACAGGGCAACATGGAAATGAACCGAGAGAGACTCAATTCTCTACTTCCCTGAGATACGCAAAGAACAATCACCTGAGAACCATGACAGAGCAAGGTTTTGAAACTTGTCAAGACAGCTTTAACCGGGTGTCATCAGTCAAGCATTCTCTACTTTTGGTAGCCACTCATGCATAATTATTTAATGTAATTGTACGTGTAGCTGAACTCAAGGGCAATGACTGATTTTAACAGGAGCATGTGACACTATTATAATTGAAGCTTTTGTTCTATTACAGAAAAACGACTGCTTTAAAGCAGTGTATCGCCAGGTTTTCCTATTGTCATCACTTAGACCTCCCACTGACAGAAATTCAGCAATCGTGACTCACAAAGTGTCACAATACAATAGCAATGTCATATGTCTATTAACAAACAGAATACATCCAATAAACCCCCGAGCAGTGGAAAAGCACCCATTTTAACTGGTGTATGTCTGTTTAATCCAAATAAGATGGCTTGTTATTCAACAGTGCTCCATGTGCACATTTACTCTGCAAGATCAATAATAAAACAGTGAAAATTATCTTGTGAGTACAGATGTCAAGTCTAGTTAAAGATGAATGAAAAACATCAAATCCATCAAAACAGAAATCTAACCAGAACGTTGCCCGAGTCCTTAACTAACGCTGCATCAGGGGGCGTGGGGGACAGCTCCCCACAGAGGAAAACACTCTAAAAGGTTCACTTATGCTCACTGCCAGGGGGCAAGAATGTCATCGTCTGTTCGTTAGAAGGCAGCACAGAGTCTTTCACTGCATTGTGGTCCACGGACACGTGGCACATAAACATCCTCATTCAGATCCAGGGTTTCTGCTGTGCTTATTTCGGCCAACAGGCGTCAACAACATTTTCCCCAAGTTTTTGATTAATGAATGAGGAAGTAAGTTATGAGTCAGTCCTGCAAACAACCGCAGGGACGGAACAATGGTCACAGACGGGTACGCCGAGAATTCATCTGAGCTTAGTCACTTGCAGGATCAAGACCTCCCTCTTTCCAGACAAGGATAATACTCATCGTCTCTGTGCTGTCATCAGCACTGACCACACCAAATGCAGCAAGATGATGTTTTTACACAGGCATGAAACATCAACAAAACTAATTCGCTGAAGTTGTGGGGGTGGGAGGGTCTTGGTTTCCCAATACTCTGTCTCTTAGGGACCAGAAATACCAGGAAGCTGAACACTTAAGAGGGGAAAGGAGAGCAAATTTCCTTCCCAAAGATGCTACGTGCCACCGTCATACTTGGTGTTTCTTGAACGGCCAGAAACCGTCTACTTTAGAAAGCTAGGGAACCACTTTTCAGCTCCTACACGCCAGACAGACGAGAGTACCTTAGGTAAAGGGTGGCCTGCACTGATAGGCACACGTGCACGCATGCAGCATCGGGACCGGGCAGCAACCCCCACGCGAGCCTCCTCTATTTACAGCAGCACATGAGGGAATTCAAGTTCAACGGCTATACCCGGCCTTTTTTTTATGCAGGCTTCTTACGTTGTCCCTTGGCTTTGACGAGCAAGCAGCCTCACAGCAGGGCTGTGTTACACATCAGCACACTACTGATGGTGTGGCTGCAAGAGAACTGGGAAGACCTGTGGCAAACTCCCCTTCTCATACTGGCACTCTCCACTGCCAGAAAGCTGAGGAGGAGAGCTGTTGTCGAGAGCCTCTCCCATCACCTCAGAAGGGGAAAGGGCTTCTCTTCCTCAGCACTGATGGGACTCCTACACACAGGTATTGGTTTCTGGCACCGCCTGTGATTTAGTAATCACACAGGGACAAAGAAGTCTGACAATGTTCAGTGTTTGCATTCTCGTTCAGGCACTGCAGGTTGGGTTTTCAGCCGCCACCTCCTGTAACCTCGCTGCAGTCCTCTGACATGCATGGTTCCCTCCTCTAGTGGCAAAACTCCAACCAGGTTGGACGGGGCTCTGAGCGACCTGATCTGGTTAAAGGTGTCCCTGCTCCCTGCAGGGGGGGTTGGACTGGATGACCTCTAGGGGTCCCTTCCAACCCAAAACATTCTATGATTCTATGATAAGCTACACTTCAGTTCACTGAAGCAGAGGATCTTTTCTCAGTTCTGGCCCTGCCTAGCCATTTTGGATAAATGATGACTCTTTAGCAGGTGGGTACTGGCCCAGGGCATCTGTCATGTTCCTTCAAAAACCAACTCTCTGCTATGCAGAAAAGTCATTGTATTTATTCTAGTTGAAAATGCTGCAAGGTACTGGACTACCCTCCACAGGTAATGGCTTATTTCAGATGGCAGCTGTTTGGCAACATGCAGGCTCCAAACCTCTATCCTACAACAGGATAGGTGCAAGCCCAACGGTACTGTGCCACAGGGTTCACTGTAGATTCAAGGAAGCTTGTATGGAAAGCAAGGAATTCTGTGGAGAATCACACAAGTTGTTCCATCTTTAACCTGATGACATCACTTTGTGAGGACCTTGAAGATGCTAGATAATTTTGTGGAGGGCAGAAGACAGATATGTCCAGTCATGAATGGCTTTGTCTTATATTAAAAGACATGTAAGTGGGAGAAAAAACTACAAGAACAGGATTATAGTAGGATTACAATATGCAAAAATCTGGGAAAGGAAACAATTTTTCTATAGCAGCCTGAGCAACAATACTGTGCAAAACTTTTACTAAGTGGCATCTTAAATATATTGATGTTCACGCAGCAGCTGAACCCACAGGGTTACAGGCACAGACACATAGAAGGGACAATGTTCTCCAGTGACCTGTGGTGCACTCAATGTCCAAGGCTCAAGATGTGCAGATACCAATACATAGAAGGGTTGTAAGATAATCCAGGCAGATGGCTTAGTCTGTCTTCAAAACCTCAGGTACCGAGGCCATAGAGTCAGCTTCTTAGTTTGTGGCTGGCATCAGCATCGGGACGACTTCAAAATAATGTCATACAGCAAAAGACTACAGCTACGCCCCAGCAGGTCATCGGTGCCTATCGCTACTACATGTCCTCAAGAGGAGTTTTCACAAGGTGGGCCAGTGCAACTCAGTGCTCTGAAGAAATGAAGTCTCTAGGTTCTCTTGCTTTCTTGGGCACTGTTTTCTTTACAGGCGAGGAGTTCGGTAGATTTTTGCTTTTCATGGCTGTTGCTTTCCTCTGTTTTTGATGAGTGGTTCGGAGAGATTTCAGCCCCAGCATCTCACAGTACTTATTGCACTGGTGGAGGGCTCTGAACTGCTCAATGAAGGAAATTGAGCAGTTGCCTTTAAAACCTTTGTATCTGTAGCAACAAACAAAAAAAAAAGCCAAATGGGATTTCAAGATTCATTTCCAGCACAGGGAAGCAGGGTATGACTGTTGATTCATAAGCAACTTGAAAACATTAAGCAAGTCTCTTCCACCCATGCTGCTTTGAGCAGCACTAACTCTGTCACAGAAAATCAAACCAAGTCACTGAGAGCTGAAGGAAACCAGGCAATAAGTAATGACAGAAGAGGAAAAAGGGTTAAAGAGGCATAGTTGTGTGGTCTGTGTCCTGGCTACTATTTTTCATTTCATTTAATTGGGAATATGATTGTCTGCTGGCTAACTTTGTCTCAGTAATATATAAACAAAATCCATTCTGCATCATTCTCTATGAACAGTTCTTTTGACTACCATGAAGAGATAAGGTTGCCACACAAGGTGGTGTCAGAACCAGAAGCTGTTTTCATCCAAAGATGTACATAACTTCTGTGCTACACTCCTCCCTCACACAGGCTTGACTACGAGACCTCAAGGAGCCAAACCGCTTTGGGAAGAAGGATCTAAAGAGCGTTCCTGAGGAAGGCAGTCTCATCCACCCCCATATCTCCCACTGCTACCTCTCCCTTCTTAGTGAGCTAGCAAAGCTAGGGAGCAGACAGGGCATGCACATCCCCTTCCTCTCACCCTGCCACTGGTTGCTGACATTCCTTCTCGTGCTAAGCTGCATCAGCTTTTTTTAAAAGCTGCACCTGCTTTTTAATTTAATTCAATTAAATTAGGAGAAGGGAGAAGAAAGGCCAGGGTGCTCCTCTCCTTTTTTGGTAACCTTACTAAGTGCACGTTCTACCCTATTCTCTCGGTTGACTGGACACACGATGTGAACTGTGAGTTCTCACTGCACAAACCCCGAACAAGCAAGGTTTAGCACTGACATTAACACAACATGCTCAATGCACAGCATTCCAGAGAACTTCTTTCTTCATGCAGATTGCTTAGTGGTAAAGAAAATACTGTTGGCTCTGCAAAGGTCAAACTCAGATTTCTGACAGATAAGCATCTTTACTGCAACATAGTTTGCCACGTTTCCTTCTACAAAAGAATGGTGCCGGTGGTGAAAATATAATTAAATACCTTGCAACGGGAGGGTGTGATACCTGCCTCCATTTATTCCTAACTGTCCTGTTTTGCATCTCTAGTGTTCCTCTACAGAGGAGCAATAGAAAAGTTGAAACCTCAGCCTGACTGCTTTCCTAGCATCAGTAATCCCACCCTAGGAGGAAAGAAACCTCGTTGGTGGATAATGCAAATCTGAAAGTTTCTCTAGGATATCTAAAAGGTAATATGTGCTTATTGGGGCACATACCAGGATGGTCATGTATATCGGCAGTCCCACCTACAGCCAAAAAAGTCACCTGTACATTTTGCTGCTGCTTATAAACATCGTCGCAACTGCCTACCCGTGGAGGATGGATCCCAAATGGTTTCAGACAAGCTATGGCTGCCACGATGATGAGGACTTTGCAGACAATTGTAGGGTGAACAGCAGACCTTAATCTTCTAAGGAATTGAACTATTGCTGGCGGCTAACTTCAATAAGAAAAACTATTCTGGAGTTCAACTTCCTCATCGTAAGTATTCAGTAGTCCTCTTTGTCTTCTCATATCAATATTTTATTTTCAGATTTGTCTTTGAAGTCAGGGGGTTTGAATGTTAAATACATATTGCAATGAAATGGAGCTCCAAATGTATTTTATTATTATTTACCATACAAAGCTGCGGATATGAGATGAGGCTATCCTCTAAGTTAAAGAGGTAGTAAACCTGCCTGCTCTAGACAAACCACTCAGCTAGCTTGCTATTAACAGCCAGATGAGCCTCAAAGGGTTACCAAAGTCTTACCCCCTCCTCTCCAAGTAAGTTATGTGCCTGCTTGCCCAAAAGAAGTTTGAGAGGAGCGCCACCGTTACCGCAGGGCGATACTCTGAGCTCAGCAAGAGAATGAACTGTCCTCTTGCTCCTTTGGAGAAATAACAGACTTGGCACTTACTAGAGCCATCAGGTGCAGACACAGCAGCGGAACTTAAGTCCCACAGCAAGAAAGTGGGCTGCGCAAGAAAATATCTTTATATCCAGCATCGGTCCTGACTCGAGAAACCTGTTAAAGCAGAGCAGTGCGCTGCCAGCAAAGAGCAGTAACTTGGACCAAAATATTTGGATCAATTTCTCATGAATATTCAATTAACCACTGGGTCTTCCCAGTGAGTGCCAGTGGCAACAACAGCTCTCAGGGCACCTTCCACTCCCACGGTGTGTCGCTGCGGGCGCTGCAGCCGGGTGTGCAGAGCGGCGTGGTGCAGCCGCCGGTGCCCGAGGAGGTACCGAGGCTCTGCGCAGACAGCCTTTGGGTAGCACCTGCTTACGCCGGCTCCCGAAATTCTCCATTTCTGCTGAAAGACTGATTGTGGGCTTTCATTGCTCCCGCACTCTGTGCAGGTGTAACCTCCAGGGCTATAAATTTCACTGCACTGAATGCTGGCAATTTTAATTTGTGGCTGCAAAATGACCGCGCACTCCTTCTCTTGCCCTCGCTTTTTGTTTCCTAGGTAGCCATTTTGTTGCAGCTAAAGAATATTTCTTCTCATGTTTTTCTCACGCTATAGAATTCTGATAATACTCATTTCTTTGTGGAAATAATCTTGGAAAGAAAAAGTTGAGCTAATAAAAAAATCAACCTTTCTCATGAAGTAAACAGAAGCTTGTCTAAGCAGCTTTCCTGTATGTATTCGGCATTTGTCACTTCCTCTATGTCTTTGAGGGAACATCTAAACAAAGAGCAAACCCAGCAGCACTTGCTCAGACAAATGAGTAAGAGACACTTTAAACGAACAGCTGAATGCTCTGCTAACTAACTTTAGCTTTAGAATTCAACAAATACCAGAAATATTTGTACTAAGAGCATAAGTATCTTGTGAACAAGAGACAGAACACCTACATTAAAAACCAAGTGATTATTTTTATTTTGAGTCAAGCCATCCTCATTTCCCTTCTCCAGGCTTGCATTTGACCTTGTGGCTACAGCCACGGCCTAGGTAACGCTCCTTGTCCATTCTGGAAGTTGAGAGGCACAAGCAGCCCGGTTTGGCTCTGCAGTGTGCAGGCAGCCCCAGGCCTTAGAGCAGGCCGTAGAAAAACTGATCTACAGATGTGAGACCCAAGTTTTGCATCTGAGCCCTCCCAGCTGTTTGCTGCTTGTTAGTCACGGCTTCCACAGAGCCCCCCTCGTGTGCTTCCAGAATGCATCATGTGTTCTGGACAGACCTAGTGACCATAGCTCTGCTGCAATCTGGCAGGGCTTGTGAGCGTAACCCAAACCACTCCGTGCGGGTACAGCCTGTGCTATGTGCAACTGGGGGGAGCCTCCGATAGCCAGCGGCGCCTACATTGCGCGCTCCGTATTGCGCTCGTATTTTGTGCGCAGTAACACCAAACTATTGACCGCTCCAAGCCTTGAAAAATAGGAAGCTGTGACTTTGCACAGCATGCACCATTAATTCACTTACTAGGTGACTGATAAATAGAACTGGGCAGAATTCCACCTCCCGAACTTGACAGTTGGGAGTTGGCCCAAACCAAATCTTCCTTAAATCTGAAGGGTAAATGTTGGATTTGTCCCCAGGCTTAAACTCCCCAAAGCCTCTTGTTGCCATGTTGAGTAAAACTAAACTTGTCAATGTCCTGAAACCAGACGGACTTTCAGATCCACACTGGCAAAGAGCCCCCCTGTTAATCACCATGACCGTGGGTCACTCTGCTCCCGACCCCTTCATCTTTGTATTTACCATCCTCAGATAAATACCTGGGCGCTTGTGGGCAGCTTCTAAACGGGCTCACTGTCTGCCCTTGGAAGCCAGTCACTGTTGTATTATTTTGTTTACATTCGCCAAAGAACCCACCAAGTAGCTTATTGAACTGACTGATCGCCTGGCTGCCGCACCCCGGCGGCTACGCTAAAAGTACTTCCCAGGCTTTTCGGTTTCTAGTCAGGCTTTGCCCTCTGCTGACAGAAACTGTATTGCAGCTACTCCAGCGCATCGCTTTGGATTCCTTTGGGGTCCAATTCACCAGTAAAACAGACTCAGAAAGGATGAAAGATCAGAATTACTTTGAGGAGCATTGTTGAGAATTTCAATCTCTCCACAGCCTCTACAGCAAGGAGGGGAAAGATAACGTATACATGAATGGTCATCCAGAAATGTTTGTTCAGGCTTGGAATATGAGTCTGGACCCCCAAAAAATCATTAACAGCAATGAAGCAATGCTGAATATACCTACAAAATGTTTATATATGCTGTTTATTGTGCTTGGTTTACAAGAAACACTGGGGGATAAATAATGGCCACGAATAATTCATGACAGTTGCCATATTGGCTTTTTGCAAGTTCACCAATAACAGTTTGTACTATCACATTAGATTATTTGAAAGCTCGATTATACTATGAGCAGGGCCGGGGGGGGGAGGTGGATTTTTTTTTTTTCAGTTTTTTTTCCCCTGATTGCAAGTTTAATCTTAGAGTGAAATTAGAACTGTATTTAATTCACATTCCAACCAGGAACAATATGGATGTTTTTCCATTCACCAAGGATCACAGAAGCATTTCCCAAGGATATTTTTGGTTTGCCTTGATGTGACCGACCGAGTCTTAGAGGAACTGGAGGCAGAGGAGCTGTCTGTGAGCAGTGAGCTCATCACCTCTGCAAAGAGGGGTTGAGGAAACTGTCGGAATTCACACCAAAAAATCAGCGTTGTATCTGCTCTAACAATACTGTTAAAATCATGACAGCATCATACTATATTTTTTAGTTAAGTAGTATATGCATGTTCTCCTCAACACGTGAGACAGAGAGCCTCTCATCAGCATGGCTGCAGCGATAGCCAGTAATACAGGTGAGTTCTGTGTACTTGTTTGTCTGCCACATCCAGGCCCATGGCATTAAAAATCAAACTGCAGATATTAATGCAGGGGCGCCCTTTCTGGGAAAGAAGCATGAAAGAAAAAACCAGGCCCAGGAAAAATCTGTTGTCTTGTAGCAGTGTCATTAGCTAAACGACAAACAAAATGATACTCAATGTTTTTAAGGGGTTGTTCATGAAGGGAAATGATATTCCCTTACACGACTGAGGTGATCCCTACGACAGCTTGCACTGCGTATTCATTTTCTCACTTCACCTCCCTCCTCCCTAGCCCAACGCGTATTTTTATAGGGGTAAATTCCCACAGCAAGCTGGGCAACAACAACATTGAAGCATTTCTATAAATCTTCTGATACCAGAGAACAGTGTTGCCTCAATAGAATTTTTATGATTTCTGTGTTTTATAACAGGATGGTGCAACTCCATTTCAACTGATTTCACTTTGGATCCACAACTGAAGGAGTAAAGCCACATAAGTTGTGAATGGATGCCAGCCTGCAAACGTTAAGGATTTTCCCAGAATATTCCGGGGTCACATTTTTCATAATTTAAAAGATACTGTGAGGGTTTTTTCCTTGCAAGTACAAGCTCCAGTTTAGTATAAAGACTAAATCATGTGTTTGGATCTGCTTTTTTTCTATCAGTTTCTCAAAAAAGAATATGAATTTAAAACATTGGTCACAGGGATTTACCCCCATCCCCTCTCCCTTCCCAGCAGCCAGCTGATTTGAATGACAGCCTACACTGCCTATTTCTATCAATGGCTCTTTTGACCTGTGATATAACTAGAAGCTTTAATTAACGGAAGAATTAATAATTAAGAGAAGTGGAAGAAAGTTAGAACATCAAAGGCCTATATCATTACACACATGCTGAAGTCTCCCAATAAGATCTGAAGCCATTGCAAACCCACCAGGAAACGGGCCCCTCTCGATATTATGAACAGATCTTTTGTCATAGCTCAGAATCCCTGCTTTTGAGACAGAAGGGGAAGAGGTACCATCAAATCCCTTAACACATTTCCTCTTTTATCAGATAATCGGCTATACAAAGCTAAACAGACATCTTCCCTCCGCCCATGCAGCTGACAAGAACACGGGCTCAAGAAAAGCTTATGGTCACTGCCAGCTGTAGAAAGAAAAACTAACTCACAGAGTTCTACACTGAGAAAAGATTCTTTACAAAAGCTTGTGTCATAAATACATATTCTAAAGCTTTGCCACTTTTGCTGGCTGCAAGAGGGATTTCAGCTGTGTTGCCTCATGCAGCCCCTGCAAATTCCTTGCAAAAAAAGCAATACAAACTTTGGCCCCTTTCAGGGCATCTCCTTCCCTAGTTCCCACAATACTGTGGTAGATAGCCTCTCTTCTTCCAGTGGAAGAGTAGGAGGGGAGAAGGGTCACCTTGGCTACTAGCAGCAGGATCTAGGAATAGGGCTAGACAGGCATAAGCACTTGCATTTGCATTTGCTAGGGCAGCTGCTAGTGAGCGCAAGCCCAGCTGGAGGTCTGGCTCCGACAGCACGCTGGGGTTTGAGACATCTCCTCCATGGTCAGAAGCTCTGGACAGCACAAACACCAGGTCTTTCACCGTACCCAGGCTGGAGCCAGTGTTGGCCCTGAGTTTTCAGCCCTACCTTCCTCCAGCTGATGTACCACGAAGTAAAGTGCCTTACTTGCTTGTAAGTCACCAGAGACCTTGATTCACTCTGGAGATGCTCTTTGAATAAGCCCATTTCAAGGGAGGCATGAAGGAAAAGCAAAGCCCAAGCTATAGTGTAGTCCCACCCTTTTAGAACAAAATAAATGTGTTTCCCTTATAGGTGGGTTCCCATAAATATGAACAAAAAGAAGTTAAAAGAGCCAGATGAGGACTGTTTTCTTCCAAAGTTAAAGTAAGAATAAATTTCCAGTGCACCCTCCCCCAACATTTTTACACTGTGAAGAGATTGATGTGTAAAGCAAAACCATGCTGTTGAGAAATAATTTTTCACTCACCCTTTGGCCAATGTTGCTATGCCAACGTCTGTTAACTTCATTCCTACACCTACAAGGCATCAAGGAAACAGAGAGCTTACGTTAGATTAGAATTGATATGAGTATCTTCATATTCAAGAGCACCATATATAGAGGCATTAAGTATTATTTATTGATTCATGGGTTTAATTTTAATTACTTGTCACCATTTTTTCAAAACATTTTAAAGTACCCTAATTAAAATTAGGGTGTTTGTGCTCTGTATCACTAGCAAATTCCAGAAGTCAGTCTCATACCAGTAGTTTACAGATAGCAAGGTGATAAATAGAGCATAACTTGTCTCCCGTGCAGACGGCCAGCGGGGGGGAAGAAGGGGCTACACTTTGGTGACTGCATTTTAAGAAACTTACAAAATCTGTGCTTAGGCACCTGCCCCAAGATGTGTGTATTTAGTTATGGGGCTTGCAATCTTGGACTACAGTGTTTATCAGTAGGAACTGCATACTTGTTTTTGCCAATCACATAGCAATAGGTCACTCAACCTTATTTTTACTTTCTGGGGTGAGGACCCAAAATCCCTTTCTTATTCAGTATTTCCAAAAACTTGGGGTTTTTAACCTGCCTGTTTGTTGACTTGTTTACAGGCAAAATCCACTCCTGCAGTGTGCAATTTTCTCTGTAGAGGAAAATGATGGTCTCAAGACCATTTTCCTTGGAGGATACCCTCAGAAATGTCAACTGGTATGCCTGAAAAATGCAGCCTAGGTACTCAAATGAGAAGATGATCAGAGAGGAAGGATGTTTCTCTTCAACAGCAGCAGGTCTATCGTCCTTTGTGGCAGCAATCATTATAGAGGATCAGATACCATTTCTGCTGTTGTGCTTCCCTCAGGCTAGGATTTTGTTCTTTCTTCTCCCTTTAAATTACTTCAGGGGTCTTGTTTAGAAGCCTTGCTGCTAATTTTCCTGCCTGCTCTTGTTAAAGAACCTTTCTTTGGGTTTCTTTAACAAGGGTCTCTCTCTGTTTCACTTCCATCTGTGCCAAATGTACTGGGTACAGGCCCAGCATTCCAGCAGTTAGGAGGGGTCACGTGCATAGGAGCACAAGGGCAGCGTTCAGTACACATGAGGAGGGCACTTCTTCAACATTCTTCTTTTTTTGCAGCAACTTTTCTTCAAACCTAGCCAGGACCTGAATTTGAGCATTCTGCTGTTCAGACATTGTTGGCAAGTATTTCAAGACAAGAAAAAGTGAAGGACTAGGATATTATTAACAACTGAACTCTTTAATTCCCAAGACATATCATTAACCTCTGGGAGGCGACATGACAAGCCAGGTTTGACTCATATTGAGTGCCCTGATTTACTAAGGGGACATGTGGAAGAACAACACCCCATTAAGAGTGCAGGATTTGTTTTTTCTTTTCCCAAACTGTCTTAGAAGAACATAAATTAGGTAAAAACTTCCTTTCTCTGCTGATCAGATAAATATCATAATACTGCATAGGTTAATATATGTTGGACCCTGCTGCCCCAGTAGGCAATTAATGTTTCTCTGTTCCCTAGGCTAGCACACACACAAATAAACACATTGCACTTAAAAGCAGCTGGAAAATAAAACATCCTAACTCCTTCTCTCCTATCTTTTATTCTGATCTGCGTGAGATGTTGTATAAAACAGGCACAAGGCCCGGGTACCGTCTGCATCTGGAGAAGACTCTGCCTGTTACAAGGTTATGGAAGCAGCACATTCAGCATTGCCAACGGGACACAGAAAGCCAAGAACAGCATTGCTCAGAAGTTAAGTCTCTGGAAGCTCTACAGTTACGGGGATTGGCTGCAAGCGCTCACCAGCCTACACCATGGGAAAGCCATTTTATTGCCCCCACTCAGAAAACGCACCTTGCAGGTCAGTGACAAGCAAGCTCCCACTAGTCTTCTCATACACCCAGTGCTGGAAGGTGCAGCACTTCTGGCCAGCCTCTGAGTCTCTTCTGAGGAAATTTACTTCCTTGCCATCCCTGACAGAGTATTTCACAAATTCCCCAACCAGCTCCTCCTCCACTGTTGCGTAGGGGATGTTATTAGCAGGGCGATGAACAAGAAAAATAGGAATGATCCTGAAATCAAGGGATAAAAATTAGTAAAATCCAGAGAATTCCATCAATGAAGGAGTAAGAAACAAAGTGGCCCATGATGTCAGAGCATGAATGAACAGCTACCAAATCTAAACCAAGCCAGGAGACATCTGGGTAAGTTTCGTGTTTCTAGGCAGCTCTAGAACATAATCACATTATCCTCTACATGCTTATCTCTTTGTATTATTTACTCAGATGCAAACTGTTCCAAAGCATACTTTCTAATGTTGTCCTGATACATCCCAAAACGCAACCTCCGCACAGTGAACGGTGCGAGCTTATTTCGGAGTATCGCTGCTTTAGCTGCCCAGTCCGACTGGTACATGATTCAGTCTTTCTGAGGTGTTAAGCACCTGCAAACTTGATCTACGCCAGAAAGCGCTTTGCCCAAGAGCAGGGTAAGCGGAGGATTTCTCAGGCTAGACTTCTAAAACCTGACACATCCAAAATGAGCACTTTTGATACTGAAAATACAAAGCAACTACTTGTATCAAAATTAGAGGTTGTATCTCATGCCTACAGAAATCTCTCAAACACAAACATTACCAAGAGCAATACATTTCCAGAAAAGAAGCTGACTTGCACAAATATTTTCCCTAAAAGATTTCACTGCCATCTCCATCACTATGGCTAATCCCGAGAAGGTTGCTGTAAGGGGTAATTCCAGAGGCTGTCTTTAAGTGGTCCTTTTCTCAGTGCAGCTGAGCAGATCCTGTGTCACCCAAACAGAGATGGAGATTTAGCCTGCTGTCAAGCACGTAGGTCTTATCCTTGAAGCATGGCAGATGGAATTTCAACCATCCATTGCGAATTCAACTCTACACAGTAGCGTGACACTGGAACAGCAAATCCTTTGAAAAAGATCTATTACCAAATCCTCAAGGCGCCACTTCCCAGACTTGGAGGCAGAGGTGAACCTGCATTGAGCTATTGGTCTGACATACACGTATTTGGGAAATGGAAAGCTTCTGATACGAAATAAACCACTCTTAGGGAAAACCTAGCATCAGAGTTAACCTTTCTGGCTTAAGCCTCGCTTTACATAGAAAAACTTGTCTAAGGAGTGACTTTATGCCAGCTTCAGAATGACCATGATTTCTCTCAGGATTTCATTTTTAATGGGAAGTTGGAAGGCCTGACTTATCCCCTGCTGCTGTTACTAGATGATACTAGCAGTATCACTCACTGGTGTTACTTCACTAACGTAAATAATTTCCTCTAAATTTGTATCAAAATCATGCCCTTTGCCTGCTGTTTACTGTCTTTACTCCTTATTATCCTTCTCTATTGGGAATGGAATCTCTCTCACCACCTTGATATTCAGTATTGCTTAGGTCATGGCCCCAGCTGTAACACTGTTCTCAGGATTCCTCTTTCTCCTTCTTCAGCAATTACTCCTGGCAGTCAGTGGGCAGCTGTGGCACAGGACAATATATATATACGCATACGTGTATATGTATAGGAACATATGTATATACTCACTCTGGTACTTCCCCAAAGCCTTCCAAGGGTTCAGCTTCAGCTGCATAAATCTTTGCATACTCTCTTGCAGTATTTTGGACATAGCACTCCTATATTACAAACAGATACGCCTATGGAATATTACTCAAAACATTTAACAGATCATCTATTTGAATGTTTGCAAGACAGCTTTTCCCCACAGTTCTTGCTTACAAAGGACAGGGGAAGCTTACCTGCAGTGCTAGTTTGTAGTTTTTTTGAACTAGATCATCCTTACTCTTGGTCCCGTAGGTGATAGCATTGTGCACTTTGAGAACGCAGGGGTGGCCGGGGCTGAACACTGGCACAAGCCCTTGCATCACTTTACTTCGGAAGGCTTTCCGGTGCATGCCTTCACCAAAGTGAAGCTCTTCTGTAGCTATTATTCCATGCAGGTTCCCACCAAAATAGCTGTCACTGATGAAATCTTCTCTGAACATGAGCTGCATGAATTCGATTTCTTCCACGCCTAAAACACAATTCCAGTTTGTTCTGTACAACATCCTTCTGCAGTCACATGGAAAGGCGTGGACATGGGAGAACAAACGCATCTCTCCATAGAGCATTAAAGAAAATGCTCAATGGACACAGAACACATGGCCTCGCTTGTGTTAACAGGGGGCTGGGACCCTGCTCCTCTGAAGGGAGCTACATGTCCCATCTAAAGCCAGCGTGGAGAAAGGTGGCAGTTCAGGTTCACAAGGAGAGAATACAGAGTGTAGCAGACAAAAAACAGAGGTAAAGACCACAAAAGCTGTTTTCAAATCTATGAGGGGAGTTGTAAACTGGAGCTTCAATGAATGTGAAGTCGAGCTGACTGAGCACTACAGAGACATTGAGAGGATACAGAGATCCTGCCAACGCTGCTTTTTTGGGAAGACAGAGACAGTAATAAAGGTAACGTGCAGCGCTCTATGTAGATATGACTTTGAAAGGAGAACGCAGTTCTGTGCCCAGCTAGCTCAGAGCGCATTCTTCTGAAGCTAGCCTGTATTTTCAGAAAAGCTAGAAGTTGCTGGTACAACCAGAGCCTGTTTTAGCTTTCGGCTTGGGATCTCTTCAGGGAAGGATTCTGCCAATGTGTTTGCAGGGGCACTCAGCTGAAGGAGGTGCCAGCCCTTGTCCAATACGACCATGATGGAAACATGCCTTCCCTAGTACCAACCACACTCGCTGCATCAGTGCCGGCGCTGCAGACTGCCGTGTTTAAGTGTTTATTTCTTTTCAATCTGGCAAGCACCAGCTCAAAAGCAGGTTTCATTAGCAAAGGTAGCAGAAAATAACAAGATTTTTACTTCATAGCCACATTTCTATAAAGCATCATGTCCGTTTCAATCAAAAAGCAAATACATCAGTTTTAGTGGCCTGTATATTCAGGAGAAATTGGTACAATAATATTTCTCTTATGCCCCCACCTGTGGATTTTGAAGATACCAGTAGCATAAGAATGTGTCCCTAAGCTTGTTACAGCTGAAATCAAGAAGGATTATGGATTTCACCCTTTTAAATGATCATTGGAATACAAATGGAAAAAAGATACAGGGGGAAAAAGAAGTGGTTGAGGTTAAGCACTGAGAGAAACCAAAAAATTTTAAGTGCACTTCAAGTGTCTCTAATGATGACATTTCAAGGAACATCAGTGGAAAAGATAAATAGGAGCACAAAAGGTGCAATGAAGTCTTTCCAGCTCCCCTTCGCAGTTCTCTCCAGTTTCGACTCTGTACCCTATTGCCTCTCTCTGAAGCACAGAGGAAACAGTGCATGTATAAAGCTAGAATTAGAAGGCTCCTTAACTCTGCCTAAAATTCTGTGTTGATCAAAAGTTATACAGTGCTGTTACATGCAAAGTCCTGTCTTCATTTTAGCAAGGAACTAAATGTTTCATTTTATTCTTCTAGGAAAAGGAAGAAAAACCAATTGGCGGAGTGAAGTACTTGATTAGTACGGTGTGTCAGAAATGATAAACCAATTTGCAATGCACTGTCTATCTTTAGCTGCAGCACAGCAAGACATATGCCGAGTGTGATTAAACACAAGTTAACATATGGGGAAAGCATTCCAAATCTTCATGCCTGTCTTTCCCTTGGAGTAAAGTTACACAGCAGGTGACTTGCAAAGACCATGTGCTCGAACACCGCTGGCAAGTTTTTCTGCCAAAGGAGCTTTCCGTACTCGGGCTGCATGCGTGTCTGCATGATGCGATGCCATGCTATTTCACTGCTGACTGCAAGCGAAGTGCCAGTGCATCAACCTAACAGAAATTACATGGTCAAGTTCAAATCCACAGTTTGTCAACTCCATCACCCTGCACAAAGCACTCCATCCTACAGGAGGGTGTTTCACCTACAGAACTTCCATGAATTAAAGCAAATTTTATCTTATCAGAGTATCTTTGTCAGAAAAGGTGAGTGCAGAAAGGGAAAGACAAGTTAGCAAAACCAAATACTGATTCAAGGGATTCCCATAGTTTCCCATGGGATAACTGTCAAAATGTCTCAGTCTGGCTGTCTTTCTCCATCCACTGTTCTATTTGGAAATCTGAAGGAACAAAGATTTGAGCACACATTCAAGCAGATGTGTACTTACCTTCACAATTCTGAAAACTTGAGAGATGTTCCAACACTACAAGGAAACAAAGGAACAGATTTTGTAGCAAAAAAATTATGAATGGGAACTGCCATTGTCATTATTACTGATTAAAATTATAAACGGGTATTTACCTTCAGGAGTCAGACTAAACTCAGCAGTCACCTTTCCATATGTATTATTCAAGCAGCAATAATACATTCCCTGGTCCTTGGTACTGGCTTTAGCTATTGCCAGAGAGACGGGAGAGTCATCGTGGGCACTGGAACAGAAAATGTTAATTTTCCACATTAATATTTTTAAAAGATCTTTCCTGGTTATTCCATGTATCTCTCCTCCTGTCCCTGGAATTTCTGTCCCTCACTGCCAAGACTGATTCAAATATGATGCAGGTAGACAAAATATTTTATTTCACCCTACTTAGAAGCATTCAGCCCATTATGTGTTTCACAACAGATGATCCTACTACACTGAGAGAAAAGTACTTCCATCAAATGTAAAAATAATTAGATGACACCAAAAGGCATTCTAATATTCCTGATCAGTATCATGGCCAAATATATAAAGCATGAACATACAAAAGCCCAAAATGCTGTGTGGTGTTCCTCAGTATTGAGTCCTCACTCAGCTTGCTCTGTTCTTTGCTTTTTTCAGGCTAGATATTTACTCTCTGATGTCCGTGTATGCAATTTCGCGAATGGATCAGAGGCAGATGTTACCAACAGGGGTGCAACAACATGTGAACGCAGTACAGTACTGCAGACCCAGGCTGGCCCTGGCAGCAATAACCCCACACTGAAACAGCGCTCTGCCTGAGCGAAAAGTCCTCTTAGACCATGAAGGTCTTCACACGTACCCCAGCGGGCGGCCGTGGAAGTATTCATCAGCAAACCAGATAATCTATGCAGGCATTCTGGTGACCTGGCGACTGTGCTTTTGTGAAGTTAGTTAGTGAAGGTGTGCACAGTTTTGTTGGCAGCATGAAGTTTCATGATATTTTGGCACACTGGAGAACGTATTTACCCAACAACAGATTTTAAACTAAATTACTTAGCCTATAGTAATATTACTAGCAATATGTATTTTTCAATACACATTTCCATGTGTTGACAGGAATAAAAATTTGAAGATGTGTTGCCTAATTTCCTGTAAATGCCCCCTATTGGAAGTAAAAGCTAAGATGTAACAAACAGTCCAGATTAGGTATTTCTGTAGACTGATGTGTATTTCCAGAAGAAGAAACGGTGTTTGGCTACACCCGAAACAATTGGATTTCGTTTGTGATGGAAAGGAGATTTCCACTGAACGATACCGACCATTTTTGAAGTAAAAACTGTAATTAGGAGCCTCTCTCAGCCTAAATCTCTGTTATATATCTCACTTTCATTCCAACATTTTGAAATATGTTTATCCTATGAAATTAAAATTCAAATATTTTGTTATCACGTATTTGAATTATCACTGCAAAAACTGATCCATTTTATATCTCTGCACTGTTTATTTGTTAAAACACTGCAAAATTATTTAGCAGAGCATGATATGTACTAACATCACCATGGAGATTGTATTACAATAATAAAGATCAGTGCAGTTAGAACAGGAATCTGAATGACATGGGAAGTTTACCCGATGCATGCAACTTTTTCTCTCCCCTTGAAAAAACATCTTAGAAGATGCCTTCCTACAAAACTTTTTCATTTTCACAGAATTGTGCATTCTGATGGAAAAATCTTTTTTTCTGCTTTGGGTAATGGTAATTTTGTATTTTTTA
>NW_009259496.1:249308-249699 GCF_000687185.1 Egretta garzetta | reverse complement strand
GAAGAAAATAACTCATTTCATAAAAATGGAGTTTTAAGAGAAGCTGGGAAAGATCCTGACAAAGGCCTTAAGAAGCTTTTATTTCCACCTTCCTATTGCACTGCCTCTCGTCACTCAGAGTCAGGGTAACTGGCCGGGTTGAGGGGAGAGATCATTCTTCCTTAAATACAACTCCCATCATTTCATCCAGTGAGCTTCAAGTTCCATTTGATACCGAATATGAAGTTCAAAGTAGAATCATAGACTCACAGAGTGGTTTGGGTGGGAAGGGACCGTCAAAGATCACCCAGTCCAACCCCCCCGCCGCGGGCAGGGACATCGTTCCCTCCATCAGGCTGCTCAAACCCCGTCCAGCCTGGCCTGAACGCTTCCAGGGACGGGGCAGCCACGG
>NW_009259496.1:221253-249103 GCF_000687185.1 Egretta garzetta | reverse complement strand
GCTCCAGGTGGGGTCTCACGAGAGCTGAGTACAGGAGGAGAATCACTCTTCTTGACCCGCTGGCCAGGTTTCTGATGCAGCCCAGGACATGGTTGGCTTTCTGGGCTGCAAGTGCATATTGCCAGCTGACATACAATTTTTTTCCACCAGTATTCCAAGTCCTTCTCTGCAGGGCTGCTCTCCATCCAGTCTGGATTGCTACTGCGGAATAATCACATCGAGCTCCACATTGCGTGTTAGTTGTTTCAGCAATCCGCTTCCACCGCACAAGGACGGACAGCCTCCCACATACTAACCAGCATGGTTATGTTGTTTGGCTGGGTGCTGAGGTTCAAACTTCATCTGATCTTTTACAGTGCTTGAAAGTTGGATGAGACTGGTTATGAAGAGGCTGAGAGGAACTACTGGTGATGGAATGCAAACTATGACCAATATTAATGCACTGTGAAGATAGGCTTCTTAATTACCCTGTTTAAACTTATTTTTTGCACTTATACTAATCCTCTTAACAGGTACAAGAGGGAATCACTGGCCTATTTTCCCAAATGCTATTCAGAAACTATTAGTCCTTAAGAAACATTCACTCACCTTCTCTGCAGTCGAGCCAGTAACTTGGAATCTTTAGTCCATGTAATGGTGGAGTCACCATGAATGTCACCAAATTGACAGCATAGTTTAATATTTCCAGAGCAGTCAGGGAACAACTCTGCTTGGATTTTCTTCACCAGTTTGGGAGCTTGAAACAGAAGAGCCGCAGTTTAGGATTAGAAGATAATGATATTGTTTTGGCATTTTAAAGGAAACCCAGACTGACTTGCAGATGTTACGAATATGAATCTGACAACACTGGTAAATAACTGGTAAATACAGAGCTTTTAAAAGACTGATTCAGTGCCCCACACAGTCAATGGGAATGTTTTCAATGCAAAGACACTTTGAACTTATGGAATAGGACCCAAGGGAAGTTCTAGCTTGAGAAGGCATGGATATAAAATAATTTCTTAATCAAAACACATTCTCCCTGACTAAAGGACCAGCTGGTTTTATTAGTGAAAAAAGACACCACAAAGGTACAGCATACCATATGGTTACATCGTAAGAGTTCATATTAACCAAATATTTGTAACTAGTAGATTTTTTTAACTGACCACAGCCTTTGAGAGAAAAGACTTTAAGTCCCGGGAAATGCTCAATCTCTGAGGTGTCCTTGGAACACACCTAACACACACTGCTAGGATGAGACTCTGCAAGGTGCAGTGATGGCACTGTTTCCTTTACAACACAGCTGAGCCACACTTAGTGGTTAGACACCTGCATTTGGCAATGTCAGGGGCCTTAGCTGCCCTCTTCAGTTTAAAAGGGTTCATTTCCCACTCCTAAAGAAAGTCCCTACCTTGCCATCCATAGGGCATGGCTCTTTTGCTAAACATTGACCATCACATGGAACAATTCCAAGAATCACTGAGGTTACAGAAAGAGAGCATTCTGCCCAGGCTGGGCAAGGTCCTGATAACCTGGTTCGCCACTAAGACTTGTTTTCTGGCTCACAGAATGCTCCAGCGTCTTCTGCACCTGGGCATGGGGTGAGCAGGAGGATGGAGGGTACTTGGAAAGAAAGGGAATCAATATATACTTAGGGAAAGGTTTTGGGATCATGACACATCCCTGCGCTCAAGTGACATCCCTGCTAGATGTAAGGGACATAAAATGCAAGATGCTGTATTTCCTACTGTGTTAATTCTGAGCTGCTGCACTCTGAGTGAGCCGGCATGACACATCTCCCTCAGGGATCCCATTCCAGCAGTCTAACTTTCCCCATCTAATGCCAAAGGAATGCTGGATCCAGTTTGAAGGGTCAGGCACCTGGAATTCACTGCTATGTTTAACTTGTAGTCACTTAAGTCCTTAGGCCTAAGAATCTTGCTGAATCAGGGCTAAAATGACGCAGGCAGTATGTGACAGAACTGTAAATAGAACTAACAGCTCCAGATTCCCTGCCCTAACCACAAAGCCGTCCCTCCTGCGGCTGAGAATAATACAAAAGAGAACACTGAGTGTGTACCAGGCTAACCACACCAATCTTCCCATAATGCTGGGCAGACATCCACAGAATTCTCTGAAGTACAAACACACATTCATTTCAGTCTGGACTAAAGCAGATCAGAAAAAGGATAAGAAAATTCAGTCTTATCTGATGCCAGCCTGAATGTTTAAAACCTTTTTCAAGCATAGCCTCAGGTACATGGAAAAAGATCGGGCATTCCTCAGTGCATGCAGTTTGCTTGCTCCGCTTTGAAGGAATGCGTCTCTCCTCCCATGCACTTGGTTCTCTGGCAAAGGACACATCTTCGAGCAGAGAAAGGTTTGGGTTTATTTTAAATGTGGTTGGAAAGGTAGAACTCTCACCAGACCACACTGTAATTAGGATCTCTGAAGAGCATCACACTTGCGCAGCTTACCGTTAGTCACTGTTCAGTCTTGCTCTATTAAATTATTTTATGATGCGAACACGAAATGCAATGTCAAAAGGTAAAAAAAAAGACCTTGGTCCTTGCAAAGCACCCATAGAAACCACACACATCTCATCTGCCTGGCTGTTACACCATCGCTACTCCTGTCTGTGTTTTGTTTTACCTGTTAGCAACCTCCTGGGGACTCTGACAAGCAACCGGAATCTCACTCCAATTGCCTTTCCTATGTCAGTTTAATATAGTTTCATCAGTGTCATTTATGGCCAACAGTGGTGAAAAGGAAGGCAGAACCAGCCATCAGCCATCAGGTAGGACTGCCAAACATTACGTTTATCAGTGGCACCCCAATAATAACAATACTACTTTGCTAGTAATAAAACCATTTGGTAACCACGAGAGGGTAAGCGCATTTGGGAGCTGCAGTGCAGGAGCGTAACTGAGAACACAGCCCTGCAGCAACCTAACAGCATGCAAGTACCAGGCTTGCAGCTGCTATATGGTGTGTGGTTATGAGGCACCACTACAGTGTACACCCCTGAAAAGTTACTCAAAGAGACAAATGAAGTAACTATTTCAAACAGGCTAAAATGTTCATAGATGTAATACATTTGCCAGAAAGGAAAAGGATGTTTTAGGGCGGGTCCGGCTCTGTGGATGGGGACAGCACTAGTCACTAGGTTCACAGAACTGGAAATGAAAATCAGCGAGGGCAGGACAGCTCTAGCTGATTCGACTGAGGCTGAAGTAGGCTTGCAGCGTGTTTGACGAATTTGAATTTCATACTGTAGCCAGAACGATGGGAAAGGACAGAAATGAAAATCAGTTTTCTCTTACCTTTGCTATCCTTTTTCAAAATGAGTTTCCTCTGTTCTTTTCTATCTTCTTTATGAATCACGCCTGCCTCGCTCTTCACAGACCTTGTAACACAGCCAGGATCCTGGCTGACATTTCCTCTCTCCTCGAGTCGGGGTTTTTTTGACAGTGTTGCTGGTGGTAATTTCTTCTTAGCTGCAGTAGCTACGTGCCCGCTCTTTGCTGTGTCTTGTTTACATTTGCTGGGCTCAGGCTCAGCAACAGCTAGGGATGTCTGGTGGGATTTTGTCCCTTCATGATTCCTCAGCCTTTCTGCATTGACTGGGAGTGGACCACACGTGGTCAACGCTACGGAGAACGGCCGAGTTCTGCTGTAGGGTGGTTGCCCTCGAAAACACTGGTTGTTCCCTGAATCAACTGGTGTCAAATTAACTAAGCCACTTACTACGCTCTCTGATGTCACGACTTCTTCAGCTTTATCATACTCGGTAGACTTAATTGAATTATCAACCCCAGTTAGCTTGCCGGAAGAGATCAAGTCAGGGCAGGACTGCTTGGTGCTCATATTCACAATCTGTCTCTGAGCCTTGGAGCCAATTAAAATGCGCAAAGGAGACTTCGTTTCAGCTTTATCTGGGTTATATTCAATAGCTCTTTGAATCTTTTGTTTATTTCCACACAAGACTGCTTCCTCCTTGTTTTCTTCAGGTGCCCTGTGGAACTGATCCTGCAGTGCTCTGCAGAAAGTTTCCAGCGTCCTCCAATTTCCATCCACTTTGACTGCAGCTTGTGTGGATTCAGTTTTTACTTGACCCCCTGCGCCAGGACACCCCGTTGCTGATACACTGGTAAGAAGGCCCCCTGAGTGGCTTACAGGTGCCGAGAGTGGCAATGTTTCCTTTACAGTCAGTGGTTGGGTATCTAACTGCTTGGTGGCATCTCTGTAGCCCTCGCTTGCTGTGCTGTGGTATCCGTTCTGAGCCTGTCTAGGCGGTGGGGTGCTAAGTGATGTTACACTTCCAGATGCACATGTGCAATTTTTTAACTCTTCATCAGACTTTAAGGTGCTGCCAACAAAAAATACATGTTGTTCTGATGCCCTAGGAGGGGAAGCTGCAGTCTGGCTCTCCGAGACATGACTAACTCCTGAGTCACAGGAAGTTCCAGCCCTTCGTTCATCACCTATGCAAATCTCTCTCCGTTCTCCTGTTTTACATGGTGCATATCTGAGCACTTCTACATAAAAATCTGGATCCTCAGAAGAGGGAGTGAATGCCACTTCTTGTTTTTCTATTTCTGTCAGTTGGTCTGTATTTTGGGGTAGATTCTTACGTGTTATGGTTTCAGGAGTCTTAATTAAACTAGGCAATTGCATTAGGTGACTGTATTTCTGTGCATTAGAAACAACTTGAAAATCCTGACAGTCATTATTTTTTGAAAGACGGTAACTGTCAGAATTAGTGTCATTTTGTGCATTCAAGTCTGAGCGATTTCCTTTTTCTTGTAAACTCTCTTCATAACTCTTGTGTATAGTGTTAACAGAACAGCGTTCTTCATGTGTAAACTGATGGGCGTTTTCACTGGGGAGAATGTCTTTCTCTTCAGGGAAATAAGCCAATTCTCCTCTTGCTGGATAACAGTCTCTAAAATGACACCCTTTACCACTTACAGACTCATTTATCAAGGACATGTTGTGCTCAGTATGAAATAATTGTCCAATTGTCCCACGCGACTTAGCTGGCATGTGAGCTGGGTTTACTTTGTCATATGCTAAATTACTGCTCTGTGCATTTTTCAGCCTTTGAGAAGAATCTGCATCGCATGTTTGGGAAGCGTTATTAATGGTAGACTTTCCTTCCCAAGCAACGGCCATTTGAATGGATCCATTACTGCCAGTTAACATTTGATTTGGCTTCTGCTCCAAGCACTCCCCGGTATTTAAGAGGGTGCTATTTGCTGAAACACAAACGGATGGTGCTTCCGTTTTATTTCCAGTGCTAGACTCTAGACATATACCATCTGTTCCCAACACTTGTGCAAGACAAATGTTTCCTACGGATGCACTGTTACGTGCTTCATCTCTTTTAAGTAGGATATTAGAAACACTGCAGTCATCTTTCTCTGTTCTTTGCCTACTACCCGGCTGTGTAATAGGTCCCTGCTCTTCTGCCAAACTTATTGGCAAAGGAAGATCAGAACAGGTCTCCCGTACAAAGTTCACTTCTGTGACTTTGATATTTGTCGGCCTAATTTCTAAACTTGTGATGCCCAAGTTTTCGGATGGGATTTGATAGTCTGAGTCATCTTCATGAAGAAGTTTCCACAGCTTGTCATGCACTGAAGATATATCAGCATCTCCTTTGCACTCAGGCTCTCCAGATTCCAGGACTGACTTGGGATTAGCTTCAAACAGGGATTCATCACATGACGGACTGCAGAGAGTATCTGTGTTGTTGCTATCGTGTGAGTCAAAACTACACCTTTGCTCTCCCTCCCTTGGCCCATCACATAGCTTTGCAGAAGACAGAACAGCACACAAACGTTCTTGTTTATCGGGAGCAGAGTCCGTATCCCGTAAAGGAAAAGGTGAAACATCATTCTTTGATTCGTTGCCATTACTAATAATATTAATTCCTTGTTCACGAAAGACTTGTTGGTGACAACTCTCTCTCTCATCACAAGGCGTGTGGTCTTGAGAATAGGTCTGTAAATTTGCATTTTTTGCTTGTAACGTCTTTTCAGTACAGAGCATTTCTGAAGCTGGGTGGATGGTTCCTGCACTCTCACAAGTCATGAGGATGCCTTCCTTTTCCATTTCAGGCTCCATACACAGTCTCTTGCAATGCTGGGTAAAGATTTTAAGATGAGCACCTTGATTCTACAAAAAAGAAGAAAAAGAGAAATGTAATTAAAAAAATTAGAATTGCTGCTTGACATGGGCTTGAAATAGAGTCCTGGCTTGAAATGTACCTTTTTTTTTTTTAACCATTTGTCAATAGTCAAGTTTCTGACTTGTAGCTATCAACCTAACAGATTGAAATCAAACTCCTGGGTCTTAACAGTCTTGAATCCTCTAAGTTTCAGATCTGGATCCAAATGCTGAGAAATAGAAAATTTAATCAAGATGAACATGAATGACTGATATAGTCCAGCTAGTTAAAAACAGGTAAGATAAAATAAAATAGTCATGTCTATGCCTTCTGCTAACAGCTGGAGTGTCCTACCATACCTAAGCAATTATTACATACACCAAACTGACAAGTTTCTGGAACTACCTAGGATAGTTTTTTGGGAGCTTGCCTTCCCTTTTGCTTCCATAATGGGCGTTGTTATCTTAAGTTTCACAAAGATGCTTTCTTAATATCTATCAGTCTTGGCAAGTCCCAGAGAATGCGCCCCACATGTCCACTGTGCTAGGTACTTCAGAACAAGACTCCTACCGAGAAATGAACATCTCTGGGACAATTTTAAGCTGTCTTTGAAATCTGTCTTTGGTCACCTCTGACCCCTTGAGGTGACAAGTCCCGCTTCAAAAGGGAGTGCCAGAGATCATTCCAGATGTTGCCTCTGTCCCAGTGGCAAGGCATTGCTCAATATAAGGCATACTCAGCCCTCCTCTAGCAATGAGGCATGCATTGCAACCTTAGGGGCACTGCTAGGAAAGTTGAGGCAGCAAATAAGAAAATCCATATTCCTCCCACATCTCCGTTATTCTTCTGTATCACAATACTCCAAACCGTCACTTCATGTAGAAATGATCCATTTCTCAATTAAACTAAGCCAAACTGAACTTAATTTATGCAAGGAGTGCAGACCTTATGAGCAACTGGCTCACGGGATGAAGAAAGTGCTGCCATCTGCCTGGCATACAAAATCTGTTAAACTGTTCACCATTCCCCTCAGAACTGCTTTCACTCTTAAACTCTTGTTCCGGAGTCCCAGCCAAGATTTGTTCTCCAGGATTTTCTCTAGTCCTCTTCAGCTCCCAATCTATTCCATGGAGGTGGTGAGCATGTTTCACCCATAGCAAACCAGAGATGGAGAAGCCTACAATTTTTTACTAGACAAAAACGCATTGTTTCCTAAATGAATTATGCATTTTGCTTTTGGTTACCATTCGTTTGCCAGAACAATCTGTAAAAGTAGAGAGCAATCTAGCAGCCAACCTTTGAAAAAATGATTTACTTTCAAACAGCCATTAACAGGCTATAACAACATGGACCTCAGGAATTAGTTTGTACATTTGACGGTGTTTCTTTCTAGTGGTTATCTGAAGCTTTGCACCTACTCCCAGCAGAAATTACAAAATGCTAAAAACCAGCAGACGGAGTGTAAAAACCACCAGTATTTGTAGACATTTTACATCTTTTAGCTTTTACCCAGCCACAAACTCAACTTCACAACTGTTTTGAGTTGGTTTTTTTCCTCCTGAGTCCCAGTTCCCTCCATAGTTATTTGTTAACTTGTGATGATGTGCTGGGTGGCTGAAATGAACAACGGCGATCCATAATGGGTGAGCGCTCTGGGTTACAGCAGAGCTGCAAATGTGTCATGAGTGCTGGCAGGGACGTCATTCAGAGAAGCGATCCTGACAAGAAGCAAATGTTGTTACTTAGTGAAGGATATGTAATACAGGATTTCCCATGAGTTGCTGTGTGCTCAGGCAGAGGCAGGGGCTGCTCAGACACTAGGTTCTTAGTTTCTGTAAGTTCATGGTAAAAGGATTACCGGCTGTAGTAAATATGGCTTTCCTTTGCTGAAAAAGCCACTCACTTCAGCTGCAATTCCTTTCATCCTTTCTGTTTCTCCATTCAGCTTGAGTAGGATAAGGAGCTGACTACATGCTGTGGACAACGGGGAAGGAAGAGATACAGAAAATTTTTGTCAATGACTTTAACTGCTGTTCCCACCCCAAGCACCATGCAGTTGCCACCAGGCTGTCTTCAAAACTCCTTGGCCAGCGCGTACTTACCCAGAAACCCTGAACCCTAGGAACCTCAGCTCCACAACTGCAGTCCCCTCTGATTCCCAATGCCTCAGTCTCTGGCTCAAGTCTGCCCTGCAGGAGAAGATGCCAGTCTTAGAGCTTAGAGGCACACCTTCTCTCAAGTCCAAGGGAACATGGGCCTGGACGTGGCTCTACAGTCAGGTCCAGTTCTCTTCTCAGTCGGTTCAGAGCATTTGGTCTGGCTCCTTCTGCCAGATCCCCTTTCCCCGCAAACCTCTGGAAAGCAGAGTTTATTTTTTCTATTCCTTACAGCCTCAATCACAGCTTTTACTAAAACCTGTGGAATTCCTGCTCAGTACATCAGGCCTATGATCAGCCAGTCCCTACCTGCTGTTGGTATGAAACTGAAAATAGCTCTCTCATGCCCGCTGGGAAGCAGGCTGATTATTTCAAGACCTCTTTTATCCATCTAATCTGTGTGTCTGTCCATGGTGGCACCTGTCTGTCTCAAGCATTTATAGACATGCAGCACCGTAGAGTCTAGACACAGTTTTGATGGCTGGAAAATAAATACAATCACAAAAGAAGGCTTGTAATGGAGTGCCTTGCCTTGCATTTGACCAAAGTAGTCTGAAAGCTGAGTGCAATCTGAAGCTTCATAGTGGCACATTTATTTATTTTTTAATTTATACGTGTCTTTATGCATTTACAGGGACATGTGCTCCCAGGGTATGTGGTAATCAGCTCCACGTTATTTTTGTTTGAAGTATTTATATCCATATCCTTTAAGCATGTTTTAGGAAACCTTGCTGGCTTTAACTTTGGTATTTTCTTAGATGAGATTTATTTCAGCTAACGCAGTCCTAGAACTATTCATCTTGACTTGGGTTTTTGTTCCCTGTTCTCACAGGAGATTTCTAGGGTCTAATGCCTAGGGTGACAAAAGAACGATAACAAACTCAAGAATTTAATTATGTGAATGCAATAGAACAAGCAATTTTAATTTGTGCATGTGTAGCAAACTGCCTGGTGCGTGACAACAGAAAGATGGAATCATGGTTCTCTATTTAAACTCATACATGAAATACACAGTCCATGCACCTTCGTTATAAAGCCAGGTTACTGTGAGTAAAGGAGGTAAGTCAGCTCCATAACAGCCATGCAAAAGGAAAATGGAAACGGCCACTTCAAAACCAGAGCTTTCTTTTTAATCTACTGTAAAACCGCAATGTAAGGAGAACCTTTCCTTGGTTTTTTTTTTTTTTTTGCTCTGCTCGCAAGAGCCATTGCGTTCCAAGGCCTAACAGGAACAATTACATGAAAAGCAAAGGACCGTAGGGAGTAAGTGAGCACTTCTGTCACCTCTGAGTTATGGAAGGAAATAGGGGAGAACGTGGAGAAAAGAAGAAGAAATTTAAAAGGATTCTACTTCTTCATGGCAATCTGGTATCAGGAACATTTTCATCTGACAGTCTCTGTGGAGATCTAGAAGACACAGATGACCAGACCGATGACCTACGGACTGGCAAAACGTTGTACAGGTGAAGTGAGCTTCTCCCAGCATGTTTCTACTCACCTCCTGAAACACTGTGTGAATGTTTCAAATCAGCTCTTCAAGTCACCAGGAGCTGAGGAACAGGACCCAATCCGTGGCCTCTAATGCTATGGTAGAACTGATCTGGGGCAGTTCAAGAACCTGAACAAAATACAGTCAGTGCCCTAACTGGGAGGATTACATCAAATAAATATTTGTTTCTTAAGGAGAGTTTTCAATGTATGAGGCATGGGAATATAGCACCTGAGCAAGCTGTGCTATTTAATTCCATGCCTGATCTGGAAGAAGAGTCAGCACACCTATGAAAACAGCAAGTGGCAGCTTCTGGAACAGCATAAAGGAACTCGAAGACTACACAGACCCAGGCAGCCTGGGAGTGCTCCCAGTTCCTGGGACCCAGTGTGCCCTGAAGCCACGTTCCAGTCCCATTTCAAAACAAGGTCTGGGCTCTTCCTGGCCCCGTTTTTACCTTTGTTTCCACTCAAAGAAGGAAGTCAGAGGAGCCACTGCATCTCAACAGGTGATACACACACACCCCAGGTACGGACAACCCCCCCAAGTTACGAACCTGAGCAGGAAATAAAACAGAATTAGACCTGGAAAGAAGCAAATTAATGCCTGTGGGAATACAATACATACACTACTGACTCCACTGCTCACCAAGACATACAGATAACATAGGGAAAATTGAAACACGGCAATAAGGTAATAAGGTCAATGGAGGTTGGAGGTGTGATACAGGAGCAGAGCTACGATTTCCTCCCTTGATGTCTCACATGTCACAACAAATAATGTTCAGAGACTTATTAAAAAAATACATTATATCAATCCAGACAAAATATTTTCATAGAGTGAAGGTTAAACAGAAACACCAGTACAAGTGCTTTGATTTGGAATTAAGGCAAAACTAAAAAAATAAACTTCTGCTCTGTAGAACCTCTATGTTGTCAGCTGGAGTCAATAGCAATGCTAGCACTACCTTTACTTACCAGTATCCCTCGATAACAAAACTGACAGGCACCTGGCAATTATATCCTAAATAAACATATAAAGCGGGGATCTTCAGAATATGACAGAAAACTAAAGAAAGCCCAATACATTTAGGTTGTGATAAAGCAAAGAACAGCAAGGCAGCCAAATCACCTTACTGCTGTGTGATAAAAAGGTGCGAGTTAAGTGGGAGTTAAAATGACCCTTTTCCACGTGTTTTTTTTAAAGGCACCTCAGAGCACCACAGGAATCTCCGCAGTATGATCTGAGTTAGCTGCTGTTCTCCGCTCCCTTTGCCATGCCTCGGAAATGGACCATCTTCACCCAGGGTGGCAAAGATTGCTTCTGGACTGAGTGACAAATTGTCACACTGATGTGCAGATAAACTCAGTAGGCATCAGTTAAGGTTATTCTGGTTCTCTTTCCCCTAAAAAATGTAGGGATAATTTATACATCAGTCTCTCCGCTGATCAGCTGAATCATTTCTGTTAATGAAAGCAAGAAGTTCACCTCTGAAATGAGATGATTAATTTTAGCTCATGGTTTCTCACTGTTTTTTAAGAGGAAATAGTTTAGCAAGCTAATTCTCTGCTGTAAATAAAGTCTCCATGTTACATTCATATCCCTGCTTGTACAAAAGGACCGTAACAAACCACTCCTAGAATACAGCCAGCAAGTATATCACTGCCTCTGGATCACAGCTCCCTCAAACCCACCACGTCTGGAACGGCTTTTGCTTTACACTCTTCTCCAGCAGTAGCTTAGTGGCTCTTAACTGCTTCCCTGTTCCGTGCGATGCCACTCAAATTCCTCTTTCCTAAAATACTACTCTCTTTAAATGGCACACCTGCCTCGGATTAGCTAAAGTAACTCAATACCTGTAGTTATTTCAACTGCTTTAGACAGGTGAAACAAAAGACACGAGCTGTATTTTATCCTGCAGATGCTTACTGACCGGGACGTCCTGCTAGCATCCTCTACTCCTGCTGAGGAGGCAGAAGGGGGTTGGACTAGATGACCTCTAGGGGTCCCTTCCAGCCCAAAACATTCTATGATTCTAAGAAGAGGAAGTTAAATAACAAGAACTGTAATATTTCGAAGGACAGAATGCAAGCTCTCTGCCTTTGACAACACAGAGCTGACCATGCACAGCTGTCACGGGTCCACGCTCTGACGTGGTGAGGATTTTCCAACGGATGGGGGTTTTTGTGTGTCCCCCTGGAAAGACTGGAGCCGGCTGTACCACAGGTGACAAAATGGGATCCACCCTAGGGCTGGCAGATAACATCCCATCGAACGGGCAGGGTTGGTATCACAGCCTGCATGAGCTCTAGTTACTCAGGCCAGGGCTCTGCTGTTGGCTCTGATGCAGAGCTCCTGCCCCTCAGCGCCCCGCTCAGGCTCGGACCGCTCCCCGGGAACATTCGGCTCTCGTCTCAGCCCGACTCAGGGCAAAAGCCTGAGACAAGACCACCTTGTCAGGCAAATGTACCAACAACTCTAGCCTATTCAAAAGGCTGAGGGCGTAGCCTCTCGAACTCTCCTTTTGGATCTGTGGCACATCGTATGAACAGAACACTCAGAAACAAAGCACGCTAATCACTTGACAGAGAGTTATTCTGCACCCAAGCACTACTGAAGTATTTTATACACAGTGCAAAACTTTCCCATGGAGTGAAAAACCTTGAGAAATAAGAGAGCTAATTTCTGCTAAGATTCAAAGTTAGAGGAGATTTGGACCCCACCTTCCTCTCTCATAGGAAACAGATTTAGGCAAACTGTTTTTTCAAAGTTCCAGCAAAAGAACTGGAAGTGGTGGCAAGTTGCACCAAGAGGGAGCAAGAATACATGTCTCAAAAAATTATAACTGACAGGTTTTCGAGCTCAGATAACCAAAAAGCCTTCATTTTTCCCAGCAACTATTCACTCAAATGAGGCAAGAGGCAGAGATGTACTTTACAAACATTTCAATGAAAAATGAAACCAGCCATTATTAGCTGATTGAAAATTATACGTTGGGCATGCACAGTAATTCTTACTCATTGCTGGTTTGGAACAGAAGTCCTCACCCATTTTGTATTCAAAGCCAGCCATCAGGCCAGTTCCCATCCAGCGGCTGTTTACTGGCCTACCCGAAACCATTTGCTGGGTTTCACTCTAAGTCCTCACGGGCAGAGTTGGCCCACCACAACTGTTCTGACACCCTTTCAAACAGTTTCCTTTCGCTCCTCCTTCGCTGTGTCACCCAACTCTTTCCTCCCCTCTTACCTTTCCATCCTTTCCCCCCAGCTTTCTGCACGTTCCTCCCAGCACAGCCCCCCTCCTTCGTGGCCGTGCTGGCGTGCAGCGCACACACACCTGCATTTCTGTACTAACTGCAGAGCAGGGAGCTCTGAATTTAAGAGTGCCCCAGCAACGAAACGCTCTAAATCAGAGTTCTCCATTTCACACAGCAGCTTCTAGGACACCACACACAGCAGCAGACAGCTGCCATCTCAACACACTGAGCGGGGCCAGGAGCCCAACAGACGAACAGCTTCATTGGCCTATGCAGCCCCGGCAATTTTTGCTACCCTGGAATCTAACAAAGCAGAGGTATGTATGACACGCCAGACAAAATATTTTTTGTGCACAACCAGATTACCCAGTTAACTTGGAAGTTCTGTGTCAGTTCTGCTGCTCTCCTTTTTGTACAATAAAATTTAAAATTAGCTAGAAGTGATGTAAATTTACGTCAGGAAGATCAAACCAAGCATCTCTCAGATTTCCTGAGAACGGGCTGTTCTGACGTGGGCAGAACCAAAATAATGGCAGGAAGAACAGTAAACCCAATCAGCAGAAAAGAAACATGCTCTAGAAATATACAATCACCACATGCCATTCTTCCTGGGATATCAGCATAAATGTTAAGTATTTTGCTTACGCCCTGGAATCCCTCTGAACCTGCCAGTTCCAGCAGGACCTGACCAACACTGCTGGCATTCGGCAGGCCACAGACATGGGCTCTGTCACTCAGGAGTGACACCAGTACCTTCTGCTGGGGGTGCTGGCTGAACACTCAACAGAGACCGGCTCTTGAATGACACACGGCAAACTGGAAGCCTCCTGGCTCTCTGTACAGTATGTAATATCATACAGCTGGCACAGTTGGCTTTTAGGACCTATTATTAATTAAGCTGCTTTGAAGCATTAGATAACGAATTTCACCTGGGGCTAGACCACGACGTGACAAGCGGAGTCAGGAGCCTCCCACCTTGGCCATCTAATGGAAGGAGAAGTCACCCAGAACAGCAGTTGCTGCACAAGACAGACTGCAAAGGTCTTTCCAGTTAGAGGCAACTTGGCACTACGGGGAGGTGTAAATCCTTGGGTAATTAGTGCTGTGGTTCTCTGGCTGCTAAGTACGTCTCAGCAGACCTGATTCACCACATGGAGATGGAAAATACAACATCCTTCAAGAGCAGTCAGCTGCGGTTTTTGCTACGAGTGCCTCACCTTGCTCCTGGCAGAGCTGTCTCAAACGCTGGGCTCCAGCTAATACCACAGTGCACTTTCGCACAAACCTACGCACAGCAACAGGACGTTGATCCTTTCTTGGGTTACGCAAGCAGATTGCTGAGGAGTTTCTGGCTTGCTGCACGGGAGCTGTGAGAAGCTGTCCACATTTTCCTTGTACTATAAAGAGTGGTTTCCAGATGGGATGCTTTTGTTCAAGACCACATAATTTTAAACCTACCTCTAAATTTCATCTTCATTCATGCCTGTCTAAACCCACGAGTTTGGTTTGTGCACGTCTAGCCCTTTTGTGTATGCTGATATTTCTTTCCTACTCAACTGCAGGTAGCAAGAATCTAGCCAATCTGAAATTTGGCCATGGCACTTAGGGTAACGTAACAGCTGCTCTGTGCTACGAGGGTTCTAGGATTTAAATCGTTGTACGGCACTTGGAAAAAAACGAAGCAATGCCTCCCACAAACCACGGTAATACATGCTGTCAAGGAAGGCTTAGTAGGTTAATTTCAATAGGGGGGCATTCCCCATCATAAGAACATTATGTGCTGCCAAAACGTGATTGGAATTTTATGTACAATTAAAACAGAGAAACCTACGCATGTTTTTCAGGCAGAAGAATTCAGTGATTTTTGACTGCTTAAGACACCCCAGTGGTGAGATTAAAGTCAGCCTACTACCCAGAACCGGGATGCATTTTTGCTTAAATAATAGAGATGAAGAAAAGCATGTGGAACTGGAAAAAGCTTGTGTTTATTTGTCATAAATGTTTTTTTCTGTGCAACAAGCTATGCATCTTCAAATCAGCAAAGTCAACGATAATAAGATTATTCATTATTTAATACTCATATATATTTATATATCCTCAGTCTTTACTATGTGAAATAAAAAGTATGATCCACTTCTGAAAAGTGGCGGAGCATCACATCAGTCTGTACAACTATACTGATTTCTCCAGCTGATTTCCTACCAACCGCATAAAATGCGCAAGCACAGGGAGAGTACCGCTTTGGGGGGTTTATCTTTAACTGTATCTTTTACATTTCAGCTAGAATAGCTGACTCTTCCATTGTTTTATTTTTAAAAAGCAAAGCTCCATTCACCTCTGTAGCATGAACTTTCTGGATTGAATTCCCCTCCTTGTTATAAATTCAGAGCAAATCCCTGTTGATTTGGCTTAGATTTCCAGCACCTTAAGTGATTGACAAGTTTGTCCTTTGAGTATAAACTGAAAAGAAAGTAAATCAAAACATTCCCTGCTCACAGCAGGTATTTGAGAAACTTTCTGGGTTGAAAGAAACTTTCTGGGTTGAAAGAAACTTTCTGGGTTGAAAGAAACACTACTTTGGTAAGACCTGTGCAATAGCCTACATATCAGGTTTCCCTATCCAGCTGTCCAGAGTCCCATTAGTGCCTCTCACTATTATCAGTCTCGTTCTATAATTAGAACAGCTTATGGTTTATTTGGGCCTTTTTCAAAACCAGATTTCCTTCCCAGCCGTAGCTGTCATTCACAAGTACATGAATAGTACCTTTCAAAGTAATTTAAATGTTACGTTATTTTGCGACAAACAGGAATAAAAAGCATTCAAGTCAGTACAGCAGCTCTTTCTATTAAATGATAAAATTTTACTTACCCTGGGTGAGATGCTTTCATTTGGCATCCGATTTTGCTCAGACAGGCCCCAAGTGCTTTTCTTTTCCCAGTGACAGTCTTTATCCGCCTCTTCCCTCTGACACAAACCAGCCCACCTTTGCGAGCTTTCTGTCTCCTCAGGGATTTGGGTTGAAATGACACCTTCCTGACTGGGAAACAGAGCACTGGATTCCTTAGCCTCTGCTGAGGTCTGGAAGGACTGTCCTATATTACCCACATATCTGCAAAGCTCTTTAGGGTTTAACAACTTCAAAAGGTTTCTTCTTAGACTTTCTGTTAAGGTACAGACAGCGTGCCTTGCATTTTCCTCCGGCAAATTTCTTCCCCCATCCTCCAGCAGCACTGAGCTTTCACCCAGCAAGTTCTTGTCCATAATGTTTTCTGTCATTGTCTCTGAAGCCTGATTTGTCAAAGAAGCTCCTATGCCACTGGTAGAGGAGTCCACCTCAGCACGTACGTTACCCTGGTTCTTTGATTTGTCGGTTGAGAAATCTGCAGCCGAGTGGCCACGTCCATTATTTTCTTCTTCAGTTCTGTGATGGTCATTTTCAATGTCTGCAGATGCAACAGGCACTTTATACTTGTCTTTGTCTTTCAGGCTGGTACTTTTCTCTCGGTGGTGTCCAACAGTGAGAGTCATCTCTGTCTGCAGAGTTGACTGGCTGTACATAGAGGGGTCTCTCCTTACATTTACTCCTTTGAATTTTGAGTGATGACCACAGAAGCCAATGGTGGTATCCATAGGCGTACTGTTATCTGACACTTGGAACAGACAAGGCATTTCACCGAGGAAGTAAGCACACCCATCACAATCCTTACTCAGTTTTAAATCATCTTCATCATCGCTTTCTAATAAAAATTGTAATTTCTTTCTCCAGATTTCATTTTCATGCACCGTCAGCACATCTGAACATTCAAAATACTCTAGGTCATCCTCCAAAAAGTCACCACTTACACTTGGAATTTTCTCTGCATAAATCTCTGGAATAGTGGCAGAATTTTCAGAATCATCTTTTACAAAATAATTGTCATTTGCTACAGGAGTATCTGCCTGCTCACTGAGCAGGGTATTTGTGGTTAGACGTCCTCCGAGCCCATGCTTTTCACACGCCTGGACATCTGCCAGGGACTGACCAGATACAGAGTCTTCCGAGTTACGGCAACAGTTGTCTGTGTGGTAAGTGCCCCCATGTGAAGGGAGGGAATGCACCCGCCTGCTGCAGTATTCCCCTCTTCCTCCAGCAGTGACACTGACCATACTGTTAAAATTAGTTAGGTCATCACCATTCTCTGAAAAATCCCTTAGGCCAGAAATATTTTCCTGGCGTTTAAATACATTTTTTACATCCATGTTGTCTTCCATGTTAGGAAAGTGTCAGTGGGATTTCTCAAACGCGGACAATGCTTCCGATTTTCTGAGCTTCTCAGCAGTAAACCGCTGGGTTTTGGAGCATTAGAATCTGGTGAAATTAACATGGGGTCACCCTCACAGGGGTAACTCCCGCGTTGTGCAAGATGGTTCTCCTTCTGCTCATTTTACCCAGAAGTCTCCCACATTGTCATTTAGGTCAACAACAAATTCTGGGTAAGTTTTGGGGTTTGTATCTGGTTTCCGTTCAACAGAAGTTGAACAGCAGGTCATTCTAGCTGTCAAACTGTTTCCAGGTACTGTTCGATAAAGTGCAGATCTTGCTCTGTGTACCTGCAAACAAAAGAAACCCCAAGGTTAAAATTACTTCTAAAACGGGCATACACCTCTTCTAAAAGGTGGTCAATCGACAGATGGTTGCAAGCATTTTCAAAAAAGAGAAATCATTATTTTAAAATCAAGACCAAACACTCAAGCAGTAACTATAGCCCAGCTATGGATGCAATGGCACTTAATGGCAGTATGTCACTGCCTGGACCCATTTGCACTGGGAAAACAAATCCTTAAGCATGCCTGCACATACAGGTAGCACCACAAAACAGGCTTGAGCACATGTCGTTCAGACATTCCTAACCGTGAACAGACATTGCAAATTGTCCTTGTGCTGACTGTCACACAGACAATGTAAACTTTCACACGTGCATGATTTCTACAGGTACTAAGTACCTGCTATTTCGGTAGTCGCGTTGGCACACCAGTAGCTATTCCTCAAATTGGCATCGCAGGGATACAAGTTCCAAAATCTGTTTGTAGAAATACCCGAAACAATCTGTCTGTTTAGTTTTTATAGGGCTATTTCTGTTTAATGCAATTCTACTGTATTTTCGCTTGATTTTTGTAATTTCTGTGGTGAGAACAATGAAACGAGGCCGGTTAGCTTCGATTTCCTGTTCATACTGAGTCTTACTTTCAAACGGCCATGCACTGGCGAAATGGCGTGGCAATGCAGAACTTGCATAAAACCAAAGTGAAATACACTCAAAGGCTTCCATTAGCTGAATCCGAAGAAATACGGAATCACCTCCCTCTTCTTGTAAAAAAACCCTTGTTTCCCAAGCATTCCCAAATCTCAGCATTTTAGATACTCGAGATGTTTTTGTATCCTACTCGAGGCACTCTGTGTCATTTTTCACCAGAGAGCATTCACACAAATCACAGCAGGACTCTCCCACTACCCAGGGATCCACTCAGCAGGGAAAGCAGCATAGCAGAACCGAGTCCCAAGTAAATTCAAACTCATGAAGGATGCCAGACTAAAAGCTCTGAAAAAGTGTGACCTATTTTTATTCACTGAACTGGCATGACATGAAGAACAGCAGGAAAAGCTTTCTTGCCAGCCTGCTCATCTGATGAAGCAATTTAAAGACACCTCTATTCATTCCCCTTTTCCTTCTCTCTGCCACTGCGACCTTTTTCGCTAATGCCTCTCCTGGCTGCACGACCGGCAGCCACCAGCACCCCAGCACCGCAACCTTTCCCAGCGCCCTTTCAAGCACTCGATAGCCTCTGCCTGCTCCCCGCGGGGCCACAGGCAGAGCAGCCTGTCAGCACCCGGCTTCGTGTCACGGCCCACCGCAGACACTCATCAAAGTCAGTAAGAAAATATGTGGGAGCTAGATTAGAGCTTGATGGCTGAATAGCAAGGGGCTTGCTTGGAATCTGACTCACCAAAAGAGCACAAAGCGGCTAGGTGTATCTTCATTTCCGTTGGGCAAACCCTGCCGCAGGCACCTTTTCCACAGAGTTACCCAAGGGGAGAAAAGCAGGAAGAGAAGGTGGTTAGTGGGAAGGACACCAGAAGGGACAATGCTGGGTTGTGTAACAAACAGTTTGGCTCCATGGGGTGCAGAGGAACAAAAGCTGATGGGGGAACCAGACCAGCACCCCTTCTCAGCATACACGTGCGTGGTATGCAAACGTGTGTGTGCCTGCTAAGCACACGTGCTCAGCCTCACCAGCTGGACTCGTGGGCGTGGAGCTGGCTTCAGCACCTCCTAACAGGCAACCTGGGTCAGCACAGCACCCCTGGAGTGCACGAAGGGATCAGAGGAGAGGGGACAGGGGTCAGTATTTGTGATGTGAGAAGGGGGAGTGGGAGGAGGTAGTGAAAAGGCAGCAGGGAGGCAACATGCTTTGACAGTTTAGTCTTGGAATAAACTGGCAAAGGTCCAGTGTACCAGGAAGTGGAGACCAACAGGAAAGGACGGCTCGAAGAGCAAGCCTGATGTGCCACCAAGGTACAACGGCCAGCTCACAGGTGTAGCCGGGAAGTTGCCAGAAGACACAGAAGATGACAAAAGAGCTTTAAAGTAGTGCAGAGTGAAACTAAGAGGGGGAAACATGCACTGCTGTATGCAGCGCTGCTGACACACAGAAGGTTTCAGGTTATCCACACAGGAGGTACCGGGCAGGAAGCTGGTGCGCAGGCTTCCTCTGACTACCACCTCTGAGCCTGAAAAACAGTCTAGTTCAAAATCCCTCGTCACAGGGGCTTCCCTGCTGAAGATGACAAGAAGAGGATATAGAGGAGATATTAGTGCATATCGTAGTGGTTTTAAATAACCCGGACATCTGTCAGCTGGCCCTGGGCCAATACTCTCCACTTGCTCCACGCAGACCAGCATCCCACTCTGCTCAGCACTGGTCAGGCCACACCTGGAATCCTGTGTACAGTTCTGGTTCCCAATGTACAAAAAAGCTGTGGACAGGCTGGAGGGGTGACCCAAGGGCTGGGAAGCCTCTCTCAGTCATATGGGGATGGGCTGAGAGAGCTGGGTTTGTTCAGCCTGGACCAAAGGGGGCTCGGAGGGGATCTCATCACCACGTACCAGTATTTAAAGGGTGGCTATAAGGAAGATGGAGATCCCCTTTTCACAAGGAGTCACATGGAAAAGACAAGGGGTAATGGGTACCAGTTAATCCTGAGAAGATTCCAACTGAACACAAGAGGGAAGTTTTTCCCTACGAGAACAGCCAAGCATCGGAATAATCTCCCCAGGGGAGGGGTTCACTCTGCCACACTGGACACTTTCAAGGCTCAGCTGGCCAGGGTGCTGGGCCATCTTGTCTGGACTGGGCTCTTGCCCAGAAAGGTTGGACCAGATGATCCTTGAGATCCCTTCCAACCTGGGATTAGATTCTATGAACTACAATCTAGACCATACGTCCAACAAGAGCCTGGAGAAAAAACGGCATCGGATGCCGTTATCCTCAGCCTTTCAGATCTCTGATCACATTTTCTTTTCTATTTCAACTCTAAAAAACATAAATATTTAACAGGGAAAAAAAATGGAGCAGTAGAGATAAATCTTTTCCTCATGCATTTTATTACAGTGCCATGGAATTACCCCCCAGTATTCATCCATCTCCTCTTAAATATGCATTTGCCTAATGTTCCCTGTTGCATTCTTTCAAATCTGCTTTCATCTTTGCTTTCAGAAGACCAGATGCCTCTCTCCTCTATTTTGGAGGGTATAACTTATTTTAAAAGCATGGTAATTTTCCCAGCTGAAAAGAGCCTTGGGGACATTTTTTTAAATGCAGATTGACTCATGAATACTGCTCACTAAAGCAATTGTACTATGCAGTTATCATTATCTTAGTTCAGCTGCATTTTGACATCGAGGGGAAAAGAGCTGTCAGATTTCTTGATACGAAAATCAGATTAGATTGCTGTGCATTTTGTCAAATCCAACAATGGAAACTAAAGCAAAACAATGTTCCATGAGGAAAACTGCAATAAATGCTGTTTTTACACCCAAGATAAAAGAGACATCATTTTTTTAAAATCTGGGGAGAAAATACAAGGTATTAGGTTAAACCGTAACTTCAATTATTGAATTTAGATAGAAACTGGAAAGAGAACTGTTAGCATAATACCCTCTCGGCTTCTCGAGAAAACTTGTGATAGAAGATGCACAAGAAATTCACCGAGGAAAGATGAATGGGAGATCGTGGTAACCAATCATCAGCTATTGAGTGAAAATAAGCTCAAGTCCCAATAAACTGGGTTTCTAGCGTTCGGTGAAAAGATAGGAGAACATTTAAACGTGTAAGGGTGTGCTGGCTGCTTGTCTCGAGTCCTGCTCTGGAAACATAGAATCACAGAATACCAGGTTGGAAGGGAGTTCCAGGATGGAGGACCAAGGATGCTACTTGCTGAATCAGGTACTGGCTAATGACAGGAGGACAGCGAGGCAGAGCCATGCAGGAGAACTTAACACCCCAGGTTTTAGCAAGTAGTGGTAAGAAATGTGCTTATTTTGGTTATCTCATGGTCTGTAAACATATTTTTCCATCTCTTACCAATCAGAACAGCAACAATTGTTGGAGAATTTTTATGCTACGCCTTCAGGCAAATTAAATATGCGTTTGTGCTTAAAATATTTCATCAATAAGGCATTGGGCAGTCCTACCGCCATAAGTGGTTCTACAAGGAGCCTGCAAAGATCCTCAGCAGCCCATTCCTTACGTACACTGGCACCAGCACCAATCCACGAGCGGCTGCATGGGCACCTCAGCCCCGCCGAGGGTCCATCCCCCAGCCCAGCTCTGCTGCCAAAAGGCGGCCCCTGAGTGTTCCCATTGCAGGATGGCTACCAGACAATACAGCAGCTTCTTATCTCATCACCAAGGGAAACTTCACGCCCTCGCTGGGAGTAGTTGGGTCTCTGGTACCCCTGCTTCCAGCCACCTTAATCCCTTCTGCAGCTGGGCCTTCTTGCCCTCCGCGACAGATCATTCCTCAGACACAAATTACCTCCGCTGAGCAGCTACAGTGTGAATTTCCCCTTCAGTGTCCCTGGACCTGCTGGCTTCCCCTTTCCCTGTCCTCCACCCATCTCTCGGGTCTGTCTCCACTCCCACGAAGAAAACCGCACACGGATCACCAGGGTCTGACCTTGCCCAAGCTTAATGCCCTAGGAACTCAGGATAAGGGGAAACAAAGCTGGCAGCAGCGTGAAAATGGGAACATGAGAACTGCGGCTGCATATGATTTAGGAGAAATACAGAACTGACTGAAACCTGGAATGGTCAAGGCAGCAACAGGCAGTGAAGACACTTGTAGATGCCTCACCAGAATCCTTTTATGACACAAAATATTCAAAGTGTTTGTGAAAAACAATCGGTTTCAAATATTATGCAAAAGAACAGCTAGAAAAAGCATCAAAACGGCTAAAGCAATCACTCAACATTTCTTTAGGGAACATATATGATAATCCAAATTTGAGTAAATCTTCAGAAAAAAACGCCTTTTTATTTAAAATTCATGTTTTGTTGTAGTTCCATGCTGGTTTTGAAAAACATATTCAAAAATTTGTCTGAAATTCCAATTCTAAATAAAAATTTTGATTGTTCATACTTATTTTCATTAAAATACCAACATTTTTCTCAATTTGAAACATATTTGTAAATAAAAAATGTTCAGTATTTGATCATTTATTCCAACTGAGCCCAAAACATTTTTGAAAAATTACACTAAACATTGTTCCTTCCATGTTCAAAAGCAGTTTAATTTTTAGTAATAGCCATTTTGCAGGTGGTTTTGGACCCAAAGCCACTTCTAATGATTTCAGAAGGAACTGTGGGCTTAATCCTAACATCAGCAAAAAAATCTTTTAACTGACAAAAATATACAAATTTGATTAAACTTAAAAAGTGGCCATTAATTTTCCTATTTGCATCACATTTTTTTTCTATTTTATTTGGTTATAACCAAAATGGAAATCCTCCTTTGAGCGCAATTTTACATTCACAGAAGTTATTACTACAGAAAGCTTATGCATTTTACAAGCCCAGGAGGGAATTTGTGTCTTTGGGGTGTGTGTGTGTGTGTGTGTGTTTGTTTCTTCTAGAGTCAGTGTAAAAAGTTCCCTTTGCTACCTGTCTGAAGTTCCTTTCTCTTATTCACTATCTCTTCACCATGTAATCTCTGTTCTCCGCACAGTCCTGCTCAGCCCACACCCCTAGGCGATAGGATTGATTCCTACCTTTCAGATGCGCTTGCTCCTCCCGCTCTTTCACAGGACCTGCCAGTCTATACCCACGTACTCTCTCTCTCTCCTTATCATCACAGCGCCAGCTTTTTGGGTCAGGGACCGTTCTGTGTATTCACGTGCTGCCTGGAACAATGGGCACCTGATCTATGCCTAAACCTTGCATAGTACTGCCGTACAATTAATGTATGGAAACATGCTCTGACAAGCAAGGCATTGTTCAGGCTCGTTATGGGCTCCACGTCAGCGCGTGAGTACCCCTGTGCGGCCCTACGTGTTCTGCAAATGCCCCGCTTCACACCCACCTCAGCGCAGAGGAGTGGGAAAGGAGCACCTGCATTAGCCCACACGCAGGCTTATCTCAGCTACACACACAGGAGGGATGAAACCGATAGTCCTCCTGCGTTTCCTATTAAGAAATATCCTTCCATCAATTAATACCTTGGTCTCTTTATACCAAGTTGGCACTGGGGATACCTGAAAACACAAGAAAAATGGATAGCTATGTAAATTGTGTGTGTTTGTAACAGCCTTAGCTGACACAGACCACATCTTCAGTAATTACCTGCCATTGCCCACACTTGCGGGGCCACTCTGAACCTGGCAGATGCCCTTTGCTTAACTGGTCACGGATTAACTTTCATTGAACTTCACACACAAACCTGCAAATGTCTAAGTCCAGCTGCAATGCAGACATAGTTTTTTATAGTCCACTTCTATGAATAATATAAATTTTGAGGTTGAATCATTATTTCGGCTGTTGTTTCTGCAAAAGGATTACAACCAATAGTCAACTCCCCATTAATTCTCTGTGTCAATCAAAAATCCAAGGATGTATTTTTGAAGGTTCTGTCCATCAGGTAAGAATATGAAAATCTCCATTTTCAGTTTCCAGAAAACTAAATCTCTAAACCACCAGCCACTACCACAAAGAAGAAAAATAAATGTCCTGAAATAAATAAATAAGTAAATAGAGGCATATCTATGTGTGGAAATACATACAATATATTTATATTTACGATCAGAAACGTACAACTTCTTTGTTTCCAAAAAGGTTGCCAGACACATTTTGCCATATTTAAATGCTTATTTTCACGTCCTTTTTTTAAACTTTTCCTTTCACAGAAATCAAAGCTTTTAATAAAAGTTTCATCAACACTGGCATGCTTCTGTGAATTTTTTTTTCCCTGCATCCATCAGTACTGATGGAATCGCATTCCACATGTATTTCTGATCCACTTCCCTGCACTCCTCATCTACACAAGCTTTCCAAAGTGATTGTGCCAGACAGCCACAAAAACATTTTGCAAAAGCGCTGTGATCATGCCTACATTCTTAAATGTTGGTACCTTGTGAAAGGTAAAATCTCCAAGACAACAGAAACTGGAATTCTAGAATTCAGTTATAACTTTGCGAGCTCTGTTCACAGTAGGGCTACCGTAAGCATTTATACAGCAGTTTGCTTGCTATAGAGGCTAACGTTTGATGGGGCGAGAGTGGTAAGAACCCACGTGTGCAAGGATTTACAATGGCCGCAGTTTCTGTTTGTTTCTGTACCTCACGGTAGTTCTGCCTGACTCAGTTCTGCCTGGAACCCCTAACGATGGAACACAAACAGTAACTATAACCGTATTATTCTCCTACAAATCCTTCAAGACACCACAACCAAATCCAACATTTAGAGCAGCATTACTTGTCAAAGAGCACGTAATGTCAGAAATCAAGCTAGCAAAATACTGCATTATCTAAACCAATTATCATACACCTATTGTATTAACAAGGTTTGGGTAAGAAAAACATCAGTGAAGTTTTGGCTGTTCAAAAAGCAGATATGTGGAAAACACGTCCTTGCCGGATGTACTGCGATATATTGTGTTGATTCAGCTCCTGACATCTGAGGCTTTTGACAGTTTTTATACTTGTGTACTGCACCGCAGTATAAAGAAAACACCACAGCTACAATTCATGGGCTAAATGCAAGAATAAATGACTGGCTCTGCATATCTCTAAGAAAGACCTTAATATAGACCTTAATAATATAATTAAAATAAGCAATCACAGCACAACTCTTAACACTGATCTGTCTTAATCTATTTTTAACATTTGTCAAGCATCTGACACTGCCAGCATAAGCAATTCACGCATCTAGCCTGATAATTATCTACATGCTACCAAGTGACCGCATTTTTTCTCAGGAACGGAGGAAATTTTTACTTAATGAGTATGAGGCCATGCAGTATAGATTTAGCAAAAATAAAATGCTTATTCCAGGACACCTAGCATCAGTTACACATTCTTTCAAGAAGGAAGCTTGCTTTTGTATGTTTTTTGCAATTTTGTTTGTCTTGCTGAAGCAACGGTGGAAATAGTACCAGAGCGTAATTTCAGAAACATCTGACAGAATTCTAAATGCAACATGTTTTAAAAAAAAAATCTATCAAGATGAGCAAAAATGACTATACTTTAGCAGAATCAAATAACAAATCATATTTCCTGTTCGGTAACCGTATAGATCACTATATTCATGTAGTGCAATTAAGAATAAAGTAACTCGCTCTTCTTCGTTTATCTTTTATGATACATATTCTATTTGCACACAGGAGAAAAAAGCAGGCAAGTAATTTTAAAAGTATAAAAAATTTGACCTCTCAAAGCATAAATGTGCACTTACCCTTGAGTGCTCCTCCTTTAAGTTCTAGAAGCGGGCCAGGCCTGTGGTTTGACTCTGTGTTACAGGACAAAAAACATTTAATTTACGCATGTTGCTTCAGAGCAGAGAAGCTAGCTGAGAGCTTCAGTGTTGTTTTGCTAGTGTGACCTTAGCATAGTGCATCTAATCACAGAACAGTTTGACTTTTAGGAGAGACTATTTCATTACATGCAGCAGATGGCTCTTCCCGGGAAAACCTCAGCCAGACAGAGCACAAGAGAGGGAGCTGGCAGCGATGAGAGGGTACATCCTACTTCCATAGAAGTCCACGAGAATTTCCTCACGGCCTCGAGAGAGGAAGCGTTGGCCTTAGCCTTTCATAATAAAGCATTGGGTTGTTTTTAAAGCACGTGTTTTAAGTGTGCTCAACTGCTTTGCTAGGCATGTTGGGAATTTCTTACTTGCCTGAACACAAAAGTTTGGCTGAGCATGAGAAAATCTGCAATCCCTAACAAGTGGGTTGAGGAAACCAAAGCCGGGTAGTGAATTTTTAACAATCACTACATAAAATTCACTGAACTATTCGCGTTCCTCAAAGGCAAATAAGTGAAACCTGAAGTCAGAAAGTATTCCCACTCCTGTTACCCAAGAAGCCAAGCCTCACCCAGGAAGAACTTGAATGAATTGCACAAACTGCTCTGAGCTCAAGGGATGCAGAACAGGCTGAAAAGCAAGTTTCCTGCCAAGTTTTTTCTTGAGCATTTTGCTGAAAGCACAGCTAAGACTGTTTATGAGATACTACAGTGCTAAATACTTCTTGCTCCCAGTGTTATCTAGACCCAGATAGGAAACTGGTGTGTTCAGCAATAGATAGCACCTGCAACCACTCCCACTCAGGAAGAGCAGCAGGGATAGCTCTGTTTTATAGAATCACAGGATCATTTAGGTTGGAAAAGACCTTTAAGATCATCAAGTCCAACCATTAACCTAACACTGCCATTCCACCACTTATATATATAGTTTTATATAGCCTACCAGTCAAAATAATCCCCAAAGAAACGAGAGACCAGGATTTAAAACCATATTCAACCTGAGGGAACGTAACTGTTTGACCTTGCAGGAGGGCACCCAGCAAGCACAGACCACAGGCTGAGGTGGGCCAGAGGCACCTGCCTGATTTTCTAGCAACTAAATCATACACAGCTGTGGATAAGTATGGAACATCGGGAGGTGAAATTCACCCTCTTACCTGTATCCATTTTGCCATGCAGATTGGTTTTGCACCTAAATTAGGAGAAATAAACTATTGGTTAACAATGCAGGGAAAAGCCACTCGGTGCAATTTCTTCAAGTTGAGTCTAACTAGGTGGCTTGTTTTTCAGAGATTCTGGACCCCGCACGAGTCAGGAGAAATGCTGTGCTGTCCTCTGCTCTGCAGGCCGACGTGTGTCTCCAAGCAGATGCAAGGCTGTTTTGACGAGTGCGATGCAACGCACAGGACAACAGCCTCTACTGAACAGCAGTGCTTATTACTTTGGTCCCAATGCCGAGCTACTGCAGCCACCCCCCTTCCAGCTTGCTCCCTGGGAAGGCAAGGCCAGCTCGCAGTCACATGGAAAAATACTGCAAAAAGACAGGCAGCTGCATTTGAGAGATCACTGATTAAAAATATTAGTAAAATTACTTTCTAAGGCACTTTCCATCCACTTTGAGCAAGCTGTAATTCCAGAGAGATGAGAATTGCCCTCAGACCCTGGCGACACCCACCTGCCCGTTCGCAGTGACGGAGAGCTCCCTCCTTGGGAGGCTCTTCCCGCGCCGCGCCCCCCGT
>NW_009259496.1:205622-219357 GCF_000687185.1 Egretta garzetta | reverse complement strand
CCCCCCCCTGGCTCCCCCGCGGGCGAAGGCAGCCCGCTGCTTGCCCCGGGCGGGGGGCGCGGAGGCTGCTCGGTGGCTTCCCTGTCGCCTCTCTTGTCTATGTTAGCGTGAACGCACTCATTTTCTTTCAGGTCTTTCTTCCGAGGTCACATTCTCTAGATCGCTTCTTGATTGTTTTACTTCCTGTGGCTGCTCAAGACTTTGTTTAGAGGGTGGTGTCTCAAAAAAAGAGAGGCATTTCCAGTGCAGCACTTGCAGTACGTTATGAAGACGCGGCCTCTCTCTGTTACGGCTCTCTTTATTGCTGTAGGGGAGTAGAGCCCGAGGACAACGGCGTGACCCCTCCGTAGGGCCTGCGGCTGTTTGTGTCTCTGTATTGTCCACTAAAATACTGTGAAGGTTTACGTGAGAAGTGAAGATACCTCGCCTCCAGCTTTGCATGGCACTGTGATTTAATGAAAGAAACACCGGTGAAACTTTTTAGTGGGAATACATAAACCTGAATTCCCTTTCCGTAGCTGTATTCATTTCCTTGTTATCAGTGTTATTTTAATCTGCTGTGATTGAAAGTCCGTGAAGACTTAGCACCACAATTTAAAACTATTTGTGTTTATACATGGAAATGAACTTACTGGAGCCATTGACTGCGCTGTAGCAGTGGATGGATGTGTCAGTGAAGCTGCAGCAGTCACTTCTTTAACAACTGCTCTGAAAATCAAAGTCTTCCTGGGCTTTCAAGTTCGATTCTGACTCACTCCTTACCGCTTCTGAATTAGGCACATCAAAACGAAAGGTGCTGTACTTGTTTTTCTGCTGAGACTTTAAAAAGTGAAAACTGGAAGATTTCTTAATACATTTGGTCAGAATTGTACAAGGTACAAGCATCTCTTGTTTTGTTGTGCGCAGGTCACTAATACCACGCTCTGTCTGAGGAGGTGTCACTGTGTAACCTCTGAACTCCTGAAACATGAAGCAAATACTGGAAATATGTCCAGATCAGCTAGGAATTTCCCATCTTTTTTTTTTTTTTTTTAATCTTTTTGTTTGTTTACAGGTGATCTTTAACTCTGCTTCTTTCGGAGGAAAAAGTAACGAGAAGGTCTATGCCATGACTTTCTCCTATTATTTTGCAGCCCTCTGGATTTAGAGCAGTGTTCCCTCAAAGTGCTGGAGCCAGAAGGGAGTCCCAGCTGGAGTCTCCTGAAACTGCTGGGCGATCGGGGTTGCACTGTGGTGGAGCTTGTGGAGTTCTTGCAGGCCCTGGAGCACACGGAGGCTCTCCAGTGCCTCAGCCATTCAGGTCAGTTCTGGTTTCTGCTTTCAATGCAGCTGTGTGTTTTACACTGGAAATACTGAAGTCTTTGTTTTCTACAGTAAGTAAAAACATCTTTAGTGTTTGAATTCTTGTAATTGATACTCATATGATTACCATAGTAATTGGCTCATATGATTCTGAGATTAAAAGTAAGCCAAGTAGATAAGCAGGCTTAATGTAGTGTTGTTGTAGACTTGGGCTTGGCTGCATGGATGTGACAGGTGCTGACTTGGGTTCTGCATCAAACTGTGCCTTTGGGAGATGCTCACAGAACCGAAGTGCTTGAGTTAGAACGACAAGTAGCGCTGCCAGCCATCTGTTCGGGCTACTGGTTTTGTTAACTGCGTTTCATAGCTTACCCTAATTGAAGGGGAAGGGTCCAATTAGTGCCAGTTCTGGTGCATATTGGATCCAGTCCAACTTGCTAATTGGACAGAAAACCACACTAACTTAGGATAGAACTAGATTGTTTTCTGCTAACATATTCAGCTTGCTTCTTCACAAAAAGTCTAGGAAGTGGGGTAGTGCAAGGGGATGCACAGGTAAGACCATGTAGACCAAGTGCTTCTCACTATAGTACAAAACCAGGGCCCTTTTTTGTGTCCTCCTCCTTCAGGATGTGGTGAAATTCAGCCTACTAGGAAGTTGCAAAAGCTTTTCTTCAGAGCGGGGAGTGGAAATGAGACTAGCAAGCTCTTTGCCATACTGATAGCGGTCCTGTTCTTTGCACAGTGTGAGAAAAGAAGCCATGAGCACTATTGCTAACCTTGGAATTTTTCAAGTAAATTACAGTAATGCTTTGCTTGCTGTACTAGGAGGACCATGGTGTGTTGAATGGGGTGTGGCTGAGTTACATGATAGCTTCATGTGGCTGATGTATACCACTGCAGGCTTGGCAGGGAGGGGGGAATGGGGGTTACATCAGCATGAGTGGATTGTGCTCACAGGGGCAAGAGCTGGGGTGGCAGCACCAGTGGTAGTATGCTGTCCTGCACTACGAATGCTGGTGCCTTTTTATGTTCCCCATATGGTGGTTACTGGGCGAGTACTGAAAACAAGAATGGTCCTGGTTCACGTTGTACTGCAGAGTGCCTGCACGGATCGGTGATCGTCTAAGTATCACCACCATTGAATTGAGCATTTTTGTGCTGCTGTCAGTCAGGTTACATTTTGAAATATGTAATGAAGACTAAATGCTGGGTAAAGCACGAACTTGCTACAGAGCAGAACTGAGAGATAGTGGTATCAATTAGTGAACTGGATCAATAGCTAAGATATCGTATTGAGGAGAACAAGCCAATAAGCAGACTTTTGTCAAGGTCCCTTGGAACTGCAGAGATGATGTTATAAATGAATCTCTTGCAGAACAGTATGATCTGTGATAGAATGGATTCAGCCTCCTCTAAGGAGGACTGGGTGGCTTCGTAGAGACTGAGGAACTGGAATCAAGATAAACCAAAGCAAAAGGTATTTGAAGAAAGTTTAACTCAAAAAGAATTTTAAACTCATTAAAAAGAGATGGTGGGCGTTGATACTTATGGTGAGTTCATTTAAATGTCTAGGGATGGTTGATGCTTGAAGTCAAAGTACAAATTCGTAATTGCCCATTTGTTCTAATGCACCAAAAAGCGTTTAAGTGATGCTCAAGTTCCTTTAGGACTGGGATTGTTTAATGTACGACCTCTGTAGCTGTCATACTGGTTTGCTAGACTGTTTTCTACCAGCTTAGTCAATGCAGTTAAAAAGACACAAAGCTTTGTGAGCCTGTGAGTGTCTTGTTTAATGAGAGCACAGTTGTGATGCTGCATAGTGGTCTGTTTCGGCAGTGATGCTACCTCAGTACCCCTGTGGCAGAGATGTGCTGTTACAAGCTGGGACATCGCTTTGTTCGCAGCAATACAAGAGATGTTTCTGAGAATCACAGACTCCCAGGACCAAGTTCCAGAACCTGTTTGTGTCTCAGAGTTTAGAGACTTGCCTATCCCATTCATGGAATGAACTCCATAGATCTTCTTCCTATAAAGACACAAAATAGTAGTGATAACAACTTCTAAACTTCTCCTTTTTTGTAGTGAGAAAGCGTAGGCGTCTTGTTCCTTGGGTCACCCCTCTGTCCCTTTTCTTCCCTTTTTTAATCTTGTCGTGTGAACTTGCTGGAAATGAATGAAATGCAAAGAGCTTTCTGCCAGGCTAAGAAGGAAAAAAGGCTTAATACGCAATTTGTGGTATTACAGTCTAGTCCTGGTGCAGCCTGCCCTTGTGGGGATTGAAACGAGAGCAGGGAGGTCTTTTTCCTCTGCAGGCAGGTCTCTTACTGCTGCAGTTTAGGCACTTTAATCTGAATGTGAGTAATTGAGGCCGCATTTCCAGAAATGACTGAAGCGTTTACCAGAGTGTAAGTTAAGCATGTAACAGTTGGATTATAGTTAAAATTATGAGTACTTAATTCGCACTGCACATTTCAGTCTGGTAATCACAAACGTCAGTTTGCCATCCTTGATGGTAAAACTTGAGTTTTGCATTTTCCAAGGAAAATCGAAGAAGTATTAGTGTATCTTTGTACTCATTCAGAAAATTAAGCCGAAAGGTTTTTCTCTTTGACCCTTTAAATTCTGTGATGGTTGCAGGAAGTAGCTGTATAGTGCTGAATGAATTGCAGGAAAATAAATGAAACTGAAGAAATTATGAATCAGATTTCTTGGAACTTCTTTGTAATACTTCCAAGGAGTTCAAAATACGAATCTTTCAGAGAATTAGTTTTTTTCCACTACTTTCTTAAGAGATGTTAGTGATGCCAATCAGGAGATTTAAAAAAAAAAAAAGTGGAAGCCTTTGGAAAGAGGGAGTCTGTATTTTTTCTGTCCTTTAAATTGAAATAATATAATTCCTGTTTGTCTTGGTTAATGTTAGGTGATCGTGATGCTCAAAACCTGTACTTAACACACTGCCTTTAACTAGGAGGAACAGCGGAGGACGTGTTAAATGAGGAACTGAGGTAGCGATTTTCAGGGCTACGGTATAGAGGGAAGTTATTTTAGAGGAAGGAAAGCAGGGAATTTTCAAGCCCTGTGGCTGCTTTGGAGTAGCTGCCCGTGTGATCAGCTATTTCAGAACAAGGTGGTGTGTGGAGGAAGTTAGCATAGCTCGCTTGCCTGCTAGACAAAGTTTGTGTGTTTTCCAGATGCCGTGTGATCTCTGTTTCAGTCTGTTGACCACATGGGTTTCTGCTCAGGCTTCAGCTGGTCGATCACATTGTTATGGTTTCTTTCCTCAAACATTCTGCGTTAGGAAAAAGTTCCGATGTGCATCAGTTAAACGCGTGAAGGGAACAAAAGCAGACAAAAAGAATACTCTTGGCAGTGTGTAATAAGCAGGCTTGGAGCAAATGATGATCTTGAGTCTTGTACCAGGATACTTGCAATCTCTTTACAGCTACTTTTTTTACACAGCTTCTGGTTTACTCTGTACTTTTCTGTAAGATCATTCCCCCAGAGATCTGGAATAGTGCTTCTGTTTCAGACTACACTGTCAGCTGCAATGTGCTTTCATTAAACTGTAAAGAAGGAACTGCTTTCTCCCAAAACAGGGAAATCAGACTGACTTTAAAAAAATTAAAATGTTAGTGTCTATACCTACTCCATTTCTGATTGTTCATTTCTGAGAGTAATGAAATGGTGAGGAAGTGCCTCCATACCGCTCACTGTTTCTGTGCTTTTTCTGTAACTAGTTGTACTGGGCCTGCCTAGGGTAGAGTTAATTTTCTTCATAGCAGCTCATGTGGTGCTGTGTTTGAGATTTTTGACCAAACCAGTACTGATACTGCACCAGTGTTCTAGCTTTTGCGAACAGGGCTTGCACAGCATCAAAGCATTCCCTGTTTCTCGCTCTGCCACCCAGTGAATAGATTGGGGGTGTGCAGTAGGCTGGGAGAGGACACAGTCGGGCAACCAAGGAGATACTCCATACCGTATAGCATCATGCTCAGCAATAGAAGGGAAAAGGGAGTTTTGGAGGGCCTAGCCATCTTGTGCTTGGGAACTGGCCGGGCATCAGTCTACCCAGCGGGAGGTGGTGAGTGGTTGCCCTTGCATCACTTGTTTTGTTTTGGTTTCTTCCCTATGCTTCCACTCATCCTTCACTTACTAAACAATTATTATTTTTGTTTGTTGGTCTGTTACATTTTGACCTCCAAGTTCTCTTTTTTTTTTTATTCTTCCGTTCCCTCTTCCCCCATCCTGCTGGGGCTGGGGGACTGTGTGGTGCTTATCTGCCCACCAGGGTTAACCCACAACACTAGTCTTGTAGCAATTAGTCATTAATGTGTAGTATTGCTTGTGGTCCCACGGGGATTGTTAAACGTGTTTTACCATCCATAGCAAATAACGCTTTAAACTGATGATTTTTTGATGGCTTATCAGCTCAGTGTTGCTGAACACCTTGGTCATAGGGCCATGTATTTTTTGTCAGCAATATCGGGTTAAACTTTCTGCTCTGTGGTTGGCTTCCCCCCCTCTTCTTCTGATGACCTTGGTTATGCCACTGGATCTGTGTTTGGGGTCACGCGGTAACTAGATCTCTGGAATGAGCTAGGTTAAGAAAACAACTGGATCATGTCAGACTGGTGTCAGAATTTTGCTCACAATATTTCCTGGCAGTTAAAATTTGAAGTGGAAAATTTTACCTTGCAGGCTGACAAAAGAAAACCCCAGTCCTGTGTTCTGCAGGAGTCAAAGGCATAAAGCTGAAACCAATGCTTCAGCTGAAAAGGCTGCATGAGGAACAGTAGAAACATGCGCTATGTTGTAGTTAAACTGACTCTTACTGTTTTGATCCATCCCTCAGGCTGTGCTTAATCTTAATCTGCAGATTAACAACTCAAGGAAGCTGTTGGGAGTGAGCAAACTCTTAAAACTGGGAATACCTTTCCCAGAAGGGGTCTGTGCTGCCATTGGAAGTATTATTTGCATTAGCGAGTAGGAGCGAGAGGGACTGAAGTATCCGAACAGTAAAGTGTTTGAATGATCTACTTTAAATCTTCAATAAACTCTGTAGAGTACTGATCAATTTAAGCACGGATTTTGTGTAATGGAAGACAATGTTGAGTATCTCAGTCATATAACTAGTTGGAACTGCATGTATACGTGGTACAAACAAATGATTTTCAAGTATATTCAATGACAGAAACTTTCTTTACTCCAAGGATGATTTAAATGCAAATTTAAATTGTGGAATTGTATTTCTTAATAAATGTCCTATGTGTAAATTCTTTTTTTAAAGGTATAAAGATTGTTGTACAGCCAGACTCTCAAGCAGTGCGCTCTGGTCAGGTCGTCAAGCTGTGTTGTTGGGCAACAGGACACCCATTTGTGCATTACCAGTGGTTCAAGCAGGAAAAAGAGGTAATAGTTGATGGAGAATACAGGGGTTTAAGTGGTGAAAATAAGTAGTAATGATTTTGGATTACATTTTTTTTTTTAAGACTGTTAATCTTATTTACAAGGAGAGAAGATTGCTGTATATACACTAATAAAAATAGAAGTTTAAGAAATGCTGCATAGTGACTCTGACAATGTGTTAAAACAATAAGGTGGTGCCGTATGTTCAAGACCACTTCATCCTTGGAGGCTAATCTGGGAATGTGACAGTAAGGAAACTGTTGGCTTAGTTGTCTCTCAGCCTACCAAGAGTTGTAACGCAGGCTACTGGGAAACTGCCACAGCGGAACAAATGCCAGACACTGTTGGCCTTGAACAGATGGAAGCTGGTTTCCTGAGAGTGAGCAGTTGAAGGCCTGAACTCGGTGGTGCCGCAGACTTCTTCACTAAAATACTGGAAGGCATGCGAGCTGGCGTCTCTGGAATTTGAATGGCAGCACTTACACCCATATTTCTGGTCCTGGTTATCTTTCTACAAGATGAATGCACTTTTTTTTCTTAATGTTATTTTATTGTAAGTACTACTTTTAAAAATGCAGTAAGCTCATGGTATTTTAAATTGCGGTTAGGACTGAAATTTTTAACTCATTTTCTACACCTTTCTAAAATTTTATCTAGATCATCCAAAATACGGCTTTAAAATACGGTTACAGTCATTTCCTGCTCATTACAGTTAAAATGTAGGTTTAGTAAAAAATTACTTTTCTGTGAAAGAAAGTTAAAATTTCCTGGTCATAGTTGAATATGTCTTAAGACTAGAGCTGAATGTAACACATGCTGGTTGGAGCAGTGCTTAGGAAAACCTTCCAAGTTATTTATGGAGAAAGGTAAAAATTATTAATTTCAGGAAGAGCTTTTCAACTGGCTTAAAAGCTCAGAATTGTCTTAAGTAGAGGCATTTGAACTATTCTTGGAAGAAAGCCTGTCTCTGAGCTACTAAATACATAGAACAGGACTTTCTCATCCAAAAGGTTCAAATAAATGAAGGAGTTGAGGCTGGTGTTATGGATGTTGAAATAAACGTTCTGATGTTAGACCCTGGTTTAGATGAGCTCAATCTAAATTTAAATATTTCTTGGTTCACCTGTAATTCAGGTTCCACATGGTAATTCTCCAGAGCTGGTTTTGAATCCAGTGAATATAAACGATTCTGGATTTTACATCTGTCGAGTGAACAGTGAATCTTCCTTTGTGTTCAGTCGGTGGGCACGGCTTGAAGTTTGTGATCTCCCGGGTACATCTCACGGTGAGTGGCAAAAACATTGTCTTCTGAAAGTCTGTCTTCCCGCTTGTTAGAGGAACTCGGGTACCCATTGCTGTCTTGCACAGATGTGAAAGAGGACTGATTAAAAACATGGTATCCAATTATTGGGCTCTTGTGCTGGTCACAAAATCAGAAGAGAAATGAAGTTCCACAGTGGTGGATAAGAACAGATAGGTGGAAAACATACACAGTCTCAGATCCTTTTAATTCTTAGAGGATTTTTGGAGCAGAAAAGCAATTCTTTAACTTTCTTGTTGTTTACCTGTTTACCTCTTGTTGTAACTCGCTAATGACTGGACATACACAGTCTATTCTGAATGCCTGCCCCATGGGCTCTGGCCTAATAGTCAGGACTGTTTGTTTCTTCCTCATCTGTGCGCTGCCAGTCTGAGAAGAAAGGTGTCTGGATGAAGGAGACTCTAATGAGGTTCTCTGCCTTCCTAGAAAGAACTCCTGCTTTACCTAGAAGGTTAGAACAGTAAACTGCAGAGGAGTGCATGCACGCTGGAGGCCTGGACACTTTAGAAGCCCTCGATACTGTGGAATGGAGTGTTAACTGCACTCTGAGGAAACAGGACTGAGGTCTGGAATCAAGTTTGGCAGGTAGCACAGTGATGGATCTCTCTTCCAGTCACTTTTTCAGATCGTAATAGGCTGTCACAATCTTAGACATGTACGAGCCAGCAAAGATAAATTGATTAAAGCCCAGCACATTTGTTCTTTGCCAGAACACCTGGGAAAGAAAGAGAGAGGCTGGGGCTCCGTGGACATCTGTTGCAGAGTATGTTTGCTAATGCAGTCTTACCAACTTCATACTTACTGAAATTAACCTATGAGAGGAAGAAACACATGAGTTAAACCGAGTCTTTTTGATGTGAATTGCATCTTCATGGGTTTTATAAATGGTCAACTAAGTCAAATGTGTGTTACCTGCATAATAAAAGCCATTGTAATTCAGCTGTACTGATGTAAGTCCATAGGAGTTTATGGCACTGGCTTGAAGATACCTTTGCTTCAGTGATGGGTCTTATGTCACAAATCAAAGGTGTTTTCCACTGGCATCCCACATATAAAAATTATTCATGTCAGGAAAAGAGACAGAGTCAGTCTTCCAGTAAAAGATCAAAAGCTATTGCAGTGTCATTTGAGGTGACCTTTTTAAATCTTAATCTCAAACGTACTCTCGGTCCCTTATCTAAGTGATGATTTCTTCCGCTTTTCCTCTGCTCCTACTTCAGGTTCTATTCAGGTAGAAACCTGCAGTTTTAGATCTTGCTGATTACACCGAGAAGCTGAGATGAATAGGTTTGTAATGACTACTTTAAAAAAACGTGAGAAAAACAGCAGTGTATTGTTTCACACTTGCAGCAAAAGCTTTGGTGACTAACGGGCAGCAGGTATCCAGACTGGCTTTATGTTCCATGACCCTTGGCCAATCAGGAACCGTGGCATAAATGAACTCTAGTGTGTTTAGGTCTTGATGATGGGTAGAAGGATTAAGAGGCAGGATGGATTGCTCCTTCCTGTAACCTTCCCTTTAGGGTGCTTACAAAGAGACTTAAAAGGGGAATGTAGTGCTTGGACTGAATGAATGCTCTCTATCTCCTCTACCATTTGGCCTGGGATTACTGGTGTTTCAGTTGAACTAGGTGACACTGACTACCATTTCTGCAAACGCTGACTAGGTACGAAATCTTCTATTTCAGCTACTGGCGCTATATATATATATATATATTTTTTTTTTTTTTTCCCCTTTTCCTCTCCCTGATTGCTTTCTTCTTTCAGATATTTTTTCCTCCTCTCTTTTCATTGCTTTCTGTTTGAGAGCTTCACCATTCTCCATTCTGTAAAAGCTGTCATAGCTGTCTTGTGAGCTTGCGCTCAGTGAGGCAGCCGGACACAGCTCTGAAAGATGCTGCCACAGGCTTGGTAGTATGTTTTGCGAGCGATACAACAGGCTGTACCAAGGACAGCCTGTAAATGAGATGGCAGGTAAGGGATGGCACCAGAGACACAAACCCTGTTACCTTTCAATCTCATGTCCTCTCTTTCACTGTCTGTAACTTTTGTGTTCCTTGTCTTAAAGACTAATGCTGTTTAATTTGACTACAACAGCAGTTCCTTTCCATCTTACCTTACTTCTGTCTTCCTGCCCTAAAGGGAAATTAATTCTTTACATTTTACATGTTGAAAGATCCTGCTATCAAGCTGGGACATTCAGAGGGAGAGAGAAGATTCTGTAAAATCCAGAGTGAAAGGGAGTAAAGTTTATTTTGACATATAAAAATCTTTTCTATGATAAAAGTTACAGAAAACAAAGCTCTTTGTAAGAAAGAAAAAACCCACCACTGTTACAGAAGTTGATAGAGAACATGGTAAGCCACAGGGTCTCTGTATTTGAAATGCCATACAGCAGTGGTCATAGAACAGAATATTTGCTCAGACATTTGTCAGTCTTTCCTAACACAGACTTCATACTGGTAGAAATACAGCTTTCCTTTGAAAACACTAATCAACATTGATCATAAATATGAAACATCTGTTTGTAAAATCTTTCAAATACAGGTTTATAATGGGCCAAGAAGGTCAGATGCTACTAGAGCAGAGATACCTATGTCACTGTCTCCCTTTATTTTACTATGCAAAGGAAAATATCATCGCCCCCTAACTGTCAGTCATGAATAGTTCTGATGGCAAAACGTGCGTCTACAATGTTGTCTACAAGTAAAGATGAGTGACCTTGCAGCTGAGATAAAAGGTCACTGGTGTGACCTATACAAGTAGGTCTGGGCTCGCTGTAGTATGTGTCAGCTAGTTGAACTGTTCAGTACGCAGAGATCAGAAACCTTGTCAGCGGAGCACTCGTGTGTGTGTAGTGGATGTTTTAAAAATTAATTTCAACGCTGTGTTTCAATAAATTTCATCATATATAGAAACTGACATCAGCTGGACAGGTCTTTAATGTGTTCAGGGTTTTCTGAATAGGTTTCTTTCCCAAAGACATTTCTATATGGGGACATGTCAGTGGCTGATGTTCATTAAGCATTTTTAGCTTTGGGCTTTTTTTAGTTTATTTACCATAAGGTTTGATGCTTAGTTTAGAATGAGAAGAATAGGGATATGCTAAAACTACCTGACTTTAAGTTTGAAATTCTTATTCCCATGTCCACACTTGCACGCAAGTTGGATCCTCAGTCCATCCTTCAGCAGCCACTCTCCTTTCTACTTGTGCCTTTCTCTGGAGCCTTTGTTATCCTACAGGCAGGAATAAATAATGCAGAAAGGGCTTTGCTTTTTTTCAGCTTCTGGGGTATATTTAATGTGCATTCCTCTTTACTTTCCAACTGAGGAACTGGAAAGCCATTGCTACTCATTTTTAGCATGTCTTACGGGACAAGTAATTTAATTTCATTGCTATTAAAGCAGTCTGTTGTAGTTACAGGAAGATGTGGCCATACGTCGTCAATTCTTGTTAGTCTGTATGCGGTTATTGGCTCACCCTTTCTTTTCTTTTCTCTTCCTTTCTTTTTTATTAAGGGAGCTTAATTGGTCTGCCTGAAAACAAGTTGCGCATTTGCGTTCAGCCTCAGTCACAAAACCTGACAGTGGGGGATGCTTTGGTACTAGAATGTGGAGCTGTTGGAAACCCAATTCCTCATTACCAGTGGTTCAGAAATGGATTTCCCTTGGCAAATGGGAGCAAAAATGTCTACATGGTAAGTTACTGCGAAGTGCCAGCCTTGGGGGACTAATGTGTAACCCCCTTTACCTTATCACATGAAGCTTCCTTGAAGACAATAACGTCTTCGTAGCCTTCATAACCTCTGATGGAAGTGCTTGCTGTAAGTTGTTCTGTTCCATTACTTGTCCATGCTGTTCTGAGTCGCTTGGGTGCATGATTTTGATCCTGAACATGTCTCAGGTGGTAGTCATGGGATGTAAGGCTATAGTGTATTTTGGATTAGTGTGACATACTGGCATAACACAGATTAAGTATCAGTAAGAGTGAAAGCTGCCCTTCCTGTCTTGAACTGCAAAGTACTCTGATTTGTACAACCTGTTACGTTCAGTGCTTAATGTGTCTCAAGTCCGTGAGGTGTATTTGCATTCTTCAGTTTTTGAAAGCATTTCTGTAACACATATGCTGTCGAGCTTACTGAAGAATGAGGGTATCAGCAGCTTTTGGATTCGTTTAGGCTTTGCTTTTAGTTTTCTCTCTTTCTTGCATGTGGGCTTAAATGAAACTGCTACAGGTATTCTTTTGGGTCTGGCGGGATGACTGTGATGATGCTTGCGTAGGTGACTTATGTGGATGTGGAACATCAGGGGACATATTGGTGTCGCGTATTCAATGACCGGGAAGATCAAGACAGCAAGAAGATAGAAGTCATTATAGGTAAGGGATTTTTCTGTTTGATATAGGTCAGCTGATTTATCAATTTCTTCCTTATAATCAGAATTTATTTTTGAAGCTTTCAGTATTAAGCCAAACCCATGCCTTCTGTATTTTTAGTTTATCCATTTGTTAAAATAGCTGTGCTTGCTTGCAGCAAATGGAATTGTACAGCTTTATCAGTTATAAAGTGCTTTGGGTCTTTATGGTAACCAGCACAGAAATGCTACCACTTTGGGGCATTGCTGGCACATACACGGCTTGTCAGCAAGCTGATTTCTTCATGTTGTTTGACAACTAAAAACCAGTTCAACCTTTGTTGGTGATATGAACTGTGTTACACAGAGTCCTTCAACAATCGGGATGGGTGAGATTATTCATAGCGAGCAGAATAAATGAATATAACACAGTTTAGTGCATGTATTTGCAGTAAACTCGAGACATCTGTTTGCATAGCTTCCAGATCTACCTGGGAATACTGTTGCATAATTCATAGGAAAAGTTCTTTCTATCCTATGAAATACTTTAGTACTCCTGAGTTTTAGTAATGATTACTATACGGTGATGTGGTCACTGCTGATTTACACTGCTATAAAACAAGCCAGGTTCCAGAGAAGCTTGGAAGTGACCTTTGTTTTCCACTTCCTGTGCTAACTCATAACTGAGAGCAATTGTCTTCCAATTTTCAACCCCCCCTTAAAACACAAGGAAAGAGAGCTATGGCAGTGGAGTGCACAGAAGGTAAAGTAAATCGTTAGCTGTGAGTCCGTTTCTAAAAGTTGGTGACGGGGATGCCGGCTGTGCTGCTGAAAAGCATGCGTAGGTTAAGAACTTCAGTCTACTTTAAAACACTGATGTGTGATGCAATGTTCCCTCTGCACATGCTTCTCTCTTTGCCTTGATGCCATGATCTAGAGCACACAGGAGAAAACAAGCTTTCCTCTTCTGTAGTATTCAAGGTTGTTTGGTTTTTGCGCTGTTCTTGTGTCCTGTGCTTACAGTTTCCATTGCAATGTAAAGATCTTGAGGTTTCTTTGGCTGGGCTCAGGAAGCAACATCCTTGCAAGAAAAGCTGGAGATGTTTAGGAACCTGGGTGACCTTAGAGAGCTGGATAGAGCGAATTGCACTGTCAGCTCTGCGTCTGCAGGAGGTGTTTCCAGCAACCTGCTGAGGAAGATTTCTGTTCCCTTTTGCATCACTGCAATGGGGAGGAAGAAGTATATTGTGACCTTTAATGTTGATACATTCCTTGATTACTGAGCATCTCAAAGTCTGTAATATTTACCTCAAAGGATCATATATGACGATGTAAGGCTGCTTACAGCAG
>NW_009259496.1:201935-205189 GCF_000687185.1 Egretta garzetta | reverse complement strand
GGGCTAATACCGCGGCTGCCCGCGCCCCCCCCCCCCCCCCAGCTTACCTGCCAACAATGAAAAAACCAAATGCATTCACAAAGTATGATAAATGGCTCTCTACCCTGTTTTTTCATAAAATCATAGAATTTTCTTGGAATGAAACTGTTGCGCAGCATTTCTTGTTCAAAGCTTAATGGGAGCTGATGTTGCCCTTTAGCCCTTCTGTTAAAGGTTTAACATCGTGAGGGGACTGCATACTGTCACTCACTGGAACGTGCAGGTGACACACGATTTGGTGTCAGCCGCTCCCATGGCATAGCTTCTGAGACCGGTCTGCTCTTTGAGCCTTCACATCTCTGCCTTGGAGGTGTCTGCACGGACTCACAGAGTGCTATGCAGAAGCCTTCTAGTTACCTGTAATTTAACCACCCTTTGAAGCAGAAGATAACCACTGTATTATCTGGGGGGGACTACATCCAAACTACAGTTTGCTTGGATGCAACGTGATTCTGCTACTCAGCTACATTAACACCTACAGTGGTAGCACCTCAGGTTACTGCAGTCTCCCAGGTGGGTGCACGAGCCTGCTTTTGTGGCTGAAGAGGGCTGCCTGGGGCTGCGCTGCGTGCAGCAGGCCTGCTCCAAGGCACATCTGGTGCTGCAGATAAATTATTCTCTTTTCCGTAGTTTCCAGTGCTCTCAGAATAATTAGGTGAAACCTGTGGTAGCTTAGAATGGTTGCAGATTGTAGCCTCTCTGGATACACATGGCTTTACGAGGTAAGATTTCTTGCCCAGGATGTTGCTTTTATAGCAGTCCTTCCAACATCTGTTTTTCAGGTGGATGATCCTGACATCTTGCTCCTTGCTCATTCAGACTGCTTGCATGCCTGTAGGATTGAGGCATTGTGTGTGTTTCTCCCATTGTTTTGAGATCTACTACATTGCAATGCTGTGTCTAGCATGGCTTAGCATATCGGTGTGGGGTTTCCTCTCCTCTGTGTGTGGAATAAACATGTCAGGTTGGATTTACAGAAATGCCTTTTAGATAGTTTGTTTTCTAACATTTGGCTTCTGTTAATAATGGCATGATAATTATATTTTTCTTACTAAAAATTATTTTTTTGCTTCTTGTTTAAATAATTTTATTGGTGTATTTCTTCACAGAAGATCTAAGTGATCTACAAAAGACAGGTAAGTAATAAGTTTTGAAAAACTTTAATTTTGCATCTTTATTTTATGTTACACATCACTGAAGCCCAGGTGGGTTGCAGTGTGTAGTTTACATGATTTGGATATATTTATAACTGGGGCTTTAATAGGGGCAGGTATCATGTTAAGAGCAGCACAGCTTTCTGGTTCCAGTAAATTAACTTGAAGAATATAGTGAATCATAGGGTTGATATTATCTCTGTGAAATCACACAAAGCTGCTCTTCTATACTGCATGTGTACTTATGCAAATACAGAAGTAATTCTCCTTTGCGTTCTTGTCTGCGGCTTCTTTAGACTCTTAAATTTTAGTAGGTTGCTGCTTTTTCAGACGATTAAGGTGAAAACAATGTAGGGTGTCTGGCTGCCACCCATGATGTGTTGAGTTGGTGTATTTCTGAAATTCATGTTGGAGTGAGCTAACGTGATTCGAAGCCCGTTTGGTGTTTATTATAGAAACATAGAGCTGGAGTAGTACTCCATAAGGGATTATCCCTGATACAGGGTGCCCAAAGTCACAAAGGTCATATAATTCCCTGGGTTAGACATCAAAGATATGTTTACTTTTGACAAGATTTAGTTTAGTTACTGAAGTGGTACTGTCATGATAGATAACGCGTTATCCAAAGTGTTCCGCTTTGACATGTCGCTTGCCTGCTCCTCTTGGCAGAGCATTGGCTCTACCATCCCTCTGCAAAGTGCAAAATAAATGAATTTTTACATACAGATGGTCATCCCTGCTAAGCATCCCCCATCGTGCATGTCTGCATTTCATTTGGAGAGGATGAACTCTTACAGGTATTACTGAAAATGCTTATGTGCAATTTACAAGATTCAAAATTATGCTGTAAGCATCTATTATTTCTTAATTTAAGTAGCTAGCTATTTGTATCCTATTAGGCTATATTTGCTGGAAGAGGGTGAAGGAAATCAGTTAACCACCACCACCACAACACCCCAAAACCCCACCAAACCAAAAAAATACAGTACTTTTTTGTCTTAAACTAGCAACTTCTTAGGCAAAGCAGTACCAGTAGACTATGGCTGTATGGAACACGCGGGTCATTTTCTGACATTGGCAACCACAACTGTAGTCACTGACAATCTGCTCTTCTCATCTATTTCAAGCAGACCTACAAGAACAATCAAATCACAGGCCTGTTGGTAAGTAGTTTTGTAGCTGTAATGAACATGTGTATTTCATATCTAGGAAATAGATTTTGCTGCTCCTGCCACTGCAAGTGAAATAACTCTGGTGCATGTAAAATAGCTGCAGGGAGGGAGACTTCTCTGTGTTTCTATAATCCTTTATAATGCTTGCGTGCCCTTTCAGTAGTAAACGGTGGTGAGGGCACCAGTATTTTTAGTGACTCAGTGGAGCTTCTACAACTTCTGATCTGTTTCAGTTTACTGTTTCAAATTCCTCTGGCCACGACCTTAGCCAGTGTGTTACTCCATTACTGCAAATGCTTCAGCAGTTGGAGATAGCGGCGTTAGGATGGTGTGATAAAAAGGATTGCCAGTCTGTCTGCTAAGGGTATGCTGTCCCTGCAAGCCTGGCCCTTCCCTATGCGCAGCGTGTGGATGCTTTGATCCTGAGCTGAAGCTCATAAAGATAGATGGATAGCGTATGTGTGTTACGAGGAACAGTTGCTGGGTTTTTAATTGCATTCTTAAATATGCATGGTAGACTTGACTGTGGTCAGGCATGTTGTCCTACCGATGCTAAACCAAGTGGAAAGGCTGCCGGCCTCTGTCAGAATTTTACCGCTCTTTCAGGTTCTGCAGTGCGAGAGGGAGCATAAGCGCTCCCCAGTCCTCGTTCACCTTTTCTAAATTAATTAGAAAGCTTGTACTTTTAAGTGTTTTTTAATGAGAGTATGCCACTGTCACTCAGTCTCTGCTGTTTAATATAGTTTACGCTGTTCAAGCCCTTGGAGGTTTTCTAGCTGCAAAAATGTTGAAAACGCCTTGTTTGAAGGAGGTGAAATGTTAGACTTGGAGGCTATGGGCAGAGGTTCCCTTCTGGATCTCGCTGTGCAGGCGTACTGATTCTGAAGCA
>NW_009259496.1:179365-201891 GCF_000687185.1 Egretta garzetta | reverse complement strand
CAGAAGTAACAAACCAGGGAGGAAATGGCCTGCTTTCAATAAGTTCCTTTTTGTAACTTAGAGTGCAATTTTTGGCTAAAAATCAGGCTAGTGGTCTCGAAAGCATTTCTGTCAATGTGACTTTTTCCCCCTTTCATTGCTGCTTTGTTTATTTATGACAGAATTACTTCTGACTTTATTAAAATCAAAGCGAATGTATCTCAAATTACGAGAATATCAGTAGACTTCTCTCCAAATTTTTTAAATGTCTCATCTCTCTGTATCATTGTTTTTAACCAGAGCAGCAGCAAAAAGAAACCTTAACAAACAGGAAAAAGGCTTTTTACTTCTGACCTGTAAAAGTCTCCGCCTAAATGTAGCGTGTTTTTAGAGACACAGGAGAGAGAGATTTGAAAGCGGTCTTTTGTGTGTGGTGGGTTTTGTTTGTTTCTTAAGAAGCAGAAGAAAATGTGGGGGTTTGGGGAAAGCATACTGGCCATAGCTTTGGCAACTTGCCGTAAGAATTTTCGTGTTTATTACATTTCTTGTTGCATGGGGGAATTCAGTAATAGTCTGTGCTTTCAGAAAAGTGAAAGAAATGGGAGATAGCCTTAGTGACTCGCTCCTTGACAGATTATCCCCTCTGAGATGTGTCACAGTTCAGGTATGTTGACTGTCAGACCGTGCTGAAATGTTTTTTTGGGGGATTTCTGGATGAGCAAAGAGTTGAGCTGTATTGCTGATGTAGGATGACTTTTAAAGTCATATAAAATACTGTGCCTGAAGTGAGATTGGATGGTATTTTCACTTTAGAAAAAATGAAGTGTAAAGGTATTGAACCCATGGAATATATAAACGTGCTGTGGTTTTGCTTTTCCTTTGTCTTTGCAGCAACAGACAAAGTAGCTCTGTTAATAGGAAATATGAGCTACTGGAATCACCCCCAGCTCAAGGCACCAATGGTAGATGTCTATGAATTGACCAATTTGCTGAGACAGCTGGATTTCAAAGTTGTTTCTTTGCTGGACCTTACTGAGTCTGAGATGCGCAATGCAGTGAATGAATTTTTACTTCTCCTGGACAAAGGAGTGTATGGTAAGAAGATGCGATGCCCCTTCTGAAGTCGGTCAGGCTTGTGATGTATCAAGTATGCAAATACCTGGTAACTACCTCTGCCAGCTCACTGTAGGTGACAGCGAAACAAACTTCGTGGCAAATAACATGTATGTAGGTGGGGAAAAGTAAGTTAAAAACACCCATCAGCTTTGGTTATTGACTTTGGTTAAAGTGTTACTGCTTCTTTATTTTTAGAACAGGTGAAATATTTGAACTTTTTTCTTTAACCACACCCAGAACTGCAATGCACTTTTTTGTTTGATGGTACGGATGTGTTTGTCTGCTAAAAGCTGCTGCGTCTGTATAGTGTAATTGACAACACGCTCTGCAGAAGATGCACATTTGCACTAAGAAGTCACTAGTACTAGTTTGTAGCAGTCTTTTAAGCAAGAGCAAGAACAGTCTGTTATGTTGCCTGTATTAGTGTGTTATGCAGAGTCATTGAAAACTGTGTAACTGCAGTATACCAGACTACATGAAGTCTTGGGCAGCAGTCCTTGCAGCTTTTAGGAGTCTTCTTAAACACCTTCTTTGTAAACTTCTACTCTGTTGTCCTCCTCCCTTCCCCGTGCCTGCAGATGAATGATTTGGTTCAGGCTGGCCAGTCCCTCGGCACACTTGGGCTGCTAGGGTGCATCTCTGTTGGGGAGGTGGGGAGCAGCCCGAAGCATGGCATGGACTGTGTTCTGGGCTTGCTGGTGGGACCCTTCTGTTCACCCCCCGTCTTTCTACTGGATGTCTGCAGAATGCGATTTCCTTCTGGATTTCCATCCTTCTGGCGCTCTGTGGGAGGGGCTGCTGGTGCTCTTAGTCCTGGCTCGCCAGCTCTGTAAAGAACAGAGGAAGAGGGGTGCTTTGCTTTGCCTTGGCTGTGAGCGGCGCTCTGATACCAGGTGTGTTGGGGGGGACGGGGGGCAAGAGAGTGGGACATGGTAGCAAAGATCTCTCTCATGAAGGTGTTATACGCTAAAATATGCAGTACAGAAATAAGAGGAAAACATTGTGCTTTAGAGTTAGGGTATAACACTTAACAGATTGGATGCCATGTCTTTTGCCTTCTCCTTTTTTGCCAAGTTTTCAGGTTAAGTAGAAATCCTTATTTTGAATTGCTGGTTCCTTTCAGTTATTGTGGTACTGGCCTGGCAAGCACAGAGTTTTTCATAATGTCCTTGACAGGGAGTGAGAGGGAGTTGTGCAAGCCTGGATTTCTACTTCAAAAAGCAAATTGAAAAGAAGTTTGTTTATGTAAAATTACAGTGTAGTTCTCTTAAGTTATGTCTATGCACTTCAAAGAAGTAAAATAAAACAGGGAACAATTCACGTTATCCTTTGCAGAATATACCCTGAGTAAGGAAAAGCATTAACTGAGAAATCGGAGAGCTGTGGCCTTTCTGCAGTTGTCAGTAACAAAGGACTTTTCACCGAGTTGAATACGAAGATCCCTGTTCGGGCAGAGCTCAGGTTTTCCAGCTCTGTGGAAGGTCTGAATACAGAGTATAAAATTTATTATTTCCATGTGTCTTTGCACATTAGATGGAAAACTTAATAGTGGTTATGCTGCTTAAGCAGGCAGCAGCCCTCTTTTTTGGGAGGGTGGGGTTTTTTTCTTAAACTCTTAAAAATAGTACCCCGCAAAAATCCAAGGCTCTCGCCTCTAAATTGCAGCATCACTTTAATGATGGTACTGCAGCATCTCACCAGTATTGGTTTAAATTACAAGAGGACAAATTAAATAAAGTATGCATAGTAAAAGATGTGCCTTTAACACGTTTCTCTTTTTTTTTTTTTTTTTTTTCTTCTCTCTCTAAGCTTTTGTTTGAGTCATACATCCATTTATAAGATGCCTGTAATTGAATATTTATAAGAATTTTAAGCTCTCCTCCACATCCAGCACAGGAGGTGCCTTCTGCTGGGATAATGACCAACCAGCCAGGTCTGGTGTGCATTGCTACTACTGATACACATTGATTCTTAGATGATTACTCATATATTGGGATTCCTTGTCTCGCATAAACTTGATTTTGAGAGACAAAGCGCAAGACAGAGCTGGTGGCTGTGCTGCTGGCTGGGGGAGGGCACAATGGAATTGATGAACAGAGCAACAACCTCCATGTCTTGCATGGAAAAGGCTTAGAATGACCTGGCTTAGAGTGTGAGGAAAGGCCAGTGGGCTTTGAGGAGTTTGCTGCTGACTGCCACTATTTTTGTCATTTTTCTAAAAGCTAAGGTTGCATAAACGACTCCAGAAATGATTTACAGCAGAGACCAAAGAGGTCTTCCAGTTGTCCTGTTTAAGTTGCAGATTTTCGATAGTAACACCCACACGGGAAAACATTATTGATTCTTTTTTGGAACACAAGGTCAGATTATTTCTTAGTATGACTTCTCTAATGGTGTGTTACCTGATGCTCCGTCTGGGCAGAACTGGCTGGTCTGACATTTGGGCATTTATGTCAGAGCCAAAACTTGCATGACATGAAGACTAATTATGGCAGTAGAGTTTAGTAGACTTTCTAATAGCAGTTTTCTTTTTTTTTTGTTCCCTGGGAAATAGATGTGCTTATCCATTTGAGTGAGCTTTTAGGTTCTTGCACCTTCTCAATTTTTTTCTATAGTTGTTGACATGAATTTAGAAAGTAAAGTACTGAAAGGCTTTAATGAGTTTCTCACCAGCACCATATGAAAGCTCTTACAAGGCATAGTTTTGCAGTTGTGTTTTTCCAGCAAGTTGATACTTCTGAAGGGTACCTCAATTCAAATGGTCATTTTGTTCTTTCTGGATAGTGGCTATTAATGGCTTAAAGCATATAAAAGATGCTGTCAGTGCACAAATAGATAATGATTTATTGAGGCATAGTGGCTACTTCTGTTTAGTTCTTGTTACACATATCGGTGATGCCTGTACGACATTGCGTCGTTCTTGCTTACTGCCAGGAAAGTGGCATTTCAGATACCATTCCCTAAGAGCAGGAGCAATAAACAAAGTAATGATCATTGTCTCCTCTAATGTCTTAGTTTATGTTGTTCTAAATGTAGGGTGCGATTAATATTGTGTTCTACAAAGGGTAAAAGCATAGACCCATATGTTTTAAAGGCTAAAAATAGGTAGGCTGCCTTCTTAAAAAAAAAAAAAAAAAGGGGAGAGAGAGCAAGCAAGAGAGGCAGATATCACTTAAATGCTGACGACTATGAGGAACTTGAGCCTACTTAAAATTGTTGTGTCAAAGTGTCTAATGAGGCCCTCCAAACATGTTTACTCTACTTACTCTGGGTATGCAGAGACTTATTTCTGATCTTGAGCTCAACATATTAACTGTTGCAGGTACTCATCAAGTAAACACGGCACAGTTGTCTGCCATGGATATAAAAGAAATGTAGTTATTTCTGAAATACTGCTACTCATGGAGGAAATACTCTGATAAATCATGCTTTACATTAGAGACTTGTTTCCCTCGGTCAGTCCAATTACTGATCTAACATACACCCCGATACATATATTCTCAGATATAACCTTGATTGAAGCCCAGGCCCAAACTCTGTGGAAATAAAATTTCAGAGTTTCCTTTTAACTTAGGAGCTGACATGGAGTCATGCACGTGCCGCTTAACTTCATTTTTAACTCTTGTGAAACTCTCGGGCAGCCATTGGAATCTTACAAACAGCCTAATAGTACCTTTATTTGTTAGGGTTTTAATAATACACTTTCAATTCTGTGGGCTTTAGAAATCTTACTTTTAATTGAATGAAGCTGTTGCCATTTCCAGGACCCTGGCAGATGAAAAACCATCCGGCTCTTTGTTTAAGTGAAGCCTTGTGTCCTGGAGTTTACCTTGTAGGCACTTGCTGGCTGCTTATCTCGACTGCGTGTTTCCCATAAAAAGCAATGGAGCGCTCTTGATTGCATGGAGCGGTTTGCAAGGTCTTGGCATAGTTGTTAATGACTCAAGAGCTTACGCCTAGAAGAGAACTGAAGGCTTAGTTTGAAGGGCTACAGTTATATCTTGGTATTCCTTTACAAAAAGCGCAGGGCTGTGCGAGAGAAGTATTTTCATTTGTTGTAGCTATCTAATGAAAAGGTAAGAACGTCTCGCATACCTCCCTACACCAGCTGATTTAAATGTAGGTTGCTGGAGTAGGTTAGGGTAAGGCTTACTTTGTTTCTTCTGAATATTCAAGTTTTGAAGTGACATCAATTTCACAGCAATTTTTAGTAAGAATAATGACATAAGGCGACCGTATCTCCGGGTAGTATAAATTGTCGTCTCACTGTTGACTTTTATACAGCTGCAGCACTACATACTAACAGAAGATCTGACCCATAGACTGCTTTGTATAGATAAATAAAAATCCTTTTTAGAAGATGCAACTTGCCATAAACAAAAGCAGCACTGGGAAGAGACAGCCGGAAAACTCCCTTTAATCCTACAAGCTTCTGGTAACTGCGTTTTATGGCGATTGAGGTTATTAATGCTAAGATCATCTAATCTTACTGCAAATTGATACGACTTTAGTAGCTGACATTTCTATTCCTATAAGTAAAATCTAAGCAAGCCCTAGGTTGCGATTCTCTTTCTCAGGGTTAAGAAAAGCTTTTTTTAAATTCCATTGTATCTTTTCTTTATACAAAACTATGGCATGTTTTATTGAAGATTTTAAATCTTAAAACCTTGTAGAGTGTTGCGTATTGACATGAGGGAGAAGCCTGTGGGATAATCTTTAGTGTCTAGGTAAGCACACAAAGAATTGGTTTCTTCAACAGAGCCCCAAGAGTATGAGGCTGTAACTGCAGAGATGTAGATGTAACCAGCTCAAACCACGTTGGTGGTGGTTTGGGAATGGGAATGTGCTCTGCAGTCCTACCAAAGATGATTACTGAATAATTGTGTTTGGGGTGGGTTTTTTTCTTCCCTCTAAATGAAAAAATGTTTCTTATCCCTCCCTACAAAAGACAAAAACAAACAGAGAAACTGACCCTACAGAGGAGACGGCAAAACTAGAAACTTGCAAAACGCTCTTCTAGGGCAAGCAAGGGTTTCCTCTGATTTTCTTTTTTTCTAGTTAAGTACTTCTAAGAATTGCCAATGATTAATGGTAGGTAAAAAATTTAAAGGAGAATAATTCTGAAGGTGACAGCATCTCTCATATAAAACAAAAAAAGAAAAGAAAAAATCCATCCAAACTGCTCAGCATTATTTTTGTATCTATTTCTTTTCTATCTGTTTTACAGTTGGCACATTTCCTCGTTCATATCTGTGAGTTACATATCATACATAAGGGATTATTTCTGCTAGAGGCCATAACTACTTAAAGCATTTTAAGAGTATTTAATTTTGTGTGTTTGATGCAAATATCTAATTGATTCTATTGCATGACTGATTTTTTTTTTCTTTTAATTTGTTGTGTCTGTGTGTTGTGACGCTGATGTTTGCATGGTCCGTGACCCCCCCTTCCTTCCTATACTAACAAAGGCATATCGATATTAAAAAAACCTGCTTGGAGTAGCTTGAATTCTCTTAATTTCCCACAGACCCGTAGCGCATGGACATAGTGTGTGAAGTTTTTGACCGTGCTGAGAGTTGTAGAAATGTTCCGAGGCGCTCCTGAACTGTTTTCAGTCACGTGTATTTTGAACCCTCAGGTTTGTTATACTACGCTGGCCATGGCTATGAAAACTATGGAAACAGTTTCATGGTTCCCATTGATGCTCCAAATCCCTACCGGTCTGCAAACTGTCTGTGTGTACAGAACATCCTCAAACTAATGCAGGAAAAAGAGACGGGACTTAATGTATTCCTACTGGATATGTGTCGGAAAAGGTATAATCCCATAATTCATGAATAGTGAGAACCGACATTAGATGTTTGAGGGATGTTTTTGCTTCACGTTGGAGGGGGAGGGTGTAATGACTGTAGTTTTGGGAACCAGCTGTGAAGCTCAGTTTAGTCCCTGCAGCAATGGATTAAAACTGAGCCTGTTTTGAAAACGAACAAACAAAACTGAACAGGCACTTTGGGAGAACAGCAAGGGATCTTGAGAGAAAGCTGGACTTCACGCTGAGGAGAGATCTTCAGTCTAGGCTGAGAATTCACTGTACTTGGAAGTTCATGGCTCTGAGAATTCACAGCCTGCACCTGAGTGCCTTTAAAGTCAATAGGATTAATTCATAGACTTATTTTGCCTTTGGCCCTGGGTGGAAATGTGAAGCTGATGATTAGACTTTCTGTCTCCATGGGCAGATGCTTGCCTCTTGATTTGAATGACGTTTATTTTGTGGGGGTTTGTTGTTATTTAAAAGTTATAAAGTGTCAGTCTTGCTTCATTTCACTTTTATCTAGTATCTTAAGATGAATGACCCTTCCCCTTGCATCATTAACCATCTTCCTTGTAACAAGGGAGGAAGGAGAATCCTTATCAAAGGCATGCAAATTCGACAGAAGGGCTCAAGTGAAGTGCTTATTTTAGAACTCTTCAGAGGCCTGGATTTTGCGGACTGCTTTTATGCTGGGGATGTTGTCTCTTTCTTTAGAGCAGAAAAAAATCGACCGGTTTATCGGGCTTTTCTAAGCAAAGTACTACATTTTCTTTCCATGTTAAGGGACTACTATGCCCGATTGAACTTGCACTTGAAATCAGCTCTTCAGTCAGCACTTCTGAAAATTGGTCTCTAAGGAATATTTCAAAATAAAAAATTGCTAGTACTTTAGTATTTGTAGAGCCTCTGAGCTTCGCTGCTAATGAAATGCCAGTGACACAATTCAGCTTCACAATCTGCTGTCCAAGTAGAAAATACTGCAATGTAAGCCTCATGTTAACTATGCAGACACCATGTTTGGGAAAAGAAAAAAAGAAAAAAAAAATTGTCTAGTTTTTGTTATAACCTAAAATGGTTAGTTATCAGAAATAATTTTTTTAAGTGATTGTAGCCAAACTCTGTGTTGGCCGCTATAGCATGCCCTCGTCTGGGTAATGCGTGATATCTGACTGTGTCTTTGCCTTGTCTTCGTGAAGAGTGTTGGTGATGCTGATTTTTGTCTGTTAGCAGTCAGGATTCATTCCAGAATGGTAGGAGAGAATAAAATGACTGTTTCTGAACTATGCTGTTTTGGTATTTTGAACCACTCACTGTAGAGTTTGTTACCATTATTAGTTCTCAAATTATTATTTTACTTTTTTGTGTTTCCCTTTATTGCAGAAATGAATATGATGACACAATTCTTATCTTAGATGCTCTGAAGGTTACAGCCAACATTGTTTTTGGATATGCAACGTAAGGAAGTTTTTCTCCTGCTATTCCATAGATGTTTTGAGCCAGAAGTGACCGCTGAGATTGCATAGCTCAATTCTTACCAAAAAATACTAGCTGTGGTGCTAAAGGACCGGTAATTTATATCCATATCTGTGTCCTCACACTACATTTTCTACTTCATTCTTTGAATCTTTCCACAGCCTAGCTGACTGTGGAAACACATACGTAATGATTCCCAGTATTTAATGTTCCCGTTTAGATATAGGATAACGCCAGTGAGAGAACTGCATTCAGCAAACCAGAAACTTGCTGGGCAGCGTTCCTGATCTCTTTCTAATGGTTACTTGTAGGAGTGCTCTTATTTATTAGAGGTGAAAAAAAAGGCTGAGAAGTAAACAGCAAATTTTACCCTCAGACTCGTAGTGTTCTGTTTCTTTGTGCTGATGGGAAGGGGGAGTCAGGTCCTGTGTGTTCCTAATGGTACTTACTGCACTGTGAGCTTGTACAGAAGGTCAAGTTCTGTGGAGCAGATGATGAACTGTAACTCACACGCAGCACTCTCTTCAGCCATGTGTCTCCTCTGTTAATGCAAGTTAAATTTCTAGAAAAAAATGTGTTAGAAATATAAATGAATTCCTTTTTTCCTCATGTAGATATTAATCATGGAGGTGTTTCAGTGGTTTTTTTCTCTTGTCTGATATTGATGATCTCATAGTTGCCAAGGAGCAGAAGCTTTTGAAATTCAGCAGTCGGGGTTGGCCAATGGAATCTTCATGAAGTTCTTGAAGGACCGTTTGCTAGAAGACAAGAAGATTACTGTACTGCTTGATGAGGTTGCAGAAGGTGAATGTCAGCTTAGTGCATTAACAGTCTTCTCAGCCTGCACTACTAAAAACTTCCTTGCTTAAATGTCTTTCTTCTCATGGTGAATGTGTTGCACTACTTCACGCTCTTTCTTGTTGCATTTTGTTAAAATAGCAGCTTTTATCACATTAACACATTAGCATTTAGCACATTAACAAAGATCACGATATTATAAGGGGATTTGAGCTTCTTTAATAGTGACCAATTTTATACTCTCCTTTTTAGTGAACCTTACTTTTTTCTGAGTGTCTTTCTGCATGGAGCTTTGAATTGTCCATCCACAGAGATTACTCTTCTGTCCTGTGTCAGCTGCTAGTGGTAGTCCAGTTATTCCCATGTTCATTTAAGCAATTAACGGAGTCCTACCTACCTCAAACAGCACTGTAGTGATGACAACTATTTGCTCTCTATCAAAGGGTGTAAGTGCATTATAAACGGCAATCCACTGTTTTAATATGCCTGGTTCAGTAATTGTCTTTTATAATTGATGGGAGAAGTGCTAAAGTGGAAACTGTTGAGGGAAAATGTATTACTTCTGTGCAAACATTTGCTCAAAACTTGAAGAACAGATAGGGCCATCAACAAAGAGCCGTCTGTATAAGGTTCTGTTATTTGTAGGTAATGTACACAATCAGCCAAGTTCTGCTGTGGTTTCCCGTGTACTTGGTGCAGCTGCAGGTCTCAGAATGTTGCCCAGTCTGTCTTTTGACAGGGATCCAAAAAGCAGAAAAAAATCCAAGAGGATCCTAAATGCACAGTGAAGTTCTGCTGTCAACAGGTCACTGTTGAAAATGAAATGCAAAGATTTCAGCAGTATTGATTTTGAGGGAACTATATGCATCTTCTTTTTAGATATGGGCAAGTGTCACCTTACCAAAGGCAAGCAAGCTTTGGAAATCCGCAGCAGTTTGTCGGAGAAAAGGGCATTAACTGATCCCATTCAACAAACCGTATCTTCTGCAGAGTCTCTGGCACGGAACCTACAGTGGGCCAAAGCTCATGGTATAGTCCAATCTACTTTTAGATGATCTTACTGGCATGATGGGAAAAATAAGAGGATGTCCTTCCTTAATAATCTCTATTCTGTGGGTTGTGATATTGAATGGAAATGGAATAAATTCAAGTTGATATCTGAATTTTCATTAATATGTTCAGATCCTGGAAATTTTTATGTTGGGGTTTACCTCTACATGAGATTATAATGAACCAGGTGGCCTGCAGAATTCACCCTGAGTAAGCGAGTTTAGGACCATTCAGACACTGTAAGGGAGACTTATATGATGTCCACTTCCTGGGATAATCTCCCAGTAATCTGTTTGTGTCTAACGGTGAAACTGGTAAGACATCAATAGTCTCATTCTGAAGTCCTCACCTAAGATAGCCAGGTGAGCTGTGTGGTAGACGTGCATGACAACAAGGAGTTTTCAATGTGTACAACTAAGAAAATAAGGGTGAGATCCGTTCCAGGCTTTCTAGACTTCTTTTAAGAAGGGTAGTGGGGTTTAAGACCTTTTTATCTTTTTCACCTAAATATGTTGGAGTACATTTTAAGATTTCTTTGAAGGATTGGGCAGAGGGTCAGGAGTGGCATTTTTATGACAACCAGTCATGTGGGCAGACTCTTTCACAGCTGTAGGTTTTCATTTCTGGAATCGAGCCCTTAATTCTTGTTTGTAAAAAGATTGAAATGCAAAACAAACATTATAAAGGCATAATAATATCTTACAGTTTATTTGGTTTAAGCCATTCATAGAAGAGAATGTGTTTGGAATTTGGGAAGAGAATAACCTTTATATTTGTATGAAGGTATGTCTGTGATAATGTTAAATAATCCACTTCCAGTGGGAGTAGAAAAATCAGTACAAAGCATGCCAACACAGAATGATGTGGCTTGAGAAAGATCCAAAATAAGAAGAATGATGCTGTGGGCTGGGCTTTGTGGATGTGTGCGTAGGCTGTGAAAGGGAAAAATGAACCTGAAACTTGTTCTGTCAAAGTCAAAGGTTCTTACTGTGTCTCCTATATATTGGATGTATACCATATTAACCTTACAGATAGGTAAACAAGTTCATGGGTCAGTAAGCTATACCCTCCTTGCAGTGAACGTTGCCTTGCTAGTTGCACGGAGACCGGAAAGAAACCTGCGAAGCAGAAGCCGAGTCCGTTCTCTCTGGCAGTGTCTGCCAGTTACCTGCGATACTGGCAAACGGTGCTGCTGCCTGGTTAGCTTCTAATCCAGCTTGCTTCGGTGTGAACGTGTAGATGATAGGTAGAGGGAGGGCAAGAGGTCTATACCTATTAAAACTTCTGAGTTTGAAACCAAACTAAAATAAAAACAGAAAGTACACATGCTAAGTTTTATGTAGAATGTAATGATATGTTATTTATTTGCAGAGCTTCCAGAAAGTATGTATCTTGAATTCAAATGCGGCGTTCAGATTCAGTTGGGGTTTGCAGCTGAGTTTTCCAATGTCATGATAATCTACACGCGAATAGTAAAGAAGCCGCCTGAAATAGTAGTTTGCAGAGCCTACGTTACAGACTTCGCACTCGTAAGTGCTTGCTGTTGGTGTCTCGGTGATCTCCCTCTGCTCGAGTTGAAAACTGTCTGTTTGGTCCATGTCAAACTGCTTATTTTGTAGTAAAATGAGTCTAAGCTGTTGAAATTGGGTGCTTTTATTTATGCATGTTTTCAATATGTTTAAAAATACATTAAAATTAATCTGAGGTCATCTTTTTCCAAGTCTCCTTTGTTTATCATTGTCTAATTATCAAGTATTTGTTATATTTAATTAAAGAAGTTAAGTATCGGTAGCTCCTGTGTGAGCTGAGGACACATCGACCTTGCAGGACAAGGTTTCCTAAGCTTTAGTTTTACAGTTCTTTGCACCTGGGTGATCCTGTCCAGTTCCAGTGATGTTATTCAGCTGATCACCATAAAGTAAAGGATACGAGTAAAACAGAAGGCTCCTTGGGGCAAAAAACCTTCTTTTCTGATATCTGTGAAAGAGGAAATGGGGCAGAAAACCTTTTTAGATAGAACAACCAGGATGCCTCTGATGCATTAGGAATAAAATGCATAATAAATACATGCATTTTTAGTCTGCAGAATTAGCGTTGTAGTACTGTACTTACAGAAGTTAGGTAAAAAAGAGCAACCCTGACGCCAGCTCAGCAAGTTTGACAGGAGCCATCATCAAAAGAGGGTAACCTACTCAGATATAACCCCTTCTGCCTGTGACTAACAGTGATTTCAGCAGCTTTCGCAAGTAATCCAAGACTGGTGCTTGCTTTCTCTTTAAGAAGAAGAAAATGCTGACTTTATAAAAATAAATACGCTAACTATTTTATGATCTGCAAATTCTGTACCTTCAGTTAAGTTTTCTTTTTTTTTCTTGCGACAGGACCTGGATGTGGATCCTAAAGAGGCCAATAAAGGAACTCCTGAGGAAACCGGAAGCTATTTAGTGTCAAAGGACCTTCCCAAACACTGCCTCTACACCAGGCTAAGTTCACTGCAAAAGCTAAGGGTTAATACATATTATTCTCACTAGTTTGTTCAGATAATTTAGATTAATTGTGTTGCTTTGCAGTTCTGTTGAGGTAGCTGTATATTGTCTGCATAATAAGTCACATGTTCTTTGGAGGGAAAGAATGGCTGATAGCACAATTTAGTGACTTTAGTTTCTTATCAGATAAATAAAAGCCAGGGAATCAACACCTATGCAATCTTGATACCGTTGTGCAAGGCACTCTGTATTTTCTAGGCCCACACTGAACTTTGACAAGATGATTATTTTTGTAAAGATGAGCTGTTGCATGCTGTGGGGATGCTCCTGTGCCCTGTAGTACAAGAGGAATGTGGCCTGGCACAGATCTGCATCTTACAAAGTCGATATGTAGGAGATGAAAATGTTATGTATCGTCTCCTTCCATTCCAACCCGTGCTGTTGCGCACGGAGTTTTTGAAAGGTTCTTGCTTCAACATCCTGTGGCACTGTTAAGTTTATATCTGTACCTTTGTGTCATGAACATCTGTGCTGGACATCACTTGATGCCTCTTCCTTTAGTGCTCTTGGCAGCTGGTGTAATATAAGTACTTCTAGAAATAAAGACTGTCGGGTGAGCCAGCATTAACCAAAAGAGGTCCTCAGTAAACAAGGCTTGCCTAATATGTGTCTTTAGTTCCTAAAAAGGTTAGTCTCCTCCTCTAGTAGACTATGCCTCTTGAAGTGTTTTCCTGTATTGTTTATTTGGGAAGGAAGTGTAACCTTTTTTTTTCTTTTTCTCCCCATCCCCCGCGCCCCTTTGCAGGAACACTTGATCTTCACTGTTTGCTTGCACTATGAGTACCCAGGAATAGAAGATACAATGGATGAAAGAAAAGAAGTTAATGTTGGGAAGCCGCTTATTGCTAAATTAGGCCTTCATCATGGATTCAAAACTAATAACTGTCTCCAGACCTGTTGCGTGGCTAGTAATCCTTTTCATAACCAGATAGAATCTAGTCCAGTGGCAACTAAGTACTACATCCCTGGTCATTGCCAACCAAATTCCTGTCCAGGCGTTTACCATCCAAACTGTATCTGCTTACACAGCATCAGACAGCCAGGAGCGTGTTCTTGCAACGGGACTTCAGCGATACTGGCTCCAAGACATGAAGCACGGAATTACTCACCCCCTGCGGAAAAGAGTAATGTACCAGTAGAGACCACTGATGATACTGTTGAACTGGAATTCCTTCTCTCTGACAACCTCAGATTCTCTAAACAGCAGTAGCTGTGATGTGTTCAGGGTAGACCATAGTATCATCCTTGAGCAGGGGACCTTCCACACTGCTTAGCTCTCTCCTGGAGTTTGGGGGTTTCAGGACAAAGGGATTGGAGACGCTAGAGGTGGTTACTGGAAATGAGGTTGTGATGAAAATTTTTCAGATCCCAAGGGACAAAACTGGACTGATAAATTTAGGAATGAAAAAGGCAGGATTTTTGGTTTTTTTCTCCTACCATTTGATGTTTGATACAGGGAAAAGCCTGAACTCCTCAGAGTTTCCTATTCCATTCTCTGGCAGTCAAGCAGCTAAGGAACAGAGGCCATGGTGCTTTTCTGGGAGGAAGCTGCCTATCCCTGTTAGGGGATGAATGGGTAAAAGCCTGGCTGTGGTGACAAAGTTTCTCTCGAGATAGTAAAGCCTTGGATCTTCCCAGCTGCTTCTCCAGTACCAACTGGAGTTACAAGATTTACTGTAAACGTGTGTGTCATAAATCTTCCGTTTTCAGAGAGGAATTGCTCATCCTGTACAAAACCAAGATAAACATGTATAGCTGTCAGAGGGAAAAAAGTTGACAGAAATAAGGAGGAAAATTAAATTCCATGTCCTCTATGATTTAACGTGATTTTAAAAAATCCACTAGCCCCAAAATGATAAATACACCTTTCTCTCTTCCATCTTTCAGTTTCGGTTGCTCAAAACCCAGGGATTTATTTTTGCATGCTGCATTAAAATAAGGTTTTATTTGTTCATGTACGTTGTAACAGCTTCCTATTTGCACGTATGAGATGATGCATAACGTAAATGAACTGAGCAAAGAGGGAGCTTTTACAGAGGTGAAGATACTGCGGTTTAATATTCCAGCATTAGGAATATGCCTCCTTCAAGCCTCAGTTTCTTTCCTTCCTCATGTACGTATTAGGATCATCGCTGACATTCCAGCCCCTTGGATGTAGCTAATCCTCAGCTTTGCCAGCATTCTCCTCTCCCACGGTCAGATGGCCAATGTCTGGCAGTGACTGACGCGTGGATGAAGAGCTGTGCCGGGAGAACAAAGCCTGAACTGAGCTAGTAAACTAACATCATCGCTCTTTGCTTTCTTTTAAGAGAACTAGACTACAAATCGCCAGAGGGAGCAGAGTCGCAGATCCATACTGGTGGATTGTTCTTCTTAGGATAATCTTTCTCTTACGTTTATTTCACTTCAGGCTTTTACTGATCTGATTTCTGGAGGGGTGGTCTTTTCATGGTCTGCAAGAACACTAAATAGAAATGTGACGAAAAAGTGCCTGTTCATAGCAAGCAAAGTGTTGTATGGACAGTCACACAGTAAGACATGCTGAAGGCTAAAAATGAATGGGCAAGAGGAGAGAAAACGTCGGGGTTCGTCGGGCTGGAGTACTGGGGTGGTGTTCCTGGCCACCAGACGCTGCTTTTCTGTGGTGATTTTAAAAAAACAAACAAAAAAAGCCTACTCGGTTGTTTTCCAGGCCAAATTAATTTATATTCATTCAAATAAAAATGCTAACAGTCTACCCCAAAGCTGTGAAAATCCGAGATAAAGATTCCAGCACACCCAAACTTACAGAAGATGGAGCAACTTCAGATGCAGACCCTTGCTTTGCGTCACCGCCTGACGCTCGGTGTGCAGCCCTACATGCGTGCCTTTGCTCCGGAGCTCAAGTGCAGTTCATCCACAGACCAGGCGCCAGGAGGACGCTAGTCTTGTAGGTCCTCTAGCCTCTGAACCCCAGAACCTCACTCTTGGAGGTGGAGGCCTAGGTGCCTTCAGAACGCAGGTGATCTTCCACCGAAAGGGAAATGGGATACTTCCATATGGTGCTTTATTGCTCCGTTGACCAAGGGGAACAGAGAGAGCTCGCTCAGGCTAGCTGCCAAAGTTTTCAGATGTTGCAAACCTTCTTGATCTGTGTTCGGGAAAGGGCAGTTTTGCTCACCAAACTCTTTTGTATGTTCAGGTTGAATAATCTGGTCAAAAAACACATACCCATTTTTTATTTTTTTTTTATGTTTGGGTTTGTTTTGAAACACTGAAGAACCTGTGGCTTGCCTGTGTGTATCTGGGGACGAGTGTAAGAACACTGATTGGTTTTAGGTCTTAAAAAATCTTGATGTTTTGAAAGCATGAAAATACTGGGGGGTGAGGTAATTAAAATCTATGGGAATTTTCAGATGCAGGTAGTAGCCTTTCCTGCCCAGGTAATATTGATAAGCAGTGTTGCTTTGATTTAGATCCCCGTCATGAAATGATTTTTTTACTTCAGAAAAATTACCATTGCGCTTTTCGTTAAGTAGGTATCAAAACATAAAAAATTTGGATCTCACTGGTGTGGTGGACAACCCAGTCTAAATGTTGAGCTGAGATCCACCCCTCTGGTGGCATCTGGTGGCCTTACAGGAGGTTGGCTGGGCGCAGAGGGAGGTGCGGTGCGTGGCCATGACGAGTTCAGGTGGGAGTGCTAATGCATCACAAAATGCATCTGCTGATCTTCATGTTCATCTGCGCTGAAAGGCGGGTATCTGCACCTGGATTTTAATGTGGTTGTCTCCAAAAATGACAGCCAGGCTTGAAGTAATCTACAAATGAGTTTGGGTTCTGAATCTCTCCTTAGGAGGGTGTTAAAGAGTGAAATACTTATTGGTGAATGAGATGTACCTCTGCATTAATTATCCTGTGTAATTGACGTGTAAATCAAAAATTACAGCTTGAGACATGGTTGAGTACTGTAATATTTGGCTGATACTTTGTCACAGTTCTCTAATTTGTATAAAAGCTTATTCTTTTCTTACTGTTAATAAACTATTGCCCCGAAAAAGGATAGATCTGTGTTTATGTAGTTGCTAGATTCTTCTACTCCTCCCGGTTTAAAAACCCCCCAACTGCATTAAAGCAACACATATAATGAAATAGCCTCCTTAAGGAAAGAGAAGGGGAAATCTGAATCGTGAGCTTCGGCTCAGGTTAAACGTACCTGCACCCTGGGCCTGGACAGGCTTCTCAGAGCCATGCACTTAGAAGTGGAGGGGAGTTTTTTTTTTGTTTGGTTTGGTTTTTTATTTATTTTTTTGGCAGGTTTATATGCCTTCTAGCTTCTGATAATCCCAACTGTACTGCTGGCTGAACCGAAATGATCCTTCTCCATCGCGTCAGAGACCCGAACAAGTTTCGGTTATATTTGGACAATTTTCTTAAGAAATGTGGATAGAGAAAGAATCCAATTATTGAACTTTAGAAGTCATCCAGAGAAAGGCTGGGGAATTCACCGACCGTGTTTGCGTGTCTGTTTGCAGGCGCGCTCCTCGTGGCGCGGGACGGGCTCCCGGGAGCGGCGGGGCCGACGCGTGAGCAGCCGTGGCCGTCTCCCCGGCCGGAGCGTTGTGGTGGGAGGGCTGGGCAGCACTCGCTGCGGGTCCTGCCGCCGCAGAGCTCTACGCAGCCTGACTGGACCTCGGGTTTGGTACCCGGTCTGATGGACGCAGTCTTTGTCAGCCTAGCCAGGAACCGAGCGACCTCTGAGGATGCGTAGCTGAGGTGCTGGAGCTGTGGCTGTACTTAAGCGCGGCAGAGAGAACATCACGGGGCTGTCGAGATTGGAGAGGGGCCTGTGCAAACCGTCTGATAAAACTACCTGGGGTGGTAGCGTCTCTGGAGCAAAAGTTGATCCTTCTGAGCCCTGCTTAAAAGGGAGCGGCGATGCAAAGGCCTTTTCTCACTGTATCGCCACCTTTAGGAACTGCTTCAACTGCTTAATCACTCCGTTAAGGGTGAAGTACTCTGGTTCTTGAGGGCAGGCTGCAAGAGGCGGCCGTTTCCTTCGGCCCATAGCCAGTAAGGTGCCGTAAAAGTTCAGCGTGCATAAATTAAGCCAACATTTAAATCCCTGTGAAATCAGTGGGATTAAAACATATGACTAAACCCAGGCATTTGGTAGAGCTCCTTTGGCTTGTGATGCCCTTTCAGAACTGAAGCCTTGGGGTTTTTTTTTCCTGAAGTGCAATTGTTTGGGGATCACACTTCCCTCTTGCCTGAAGCATCTGCTAGGCTGTTACCTACGCGTTTGTTACCTGGGTTTGGGTGTTGAATAGGTTTGGAAGAAAGGGTTTAAGGGGATCCAAATAAGCTTGGGCTTCTCCAGCAAGGGCAGCGTTCATACGCTCCAGAAAGGCCAGTGCACCTCTTGCATTCCCCCCCCCCGCAGTAAGGTGGGGCAATTTAAACGCAAGAAGCTGTGGTTGCTGCAGCACCAACCTTCTGAGCGTGATCCTATTTCTAGGGAGCGATAGGAGTAGAGGAGCATGAGAGGCTTGTAAAGAGCTCTCCAGAATTAATGGTTTGGGATTCATTTGGTCTTTGGTTTGACGTTTTGAATTTCACACCCTCGGCCTTTGCTGACTCTGCTGGCCGTGCTCTTGGCTGATCTGTAGCAGGGGCAGCACGGCACCAGCTGCCACCGGCTTTGGGAAAGCATCCTCTGTGTCGGGGCAGACCGCCAAAGGAGATCCGCACCGTTGGAAGCAGTGAAACATTTGTGTTGTCCTGTATGAGCAGCTTTCTCTGCCAGCCCACTTTGTTTTCTGCCTTCTCCACTTTGTACCAGTTCTGTAGCGCAGAAGATTTCTCTCTCGAGGTGTTTCTTGAGTAGCACTCTGAAATCGTGGTGCTGGGGGTAGGTTTAGTAGGAAGGATTTTACAGTTCTGCCTAAGTCTGTCCTAGCGCGCTGTTAACCGTTTGTCAGGCTGCGGGACCCTCGGAACAGTTGCACATCGTGAAGGATCAGGTGGCCAGGATATCATTTTGGAGCTCAAGTTCCAAAGCCAGAAGTATTAACTGCAGCAATTCCCTGACCTGATTTTTGGCACAGCCGAGATGTGAAACCTTCGTGTGGTAGAGATGATCAGCCGGTGTTGCTGGGTTGCACCATCTGACACCAGAGGTCACGGAAACCAGTGAACTTCATACCTGATGTTGGGATTGTGGGGAGACAAGAGCCAAGCATGATGGGTGAGGTTTTATCCTCAGCCTAGGTCACACAGCGCATTGACCCAACGGAGTTTCTCAGGGTTTCTTTGCGCAGTACAAGACGTCGTTACTTCTCTAGGGAAAGGAAAATAATTAACTCTCTCCTGGCTGAAAGCAGGACACCCATTCCTGACTAGGGAAGCGCAAGGCATGTCAGTGTTACTCCTTCCCTGCACGGAATTTTCATTCAGAGTAAGATCTGCTCGCTTTTTGGAGCGTGGCATTCTGAGATCCAGGGTGTTTGCGATGAATTGGAGGCAGGTTTAGGGTATCAGGTGTGGGAGGAGGGGCTGGGAATTTGGGGGGGTTGGGGTGGTTTGTTTTTTAAGTTTGATCATCCTTTTAGTACAGTCATTGCAACAGTATAGGAACGGAGTGAGAACACCTCCCTGTTAAGGAAATGAGGCAGTTATTTAATTCCTGAAGTACCACAGCTGCAGTTTAGTCATGCCAGGCTTATTTTAAGAGCTAAGAAGAAGAAATGCTGTCTCCCGTCCTTTTTTGTCGCCCCGCAGAGCGAGCACGAGGCCAGGATCCACGTGGGCATGTGTCACCACCGCCACCGGCCCCCGCACCCCCCTGGGTCGCGACTGCGGCTTCCCCGTCCCTTCTTCAGAGAGAATCGTTCCAGCCGTTGGCCAGCACCGTGCTTTCACTTTTCGAAGTCAAATCAGTTTGAAAAGTCTTCAACCTGCTACGCAAGTGACTTCCCTAGGCCTGAGATCAAAGAGCTGGCGGGTGCCTCCCGCGCTCTCTTACCACTTCGGGCGCTGGCTGGGATGGATCCCACCTCCCGAAGGAGGGGCAGCGCTGCTCTCTGCCCCGCTCGAGCAGGAGGGGTGCGGGCACGGGCGGGCACGAGTCGTCCCACGGGGCACGGTGCCGCTCCCCTGCCCATTGCCAGCAGGCAGACCGGGAGCCTCTCGGAGCTGAAGCTGCTCTGGCCAATCCCCCTCTGAATCCGCTGGGTTTCGGTGCTGTAGGGATTCAAAGCGGTCCCAGGATTCTCCTCTGCTCGCGTCCGGCTCTCTTCACGCCTGCCGGCCTTCCTCCCGGCCTTTCCCTGCTGGTGGGTGCCGGCAGCACCCTGGTACTGCCTCACGGGACCAGCTGAGGATGCGGCCAGGAATTTGTAAGAGCTGCTTTGAGACTGTCAGAATGTACCAATTCTGATATCTTTTTTGTCTGCAAGAAGCGTTGTAGCCTTTCGGGGAAGTACAGAGCAGCTATAAAACACTGACTTGCTGACACTCCCAGTTTTGCAGGCTTTGCTTCATGCCTGCCTTGGTGACAAGCAGGGAACTGCTGGGGGCTCCTTCAGCACTGCAGCCGCGAAGGAAACATTTCATGTGAAACACCCGTTAGATTACCAGCCCTGCTTTCAGTGGAGATGGGCCCATTTTAATCAGCAAACAGCCGCGCTTCGTGCCAAGCCATTTATGTCCTGGCAGGCAGAGAAGGCGGCTGTCTGCGGGCTCCATCCCAGTCGCGGGACCATTTGCTGGTTAGGGGGGCGTGGGTCTTGCAGCACGTAAATCGGAGCTGGGACTTGTTCACTTGCTTGGAGAGGGTGCTGTGGCCCAGCGCCAGCTCCCGCCCGGCGCTCTACCCCCCTCCCTGGCAGCGGGGACCTTCTGGTGACCCCCCCTCCTCCCTCAGACCCCTGGGCCGGGGACGGGAGGCGGCGAGCGGGGCTCTGCCGCGTGGTGCGGGTGCTCCTGCACGTGTGAGCGGAGCAGGGAGGTGCGGGGCTCACCTCGGCGCTGGGGTCCCAGGAGGTGCGGGGCTCACCTTGGCACTGGGATCCTGGGGGGCTCACCTCAGCGCTGGGATCCCAGGGAGGTGCGGGGCTCACCTCGGCGCTGGGATCCCGGGAAGCTTCTCCATCTGCTGTTGCCTACGGGGCTGCTTTTAGTGCGCAAGCTTCAGAGCTCCCGTGCCCGAGATCTTCGGTCTGGGTCTGGGTTTCTCAGTGCTGGTGTCACCGCCGCTGGAACTCGGGCATCAGTTTTGTTGTCAGAAATGTATTCTCTCCTTCCTGCCGTCCACCGTGCAGCGGGAGGGGAGGGGAGTGAGCAAGGTGCAAAACTGTGGCTGAAGTTTAGGGAATAGTTTTGACAGGAAAAAAGAAGAGATGAAACATTTTGATTAAATCAAGGGTTTGGGCTGTTGTTGGCGCAATTGTTCTTCATTTTGCCTCCAAGTTGCGCAGATTCTCCAGGCTCTAATGGTGACAACAGCAATGCCCCTCGCTGTGTCTGCTTCTTGTCCTGGCCACGCTGTTCTCCCTCAGAATCCACCAGCTGGCAGCCGGAGCGCCTGCGGATCAGACAAGCCAAGCTCACCTTGCAGCCTTTGAGGGAGGGGGGTGCGGTACGAGTAATAACAGTCATTAAAAAGCTCAGATTGCTTCTCCCAGAAGAGACTTTTTTCTGCAAAAGGACCCTGAAGTTCCCTATTGCCCCTGGGTGGGTGTGGATGCAGATGGAGTGGTGAGATCCTGCCTAACCAAGCGTGGGCTTTGCCCTCCCTGAGGCCCGCGCAGCCGCCCCGTTTTGGGAGCGAAGCCGACTGGATCGCGGGAGCTTGGCCTGCCTGCGTGGCTGGGCTTAGGGCCACCCGCTGGCCCTGGCTTCTGAGGCTACCACGTGCGGCTGCTGTTCCTGCTGGAGGCGCGGAAACGCTACGGGTGAGATCGTTCGTGGGAAATGTCACGCGGTGGCTCCCAAGGAATAAGCGATGCTTTTTGTTACGAAGGAAGCCTACAGCTGTATTTCTAGCGATTAGTTACTCAGTCCTAGAGGAGGCTTTTTAGGACTGAGGCTCCATCGTGCACACATGTTCGTTGACCGTGTTGTGCCGCTGGGTGGCCGGGGACAGCTCCATCAAGACTCCTTAACAGAAACTCTGGTTCTGGTGTTCCTCCAGGTGTGTGCACATGCACACGCAGAGGCACGTGCAGGATAACGCGTGGTTTGTGCCGGTAAAGCTGTAATTCTTTCTCTAGTTATTCAGTTCCACTGTTAAAATTCCTTTGATGCAAAGGCTGGAGACCTTGGCCAGGGCTGTGGCCACCCAAGCAGTTGGCTGGACCGGCCACCAGGTGTCAACGTTCTTCTGCAGAGACATGACCGCGGCCTCGCCATTCCCCGGGCATCTCCTCTCCAGCGAACTGTCTTCTCCTGGCCAGGATCTGGGGAACAATGTGAATGTCCAGTACTGGACTCTTAAGGTTAAGCTCTGTAAGGAGTGCTTTTGAGACCTTCAGTTCCACTAAAATACTGTGAAAGGGAGGTCTTTCTGTGCAACCAAAACCTCCGAGAGTTTCCCCAGGGTGGCTGCCCCAGGGGTGACAGCGTCCCCTGCCTGCCCCCAGGTCACAGCTGCCACCTCGGGGGGGGCAATGCGGAGGGACGGGACGGTGGCAGCACGGCGAGGTCCGGGGTGGAACGAAGCCGCAGATGCTGAGCCCGTGGCGTGGGCAGGCGCGGGCCGGGGGGGCGGGGGG
>NW_009259496.1:178339-178890 GCF_000687185.1 Egretta garzetta | reverse complement strand
AAGGCCCCCGCTGACCGCTGAAGCCCCCAGGGCTGTGTCCCTGCTGGGGCGCGATGCTCCCCCGGTTCCTCCCCTCCCCCTGCGGCAGCCCTCGATCCCCCCGCGCCGCCCGCCTCCTGTCTCAGCCGGGAGAGGGGTGTTGCGGCGCTGGGCGCAGCAGGCCAGCAGCGTGGCGTGCCACGGGTGACGCTGTGCAAGCAGAAGTGCTTCCCTACCCCCACGTGGCTTTAAACATTTTTGGTGTTTCAGGTGTTTTTAAGGCTTTTGTAGGGCAGCAGAGCGCTCACCGGGAGCAGGAGCGGCCAGTGCAAGGCACTTTCCCTCCCTCCGCCACGCTAACACGGGCAAAGTCACCTGGGACAGCGCGTGAGCACGCGGGCAGTGCCCAAGCCCGGTAATCAGCTGTCCTCCCAACTCTCACACAGACCGCTGAGCCCTCCGCGGGACGGGGACGTCCCGGGCCCGTCGTCTGCAGCAGCAAGCGCCAGGCGAAGGCTTCAGGAGCTGCGGCGGGCACGCAGTGTGTTCGGGTGAGGCTCAGAAGCCTGAGC
>NW_009259496.1:177515-177937 GCF_000687185.1 Egretta garzetta | reverse complement strand
AGGGCTCGTCCAGGCCAGCAGCCGGATGGTGCTGCTAAGCGGGCGCACCTCGGCTTTGCACGCTTCGCCGTTGGGGCCCACCAGCCAGGCTCAGCGTTGCGCCGTGGCACTTCGTAACCGGGAAGGTAAGCTCGTTGCTCCAGCTTACAGCGAGGCAGGGCCGCCCAGCGATCCGTACCGCCGGCACCTGTGAATTATTGAATTATTTTCAACAGTGAGTGACCACTGACATAGGTAGTGACTGCCTAGCGAGACCGGCAGCTCCCCCCTCCAGCCCCCCGCTGTCGGGAGCTCTCGCGACAAAAGCAGACGCTGCTGACGCTCTCCGGCCCGCTCGCGTTCTTGACAGATTTCCCGGGCAGCTGCGAGCGCGGGAGCCAGCTCTGGTGTCAGCCGGTGCCATCAGGCAGGAGGACAGCCGT
>NW_009259496.1:176689-177213 GCF_000687185.1 Egretta garzetta | reverse complement strand
AACAGCACCTGCCTGCCCTGGGGAGGGAGCATCCCCCCGCCCCGTGCCACAGGCGCTGAATTAAGCGGGGCTCCCAACAGTCAGTACAGCACTTTGAGGAATTCAGATGTCTCTTAGCCATTTGTAAAAATCGTATTTTCTTAAAATGATCTCTAGGGAAAATGATGTGTGTAAGAGCAAAGCTTGTATAAGGGGCTTGGGGGATTATTTTTTTTTATTAATAACTACTTAACATAAATATGAGCTTGCCAATATTTTAAATGTTCTGGATTTATTCCAGAGTTTAAAATCAATATCTACAGAGTTTAATACTGAAATGCAAACTACGCTTGCATTTCTCCCATATCTCGTCAAAACCTTTGATTGAAGTAATTTCTGCTTTTGGTTTGACTTCTCGCAGGGCCTGGGTGTCTGTCACTGCTCCCCCAAGGCTTTTCACACGACCTGGTGCGCTCCTCTGCCCAGTGGCTTTCCCGACGCTTGAGGTCCGGTTTGCTTCCCTCAACGCCAGCCCCCTCCCGCCA
>NW_009259496.1:176129-176470 GCF_000687185.1 Egretta garzetta | reverse complement strand
GATGGATCGCATGTCCTTCCTCCCGCAGGAGGCACCCAGCACAGCTCTGGAAGCCTGAGGTTGCCTGAAAGACCCCCAGGCTGCGCAGGCGGCAAATGAGCACCGCCCTTATTTTTATTTTTGCTTCCATTGTAGGAAGGGCATCGTGGCCAGCTCGAAATCAGCAACTGCGGGCAGGCTAAGCTGCTGACGGCCTCCTCATCCGCCAGGACAGCGCTTCTGAGGTCAGCGGGAGGAGCGTGGCACAAAAATGGCTCTTGCTGGAAACTGCTGCACCCAGTTGAGCTCCTTTGGCTGCAGAGGTTTCTTAATTGGCTGCCCACAGCTTTTGCGTAGCTCTT
>NW_009259496.1:173924-176008 GCF_000687185.1 Egretta garzetta | reverse complement strand
AGGCGTCGCCTCCCGGTGCCCCGTTCCCCCGCTGTTTCGGTGCCGGGCTGCCTGGCTGTCCCTGCGGGCACCAGCAGGCAGAGGGGAGCACGCCGCCGAGTTCCGCAGGGTCGCTGGCACCGCGAGCTGGCTGCGCAGCGCTCAGCAGACCAGGTCCTGCGACGTCTGCCACAGACCTTCCCACAGCGAGGGTGCGCCCGTGCCAGCTACCGGCCCGCCGTACTCCATAGCCCAGGCAGCGTCGTCTCCCGCTTCTCACTTCGGGAGGAGGAGGTGTGGGGAGCACGCAGAGGGGGTCAGCCTCTGCTCTGCGGGTCAGCCATGGCTCCGAAATGGCAGCGGTGACCCAGTCCTGTAGGACACGTCGGTGTAGAAAGACAGTCTACACATAACTGATCATAAGCGCTAGCAGTTTCTTTTTATGTACTTTCCTTCATTGCCTAGAGTGAGGTAACGAGTAATTTGGTAGGATATACGCTAAACCACACGGAGATCTTCTGCTCTGAGAAAGTTGCATTAGAGGCTGGCTTAAAACCTAAGCATTGCAAGGATCCTTCCTCTCCTTGCCCGGCTTGTGGGATTCCAGCGTGAGAGGAGGTGCCCCCAGCGTCAGGAGGTGCCCCGTGGGAACTGCTCCTATAGCTCCTATAGGGAGAGCCCAGTGAGGCCACCCTGTGGGCTCCGGCAGCGAGCGAGCCGGGGAGCGTTGTACGTGATGTGATGCTTCACGGGTATCAGAGCAAAAAACCATCTCCCTTAGGTTCAGCTCTGCCCGTTTGCTCGCGGCGCTGTGCAAACGCAGGTGAACACACAGCATTAAATAGCTGCTGATAGCACCATCTGCGAAAGGCTAATGGCTCATTCATTAGGTAGTGGGAGCCGGCACAGCCACCGGCTCATCAGATACCGTATGATGAATAATTCAGAAATAATCCTGGTATACTTGAATAAATATCAGGAGAAGGAAGGAAAAAGCCCCGTACACATGGTACATCAAGGGAACAAACCCAACGTTTCTCAATGTCCCAGGCTGATGAGCTTTGTTGTGCTGGATGTTAATCACGCAGGTGGCTGACGCTTGCAGGGGAAGCTGGCGGAGGCGTTTCTGGCCCCGTGTTTGGAAGGTGTTAGCAAGCGGACACCATAGCGCTGATGGGAGGCTCCGTTCGCCGTACGCTTTGCAATGCGCGTGTGGTTCTGTTGTGCAACGCGTGGGTGACAGGGGTGGAGGGCTGAGCCCGCGAGGTGACGGCTGGGAAAGCCCCGGGTCTGCCCGTCTGCGGTGCCCTCCCGTGCCGTGGGGCCAAGGGCTCGGGTCAGGGCTGCGCTGCCCCCCGCAGCTCCCGCCCGCACACCCGCACGCCTTCCGCCACAGCGCCATACCCTGAGCCTGCGTGCTTTGCAGAGGATGAAAAAGGCATCATTTATTCTGGCATAAAAAAATTAGACGTAAATCGACTGTATTTTTTGTCATGTCAATCCACCTGCAAAATCCTCTTTGGCCCCAGCACACTTTTAACGTGCAAAAGCTGTTGGTAGCGATTTATGCTTGGTACAGACAAAACTGATTCCTGGGCAGGAAGTGTGGGATGAACACGCCGCGTCTTGGCGTTCTGGATTTCAAGGGCCTTAGGAAGGTAAATAATTAAGAAGTTGTTGTTGCACACAAGTTCAGCACGGGCTGCAGCATCGGAGGGACGATGTTTTGCATTGGCAGCGCTCCTTGCTGACCGCTGAGAAGCCCACGCGGGCTGTGCTGGAAGTCTTTCTCCAGGAAAAAGAAAAGGCGGGGGTTAAAGGCTCACGGTTCCTGGAGAACGAAGTAGGGGGTGTGCGACCGGATAGCAGAGCTCACGGCTCCGTCAGCGCAGGTGAGCCCGCCATCCTGCCTCAGCATGCTCCGGAGCCGGAGTGGAACACACCAGTGCCTTCATTTGTCTTGACCGAGGCTCCCCACGCGAGGACAGCAGTGTCAGAGGCTTTGCTCCCGGCCACCGCAATGCCAATGGAGAAAACAGAGTCGTCTCTAGAAGCAGCAATTTCTCCCGCCGCTGGTGCTAAGGGCTGCAAGGGACCGTGGCCGT
>NW_009259496.1:172672-173859 GCF_000687185.1 Egretta garzetta | reverse complement strand
CTGGGAACTCGGCGCGCTCGGGGCCTTGGCTGGCAGCCAGAGCGCCACGCTGCTGGCGGCACGGGCTCCTCCAGCCCTCTGTCCCCTCCGAGCCGTCCTCGCCGTCCCCGCCACAGAGCGGGGCCACCGCATGGTGCTGCCAGCTGGCTGCCACGCGGTGAGGACGAACTTTCAGATGGGAACTTCCAGGGTGAAGATTCAGCCGCTGCGGGGAACCAAAGCTCTCCTAACTGACTGCGTAAGTCACATCCCCGCGCGGCCCCAGGTGCCGAGAGAGGATAAAGCGCGGGACTCCGGGTCCCAGCTCTGGAAATGCTGGGGTAACCTCAAAGACCCGTCGCCTCCCCAGCAGCTAACCGAAACAGCATGGCCCACAGAGCCGCAGCACCCTCGAGCTGACCTAAGGACCAGATCTCCCATCCAAAGTGTAAGGTCAACGTGCCAAAAACCCTACCGAAGCCCCGCAAAGCAGCGGTGATGCTGCAGGGATGCTTGCGTTGCGATCGCCTGTTATTTCGTGTCTTTGACCTAAACAGCCACTGGAGAAGAGCTGCCAGCCTGGCACCGCTTGTAAATGATACTTAAAATTCTCTTCGTTTTATTTTTTTAATACTTCGGGTGACACTTTTTCTGCCATGGAGATGTCAAGGACACCTGGCTGGAAGGAAAACAAGTAAATCTGCCAGCAAGACAGCAGGCACGAGGACCTTTACACCGTGTATAAGCTGTGAAATCCATTAACATTTCAGATATTAATACAAAAGTAGTGGTGGCAGCTGCCATCTTCCCCATGCTCTTACACAGCCGACCACAGAAACGCAACGTAAGAAAACAGGCTGCGGTCCTCACTTTTTTCATCGAACGAGTTTACTAGTTAATTGGGAAGAAATAGGGGGTTATAAATATTACCAATTCTACTGGTCACTTGCAGGATGGGCCCTAGGCTGGTGCGAGCTGAATTGCATGGCCCTTCTTGAACATTAAAACCAGTGCAGAACACAAATCCATTCTTTTTTAAATAAAACCCACCAAATTGATGTTCTATTCAAATTCTGTAAACGCGTCAGACTCACTGGTCGCCACAGCTGGCAGCGGAGCAGCGTGCTGGTCTGGTTGCCGGGAACAAGTCGGAATTTGTCCCTGGCGCAGTCCCGTCTGCCGGGGTGCGAGCAGCCGGGGCGTGCGCC
>NW_009259496.1:170150-170441 GCF_000687185.1 Egretta garzetta | reverse complement strand
TGGAGCCGCCTGTGCGGAGACGGCGGGGCTGAGGCAGCGGAAGAACATGGTCGTTTTCCCCAGAATGGGGTGGGGATGAGGGATGTGGAGAGAGTGCCAGAGCCCAGCTCTCCCCGCAGGGGAAGGGGGGGTGAAGGGTTGTGCCCGAGACCTCTGCTAACAGTTACAGGTGCAGCCCGGAGAGCAGAGGGGCTGGCCGGCGGGGCCCAGCGTGGCGGCCGGCCTGGAGGGAAGCCTTGCTGAAGAGCCATCTCACGGCAGACCCCGGAGAGGATGGGGCTTGGCACGTAG
>NW_009259496.1:166151-169458 GCF_000687185.1 Egretta garzetta | reverse complement strand
TCTGGCCTTTAATGCCTCCGGTGGATGCTGGCTTTATGTATGTGAATGTCTGAAGCCAGCCACTGGGCTGTCTTGTCCCCCTCTCCACTCGCTCCCTATTGTGTTTCCATTCTTCTGCAGTTCTAGGAGTGTTGTAAGTAGTGTCCAGTCTTACTAGGAGCTGGATTGGGATTTAAAGAAATATTGACAAAAACAAAAGTGTTCTGTCTTGACTGTTCTGTGTCCCTTCTCTTGTTCTCTGATATTTGGAAGTTTATTTATCTGGCAGAATTAAAAAAAAAAAAAAAAAAAAAAAAATCAGCTCAGCAGCCAACTCGTCGCTGCTAGGAGGGGGCAAAGGAACTATTTTGCAGGCATCTCGCTGCTGCGGAAATGGATTTCTTGAGGGGAGGGAGGCGTGCGTGTGGGTAATCTTTGTAGTTAGGCTGTGCAGAGAAGAGAAAATGCCATTCGAGCGGCCCCAGATGGAGCGAGGAGTGGGGAGGGCGGACGGGAGAAGACCTTGATGGGCCACCCCACGGCCGTGGGCATGAGGGGGCAGATGTGACGTTGATCAGCAGCCACCCCGGTGCTGTGGGGAGGAGAGAGGGGGGAGCAGCCCTTGGTTAGCAGCCTGTCTCCCAGTGCTGTGGCCGAGCCTGCCTGGTGCTGCAAGAGAGATCCTGTGAGGATTTTTATTGCGGTCTCTTTGTTAGCTACAGACAGGCACGCACACACTCACAGCTTTCAGCCAGGTTGTGGGAGGTAAGTGGGGGAGGAGAGGAAGGGAGCGTGTGGGGCGGCACTGGGGAGCAAGGGGGCTGCGTGGGCCGGGCACGAGGGGAGCAGGGGGACAGGGCTGCACCCGTCCCCACCACCACAGAAAAAAGAGCCCCTGCGATTTTCAGGGACTTGTTGGCAACTCAGCGAGGGTTGCCATAGCTTTTTATGTAGGGTGACCAGAACCGGCTGGAACTGGTTTGAGGCAGATCAGCTCCTGAACACAATGCAGTCACTGAGCTACTACAGTGGGATAGCTTCCTCCCTTCATGGCAGCCAAAAGCAGAGGAGCTTGCAGAAAGATACCATCCCAAAACAGTATGTGAATGCACACTTTAGACACACAGCACTGGTATGTGGCTAATATAGTCATAAAGGATTCTGTATATAAATGTACATATTTGCAGTAACTGAGATTACTTTGGCTTTTCGTGCCTTTTTATGCTTAAGGAATGGGCAAGAGCTGAGATTTATGACCCTTATTAAAATATTTTTGCTTTGCAAGGGTGGGACACTGGTTATGCAGTCTATTTTAAAACTAAACTAAATAAAATTGATTGAATGATTTGTAATTGTAGTTATGCTTGTGACTGAAGAATGCTGCTTTGCATGCTGTTTTATTTACAGGGTGCTGTCTTGTGGTTTTCTTCTTTAGGAGACGTTAAGGGGGGGGTGTGGGGTGCGGTGCCTTTCTGTAAGGCCAAAAGGAAACAATATTGTTGTAGAATTGTGCATAAAAGCATTGCAAAGATGCTGTAAGGCATACTCGTTTTCCCTTTTTTTTTTTTTTCCTTGTAGGCCTATTGATTGGGGCTGCCTTTAACCCTTTCATATTTGCAGAGGTAATGCATCTGTGGCAGTAACTGAGCATTGGCTAAAAAAATCTTTCAAAGGTCAAGGTTCACAAGGTGAGATGTGGTGTTTTGGGTATGAATATAACAATAGCATGAAGGTACATGTATGTGAAAAATAAATCTGGCTCCTGATTGCAACACTTGGCACATTAATGAGGAGACAATTCTTTAAGTGTTACTAAAGAAATGCTATTAGCCTCCTCCAGTTTTAATAGGATTAAAGCTATTACTTGTAAAGACTTACTGATATCTTGGCTAAATACAGTATTTTCACTGAAATATCTTATATCCAGATATACATTTTTTCACAATGTAGTGATATGGAATAGGCCTCTGAGTGACAGTCGTAAATTGTGGACCACATGGCAGTGAACTGTTCTGTGTTGTATTACAGCATTACACATTCAGATTTTGCTGTCTAATTATTTAAAGGTTGCTTGTTTGGCCACATCTGAGTAACCCGATACTTCTGAATTAAGGTCTTCAGTGTTAAACATGTACTTAATGTAGCCTACATAGGGGGAAAAAAAAAACATATGAAATAAATAGTATGGATGGTGTTTCTTAAACTGTTGTAACCCAGGGAGGATTTTGCAGCAGCCAAGTGGAAAGATGTATTTTAGAGGTTTGATGGAGCTTCAGTGGGTTATTAGTGGCATGAATTATAATATTGTGCAGTAATGAAATAAGAATAGGAAACCGGATGGGCAGTGCATCAGCTCCTGAGGGATGACTACTTTTAACTCAAAGCAATGGATAATGGATAGGATTTTTTTTTTTTTTCTCTCATCTAAAAAATAAATGTGTGCTTAGATTTGAGCTGGCATTTGTATTTTATAGTGAAAGCTGAAGGATTGAGAGAGAGGGAGAGGGGGAGAGAGAAGAAAGCAGTAATGAATATAGCAAAGGCAAGAACAAAGGCTGTTAGAGCTTACACATTGGAACACTAAACATTTTGCCTTGGGGATTCTTTTGCTAGGACTGTTACTTCCTATAACAGGAAATCAGCAATTCTAGAATCTTAACCAGTATGATTTTTAAAAAATCTGACCAGTCCTGGCTGTGTTACTTGGATTGGTAATCTACAATCAAGATAAACGTGGAGGCAAAACATTGAAAACATTCTGTTCTAGTGTGAAATGAGGGTCTTTTCCTCTGTGCTCAGCAGAATAAAGTAGACAGTCTTAAAAGCCTTGAGAGGTTGTGGATATTGGGTAAGTTGTATGGTGGCTGATGATAGGCAGGGTGCCTGCATCAGGGAGTGACAATACAAGGGAACCTTTTTATTTCTGACTGCAGTAGATTACATAAGGTATCCAGATATTAACTGTAGAAAAGTGAGAATGGCATGCTGATGTTTAGCCTGAAATGACGGGTTTGGGCTAGAATGTGTTGTTTCTCAGGTTCGATAGGGCAGTAAATAGCTCGTGTGGAGCAAAATGCCTAGCAGATCACTGTGCTGATTTCTGTTCATATTTTTCATAATATGGATGCAGAGGTTCTATATTTGACTGTAGACATCTGTAGCAAAATTACGCTTGCAAACATGAATTCTTGTTGCATGATAGGAATAGCGTCTATTGCTGCTGCATGTTCTTTTCCAAGTGTCAGCTAAAATTCATGTGTTACAGGGGAACACCTTTTCGATTTTTTTTTTTTTTTTTTTTTTTTTTTCTACCAAAATAATAAGGGTT
>NW_009259496.1:164787-165965 GCF_000687185.1 Egretta garzetta | reverse complement strand
TTTTTTTTTTTTTTTTTTTTTTTTTCTTTCTACCAGAATAGTAAGCGGTTTTAAAATTCTGAGTTCCGGAATTGTCACAAGATTCAATATATCTGTTTTGTGTGGATTTTTGAACACGATCTGTACTATGAACCTTTATTTTTAGCAAAGGAGGTTTTGAATTTGCAGGGATTTTTGTAGGCTGTAAGATGATAAACCTGAATAGATGCTGGAATCCACAGTGTTCTTGGTGAGTTTTATTTTTTCAGCCTAATAATATTTGTAAATGCTCTTCACCAGGAGATTTTGATTTTGCACGTAGGCCAGCTTCCCAGCAGAAAATGCTGCTTAATGGTGGAGGGCTGGTCCTCTGTATCAGCAATCATGATCTCATTTTGCATTGAGGCTTGTCTCAGGTATTTGATCTTGAGAATAAGGGTCATGATTTATCGAGTTCCAAGCCTCTTCTGAATGCATTAACTAACTCTGGTTTTCTTAGAAGTACGAATCTACGTTAAAATATAAATATGCATACAAATTGCTGGGAATTAATGTTTTAAAATAAGCCAAAACTTGACCCTAATGTTTGTTTTGGGCCTGTTTGTTGCTAGTGTTGCACAGGCGAGCACTGCCTGACTCCGAGTGCTCTCACTGAGATTGTCTGCAGCTGCTTCACGCTGTTTTTGAGCAAGAATTGCCATCCACTTAAAAAAAGGCACATTAAAGGAAATAGGCAGGAAGCAACTGCCATTTAGGATGTGATTCAAATTTGCATTGAATGGGGAATCTCAAAATTCTATTCATTATTCTTGTACATCTGAATCATTCATGTGTTACTGTCCCAGCCCATTTTACATACAGAAGTACAAAATTAAGCCATTTTTATAATTAATTTTTAAGTAGAGTGCAGAAGGAATAGTATGGGGATTTACCTGCTTTCCATGAATTCATCTCCATTTAGGGGAAATTCAGGAAGTTGCTAGGCCCAAAACCTTAACTGGATCTCTTGATAAATAGAGGTAGTTTTCATTTGGCCAGCTGTAGATAGAGATGGTCTGTTCAACTCCATATGGTGTGGGAAAGGAGACACCTTGCTCATGTGTTGGAATATCCCTGTTCTTTTTGCCAGCCAAAGGCTGATAACTGAACTTTGAACCGGTTGCATGTGGTTCTCTTTAAACTGCGCTAGAGGTGGTTCA
>NW_009259496.1:125497-164698 GCF_000687185.1 Egretta garzetta | reverse complement strand
AGCAGTGGTGTGAGGAGAGGAAATGGACAGACTGCAGAAGGTGCCCCTTCTCTTTCCTTTCCTGTTTTCTCCTACCCAAAGAGAACTTGAGGTACTCATTTTGAAAAAACATAAGAAAGTTCAAAAATGGAGGAGTTAGACTGCAGGATGAGGCTTCTACGGAGTCGTAAACTACAAGTTTCTATTCTGGCTGTCAAAAAAACCCCGTGGAAATTTGCTTAAGAAAACAAACAAAAATTCTCGAGAATGGTCTTTACTTAATTATACCTATTGAAGGGCAAAAAGTTTTGCCTGTATGAATTAACAGCAAACAAGGTAACATAAATTCTCAAGTTTCAGTCTGGCTGCCACTGCATCTGCATTCTGTGCATGGAGATCAGCGTCATTCTCTGGCCTCTGGGGACTCCCAAATTATTTTGTTTAGCAGGAAAAGACCGTGTGCGTACACACGCACTGTAGGTCTGTCTTTGTGCCAGATTATAGCAATACACCATGAACATCACGCAAGTACCAGTCAATGTCTTTGTGGGTTTTTTTCCGTGATTTGCATTTTCTGCTATCCCAATGTAATTTGCTGCCATTGCTTTCATTCTTGGTGTATGTGATTTTGAACTTCCAAAATTTCTGTGGAAGGCACTGCTGAATTGAAAAGCTAAAAAAATGGTAAACAATTACAACCAAACGGCACTTCTGTTCAAATCAGCAGAATACACTGGTAGTCATTGACTGTGGTGGGTTTATTGCGTGTTTGTTTTCAGCATTTGCTCATTCAAAACGACTCTTGCAGCCTGTGTGTGGATTAACAGGCTTCTGTGGTATTCTAGAACTAGATGAATAAAAGTAGAATGAGTGGGGGAGTGGGTTAGTTAAATAATGTTTTACCGTTTTGTAAATAGTTCAGCAATTGTTCCAAAATAATACTGCCTTTTGTGTATAACACTGAACAATATTTTGGATTCATAGTTGAGAAAGGTTGGCATTCAAGTTTTTTTTTCCTCCTTACAGCATCCAGATTTGTTTATAGCATCTTAATTGTACAGCTCGCATGAAAGTAGGTCAAAGTCAGATGTGAACTGGTACTGCCTGCTGTGGAAACAGGCCGCCGAGACAGCCTGATAAATCACAACCACTAGCTGAGCTTTGTGTAGCTTCTTACCCTCTCCCCATTCCAAAATGTTCTACCTGACCGTGGCGTGAGCTGGGATTGTGCTCTGGACCAGCAGCGCACAGGCAATGATTTGATAAGCTGCCATGGCTTGCTTCCCTTTGATGGTGCACTCTCAAAAATGCATTTAGATTTTGTGGTAAGCAGGCGGTAAGGCAAGTGAACGTGAGTAGGTCTGAATGCTAACTAATGGTTTAAATCCTTTTCACTGTGAGAGTGGTGGAATGCTGGAACCTGTTGCCCTGGGAGGTTTTGGGGAATCTTTGGAAATACTCAAAACCTGACTGGACAACGTCCCGAGGGTCCTGCTGGAGCTGTCCCTGCTTTGAGCATAGAAGTTGGGAGTTCCAGAGGTCCCTTTCAACCTCAGCTATTCTGAGATTCTGTGAAATGCCTGTTGAAAACTTTTTTGGGCTAGTAAAAGCAATCTTGAAATTCTTCTGAAATGTCAACAGCAAGGTTACTGCATTGATTAAAAAAAAAAAAAAAAAACTAGACATTTTAATACTCAAAATACTGGACTAATACTTAACCCTCCAAAGCTTTTTTTGAGGGGGAGGAGAGAGGAAGAAAATGGATAGAAGCACAAATTCAGATTTCTCATGCTTATTGAGGCTCGTGCATGGAAACACAAATAGGATTTTCCTTTTATTTTCTTTTTTTTTTAAAGGCAGATAGGTATGGCGTATAATGGCGAAATATCAGATTGCTTGGTATAAATTTTAGCTTGTAAACCACCCCATACTTCACAAAGATGTTTACATACGGGCTGGCATGACCTTATTGATACTATGGATTGTAAATGAGACCTTTATCCTAAGAAATCAAAATGCTGCCTATTATGAAAAGTTCTATTTCTGGAAGCGGGAATCTGTCTGGGTTTTGCAACAGTCACAGGTCATGGGACCTTTGACAAGGAAAAAGGAACCTGGGTTTTATGTGAATGTGATAGGCATTGCTGATTGTGGTTAAAGTGGCCTCTTGCGTATCCTACTTGCCTGCGGAGTATTTCAAACCACACCAAGTTGTGATTTGAGATGTGGTTCTCATTTCCTGAAGAAGGTTTAGTGGTTGCATTAGCATATTGCTTTTGTCTTTCTTTCAGATATTTAGCTTTCAAAGTAAATAATCAGAAGTTCTAGTAGTCATAATTATTAATATATGTTTAATAGCTAATGAACTGCTCGTAATCTGTGTATTAGGCTGATGTTTGCCTAATGTTAGAATATATATAACTGTAGTTCTGATTGAATCACTTAAGTCTTCTCTACCTGATGAAATTTCTTGGCATAACAATACAGAAATTAAAAAAAAAAAGTGCTGGTTAGGCTGGTATCACTCGCCTTTTGTTCCAGAATGAGCATGATGTTATTTAGGCATCATTACTCATGTTTAGAAGTGGAGTAATTACACCGGATTATCAGAATTTTGTTCTGGAATAGTATGTCTAACTGGGAATTTATACCAGTCTAACAGAATAATTATTATATATGGTTATACCAGAAGTGTTCTTCCAGAATCAGGACATTACCATGTGCTAAGCACTGAAAAGTTGTGTCTCAGTGCTCCTATTTCCACAGTACTGAAAAGAACACTGATTTTCTTTGAAGAACATAGAACGGCAAAGGTTTCTGCCCTAAAGAGTGAACAGTCCACAACTGTAGGTAGTACAAATGGAGATAAAAACTGTAGGAAGTGAACATGAATTCCATAGGTAGTGAAAATTAAAGTTGGGGGTTTTCCTATTTCCTTAAATAATAAACAGACTTGCTGCTGAGGGAATCATAGAATGTTTTGGGTGGGAAGGGACCCCCAGAGGTCACCCAGCCCAACCCCCCTGCAGGAGCAGGGACACCTTGAACCACATCAGGTTGCTCACAGCCCCGGCCAACCTGGCCTGGAATGTTCCCAGGGATGGGGCCTCCACCCCCTCTCGGGGCAACCCCTGCCAGGGTTTCACCACCCTCACTGCAAAGAATTTCTTCCTTAGATCCAGTCTAAAGCTTGAGTTGAATAGTTGTTTGAACAAAAACATGGAGTTACATATTATAACTACAGACAGGTGAGATTTGAAGGCGGAGGGTGGGAATTTAAATTTAATGTGGTCAAAAAGACGGCTAGTAGAGACAGTTAAAGCAATTGCATAGAGTCCCTAGACTTGTGGTTGAGCAATGAAGATTTGGATGAGCAGGAGGGTGGCGTGTCAAGGAGGAAAAGTCGGTTGGTTCTTTAAAGGTTAATGATTAAATAAAGGCATAAAATTGAGCATGTAAGACCATGCTCGTGATCCAGAAGTGATAGTTAGAAGCTTTCATGCGTAGAGAATATTAATTGGAAAAATATTGCAAAGGGAGGAGGATTATTTGTCAGTGCTAGGCCTGGAAAGCTTGACGTTGTTCTTGTACTTGACAGACAAAAATCAGAGTTTTGAGTGGCTTGGAGAGATGACCTGTCTGGGGGCTGCCAGATGATTCTGTTTTCTTGTCTTCATTAGGCTGTTGAACTTCCACAGAAGGAGTCTGGTTTCAGTGTTTACCACTGCTTAGCTTTACACCAAAAAGTACCTTTTAATTTCAGCAGCAGTTTATAGGCGGCTTGGTCTTTCTTGTGGAGAAGAATACTGTGCCCCATCTGCAGCTGTCCCAAAGCCCAAGCTACAAGATAAATCATATTTAGAAAGTGAGAAGAAATGTTGTCTTCTGTGTGTTTCTCTGCTTGCCCCCACCTTGGCAGAGTACGTGAAAGTGTGGGTTTGTCTGGTTTTCCTCATACGGCTGGAGTCCCTCCACCTGGAACAGGTATAGATACAGGGCTGGAGAAGTGACAAAAACTCCATGTAGTAAAAGAAAACTGCCCTTACTAATCATTCAGAAGCAGCTATTTACTTCTAAGCCCTGATATTTCTTTGGTTGATATTTATGTCACGGCATATTTGAGCCTTCCTTGCATCTGCACAAATAATTGCTGTAAGAAAGCAGTATTTCAAAACAGTCTCTGGAATCCCTGATAATAGGGCAGAAGCTCCCACATGCACTATATCTTGCAGATGTTTTCCCCTTTTTCTGGAGATCAGCCTTTCAAAAATCTTCGAATACGTCCTTAGGCTTTCCAGCTTAAGAGCCAGGGTGTGAAGGCCCCAAAAGGTTTACAAGAATTTAAGTATTTTTCATGGGTGTAGCATCAAAGTCTTGTCCTGCTTGCTTATTCCACTGTCAGGAGAGAGTTCTTGTTTTGACATAACTAACCAAGTGAGTGCTTCCCTGGAATGTGTTACCAGATGAACTGTCCTAAAAAGGCTAACTGGGGAAAGTAAGGCAGTGGAACTGTCAAGGGGTATCTTCCTTTGGCTAAAAACCTGTGCTTCGTGCTGTTCATAGGAAGCACTTACTTCAGGGGATGCGTTTCCAGAGAAAGAAGAATGTAGAAAGTCGTGCACACATGCTTTGAACAAAGCATCAACACAAACAAAACAATCTTGGTTTATCCTCTAGAACTTAATTCGCACCTTACGTTTCATTAAGGTCTTGATGCCCACATAGGGGTGGACGTTGTCACCGAAGAGATTAATGGAAATCACGAAGTAAGTACATTCAGAGTCTGCTATGTTAAATTTTTAAGACTCACTGGTATCTTCCCAGAAGTCTTATCGCCACCATCAAAAAGACAGAAGCATTGCACCTCGCTGCTCCGTGACACTCTAGCTGTGTAATTCCTATCGGCCATATCGAGAATTTTTTCGTTTTCACTTACTTTTATCATTGAATAATCAGTAAGCAAAGCAACGCCTGAATTTGTAAAGAAACTGATTTTACTTAATAACTTTTCTCAAGTAATTCAAGCACCCTAAAGGTTGCAAGTCTTGCGACAAAAGTGATGGGCTTTTCCTGGCATTCTCCTGGTAAACGTCAGCAGCCAGCCAGGTGGAGAGGCAGGGAATGGAACTAGTCCACGGGAAGGAAGAGGAATGTTACAAAGAGGGACTGTCACCTGAAAATGAAACGGTGCTTTGGACAGAGTCAGTAAATCTAAGAACTGACTCTTCATGTGAGTACGCACAAAATTAGGGGTGTTTAATGTATTGTATCAGCTATCATTGTTCTTCATAATATATATGTCAAGTTTGCATGCCCATGTTTTGAGGTGAATTTTGTTTCTATTATTTAGAAACTAAAAGAGAAAAAGATTTTATTTCGGACAAAGATGTTTGAGGAGGTGGAGCTCTTGACAGTTGTTTCTTTAACTATGGGGTTTTTTGGTAGCCTAGGTGTCAGTTGATTTGATCTTGGATAGAAGGCAGAGTTTTATCCTTAAGGGAAGGAGTTACTGAAAGGTTTTTGGAAGAAAAAAAAAAAGAGGAACGTGGCTTCAGAGTCCTGGTAGTTGTGATAGAAACATAGTTTATATACTGAGTCTTAAAATGGTAGAATAGTGAGGAAGAGATGGATAAATTGTCTAGGTTACAACTTTGCTTGCTTGTTTACCAAGATTGGCCATGTGTTTTGTCCCTTTTTGTTTAACTTGGATTGCTTTTAAAAGTTTGAAGAATGGGAACGATTCTTCATAAGGGCAGCAGTAGCTCTGGGTCCCCCATATAGAAGAAACCATTCCGTTCTCATGCTCTGGTAGAGCATGGGAGTTGTTCCTTCTGCATACACTTGAAAGACACTTGCAACTTTATGCAGTATGCTCTCTCTGGATAAATTTATGGTATGAGCTCTGCAGACCTCTGAATTCCTTTGAGATACTTTCACTTTTTGGAATTAGCCTGAGTTTCTCAGTAAAGGACAAACGTCTCTCCTCTGCTATGCAGTTTTGCTCTTAGACATACTTGGATAAAATACTCTGTAACTGGGCCTGTACTTAATTCATTGCTGTTGCTAAACGCTAATTAAACTTCAGTGTATGTAATTAGAGGACATTTTAGACTAGGAAGACTTCATAGTTCTTTCAGAGTGTATATAATAACTGCAAGAAGACACCTATAGACAAATATACAACCAGAGTGCAAATAATTAGTATCTCAAATCACGAAAAACTCTGTCAATTAAGGCTTTTGTTCGTGTGATTTTACATGGATTTGATACACTTTGATCTCTGGAATCTTTGCCATTTAATCCTTTTAAGAACTTTCTTTGTAATTTTGATATTATGTCTGTATATATTTTTGTATTTATTAGATAACTTCCTTTGTAATTGTGGCCCTTTCACAGGATCTTGAAATCTTTCAGGCAGAGGGTAGTCTAAAATTCAGGCCTGCAGAACTGTGCAGAAGTGTGATAATTATCTTGCTTTGGTATAGAAGGCGTCTGCTGCCAGATGTGCTGCACACGATGGGTTAGCTTCTGATTATACTGCAGGGGAGTTGGGCTGTGCTGGTTGCTCGTCTAGTCTCTTTTCTTACATCCTTATGCACATTTTATCCCAGTTACTAGTTTTAAATGCATGAGGGCTAGAAACCTGCTTTTCAATAAATGGATTTTTAAATTTTATAATTAAACAAATACACAATAAAACCAGAATTACCAGCATTATGAAACAATCTTGTGTCTGATAAACACGGATTATAACCATATGCTTTACAAAAGTAGTGAAGTCTTGATAATGAGCATTTACCATGATAGGCTACTATATATTGTTCATTAAGTAAAGGAATTACGAGTTAATTAAGAGAGTAAATTCATCAGTTGCAGTGGTATACTCATATTTTCTGAAGACTCACACGCTGAGTCCAGCTCTGCAGAAGGACTTGGTGTAATGAAAAGGAGTTAATAAGTTAGGCAAAGCAATCAAACTATTAAGTGGGCCATGTAAACAGTTTTCAAAACTATTACATATTTATTTGAAGGTATTACATGAAATGTCTGTGTGTATTGCAGTATCCTTGAGAAATGTTCCTCAGGTGCCTTTCTTAGAGTCCATAATGACTTCCAGGTAGCTAGTGCCTTACAGATTTTTGTTACAGCTGAACTCAACGGTCAGCGAGTAGTTTCTGTCCAGAGCTCAAGATAATGAGCTCAGAGGAGGAGGCAGCGAGCTACTGAAGTTGTAGGATGCATCTCCATTGGCAAGCAGCTTCTGCTGGCAAGCGGCTTCTGCCATGGGGCATGTAGCTTCTTGGTTATCTGAGCTAATAGGAGGAGCTTGGAGAGCACTGTTGCGGATAGTCACACCGGGGTTCTCCGGTGGCCTGCGTTAGCTGGTAACGGGAGACAGACCATTCAGCTATTTAACAAGAATGTTTCCAGTCCTTCAGTGCCAATAGAGAGGCAGAAGGTCAGACATGATGCATCCTGAACGGCACTTTCTAACAATAACACTTAACTTGGTTAAGTATCTTTTCACACTGAATACTGACTTTGGCCTGATAATTGCTGAACAGGGAAAGTATGTTAAAAACAGCTCTGTCACAACCATACAAATCATACCTGTGTGTGGTTATGAAAGAGCATGAAAAAGTGTCTGTCTGTGCTTTCTGTAACTGATTCCCCTGCACACCTCAGCATATTTATTATTGAAATGTGTGTGGAAAAAAGCAAATGTCATAGTGGGATTTAAATCTAAAAGCATACTCAAAGTTAGTTTTTTCTTTTTACACAGCATTTGTAAAGTTTCAGGTTTGAGTTACCTGTTTGGTTTGGGAATTTGAAGGAAAGAAAACAACAATAGAGGCCAGCGGCAAACAAAAAGAAGAGGATCTGGAAAATGTTATCTGTGATGGGAAAGTAAGCCCTGAAGTGTTGGTTAGCCTAAAAAGGAGAAGATTGAAGGGAGATAATGGTCTCGGAGTAATGTGCTGTTGCAAAGAGGGTGGGTGAATAGAACCGCATGTAGTTCATTCAGATTGCATCAAGAAAGATTCAGATTATGCAGTAGGAAACATATAATGGTGAAAATTGTGAATGACTGGAATAAATTACATTGGAGATTGTATAATCTCTGTTATGGGAGGCTTCTAAAGTAGGTGAGACACCTGTCAGGATTAGTGTAGATCCAGCAGATCTTTCATTAGAGTTGCTGGAAAAAAGCATTGTGAACACTGGGAGGCACTTATTCCATGATTCTTACAAAGCAATTTAATTCACAGAAAACAGTGCAACAGTCTTAACTGTTAGTAAAAACACATTTATTACCATCTTTAAGAAGGCTCTTCAGGTTGGTAATGCAAATGCCAAGAAAATTTAGACTTGGGAGGAATTGCAAGTGCCTCACGTTATTTTCAGGGAAGTCTGGGTATCTTGCTGTAATCATAGTGTATGTGGGAGAGGGCAGGAGGGGGTGTAGGAGGGGGGACAGGAAGAAAATCACTGAAGAGAAATTTGTGCCTAGAATGAAATGACTAGGTTACAGGCTGTGAAGTTGATGGATTACTGTAGTTTTTGCTGTAATCATTTGACTGTACACTTGCACTGGCACACTGTTCTGTAATGTATAATTTCTGAAAATATTACTTCAGAAATGAGAGAACTCCTTTTTGCATGGTATATGTGAACATAGGCTTATTTTGTGTAAGACTCTGCTCTTAGAGCTTAACATACTGAGATGATGACTTTCTCCTTATTTTACAGATTTGCTTACAATCAAATACATGACCATGGGGGATATGAAGACCCCAGATTTCGATGACCTTCTTGCAGCCTTTGACATACCAGACATGGTTGATCCAAAAGCAGCTATTGAATCTGGACATGATGACCATGAAAGCCACATAAAACAAAATGCTCACACAGATGAAGATTCTCATGCCCCATCGTCATCTGATGTTGGTGTGAGTGTCATTGTGAAAAATGTCCGTACTATCGATTCTTCCGAAGGTGTGGACAAGGATGGCCACCATTCCACGGGCAATGGCTTGCATAATGGCTTCCTAACATCATCAGCTCTTGATAGTTACAGTAAAGATGAAGGGAAGTCACTTAAAGATGGTGGGTCAGCTTCTGAGACCACACTGAAGGATTCAGCTTTCAACCAGTTCAGCCCAATATCAAGTGCGGAAGAATTTGATGATGATGAAAAAATTGAGGTGGATGACCCTCCGGATAAAGAGGAGATGCGCGCAAATTTCAGAGCATATGACAAACTAAAGGCACTTGGAGGAGAGAACTTGATTAAATCAGGAATCCCAGTTTCAAGTGGTATAGATAAAAATAAAGTTGCTAAACGAGAGACAGAGACAAACACCATGAATTTAAGTGTCTACGAGCCTTTTAAAGCTCGAAAAACAGAGGACAAATTGCTAAAAGACAATTCTGAGAAGCTTCTTGAAAACAGGGTGCTCGACGGAAAACTGAGTACTGAAAAAAGTGAAGCAAATCTTGCCAGCATTTCACAGTCCAAAGCAAAGTCATCAGCAAAGCTTTCTTCATGCATTGCTGCAATTGCAGCACTGAGTGCTAAAAAGGCAGCTACAGATCCCGGTAAAGATTTACAGTCTAATTCAGGAGAATCTTCTCCATTACCAAAAGACATGAGTGAAAGTCCCCGGGCTGTTGAAAAATCACCTGAATCTCAGAGTCTCATTGATGGTGCTAAAAAGCCGTCTATCAAACCACCTGATAGCCCCAGAAGTGTATCGAGTGAAAACAGCAGCAAAGGGTCTCCGTCTTCTCCTGCAGGGTCAACACCAGCAATTCCTAAAGTTCGCATAAAAACCATCAAGACTTCTTCTGGGGAGATCAAGAGAACTGTTACGAGAGTGTTGCCAGAAGTTGATTTGGACTCTGGTAAAAAGCCAGAGCAGACTGCTTCTATGGTGACTTCCATGACATCTCTCCTGTCCTCACCAACTTCTGCTGCTGTTCTTTCCTCTCCTCCTAGAGCTCCTCTCCAGTCCACAGTTGTCACCAATGCAGTTGCATCTGCAGAACTTGCACCAAAACAGGTCACTATCAAACCTGTGGCTACTGCCTTTCTCCCTGTTTCAGCAGTTAAAACAGCAGGTTCGCAAGTTATTAATTTGAAGCTTGCTAACAATACTACAGTGAAAGCCACTGTGATATCTGCTGCTTCAGTGCAGAGTGCCAGTAGCGCCATTATAAAAGCTGCCAACGCTATACAGCAGCAGACTGTTGTGGTGCCAGCATCAAGCCTTGCCAGCGCTAAACTTGTGCCAAAGACAGTCCATCTTGCCAACCTTAATCTTCTGCCTCAAGGTGCTCAAACCACCTCTGAACTCCGCCAAGTGCTAACGAAACCTCAGCAACAAATAAAGCAGGCAATAATTTCTGCAGCAGCCTCACAGCCTTCTAAAAAAGTGTCTCGAGTCCAGGTGGTGTCGTCTCTACAAAGTTCTGTAGTGGAAGCATTCAACAAGGTGCTGAGTAGTGTTAATCCCGTACCAGTTTACATCCCAAACCTCAGTCCCCCTGCCAATGCCGGAATAACGTTACCAACGCGAGGTTACAAGTGTTTGGAGTGTGGTGACTCATTTGCTCTTGAGAAGAGCCTGACCCAGCACTATGACAGGAGGAGCGTGCGCATTGAAGTGACATGTAATCATTGTACAAAGAATTTAGTTTTCTACAATAAATGCAGTCTTCTTTCCCATGCTCGTGGACACAAGGAAAAAGGAGTTGTAATGCAGTGTTCACACCTGATTTTAAAACCAGTCCCAGCAGATCAAATGATAGCATCTCCTTCAAGCAATACTGCTGCATCTATGCTTCAAAGCCCTGTGGGAGTTGGCACGCATACCGTAACAAAGATACAGTCTGGCATAACTGGGACAGTAATATCAGCCCCAGCAAGTACACCCGTCATTCCAGCTATGCCACTAGACGAAGATCCTTCGAAACTCTGTAGGCATAGTCTAAAGTGTTTGGAGTGTAACGAAGTTTTCCAAGATGAGACATCTCTTGCAACTCATTTCCAGCAGGCTGCAGACACAAGTGGACAAGTAGAGTATCATATGTTTAAATTCCAATGTTTCATCTATAAGCCTAGCAGACTTTGGATATGGTTTTACTTTCATTTAGCTGCTAATTATCTGAACCTGCGTCACTAAAAGTATAAACGAAAACCACAAAAAAATCTTGCAAGCACTTACGTAGTGAATGTCAACATTCTTTAAGTAAGAGTTTTCTTAGAATTTTTTTAGGCCCTGAAGTCTGAAATTTACACTGTATATTTTTACAAAAATTTGGCATTAGCTTTCTTGCAGCTGAACGTTATAATACTGAAACTAATCATGGTCTTTACTAAGAATTTTTAATGATTCTTTCTGTGCTTTGGAATTTGAGTATCCTGCGGAATCCACTTAATTGGCACCCTCGTTAACAGCCCGCCTATTCAATCTGAATGATACGTTTAAGTGATTAATTCTTGATTTGTCTTCAGTTTTTATTATTTTCATACAGCACCGTGAGCGAGCTAGGCATTCCTCTTACCTACGGGGGCTCTAGGCGGTGAATAAATGGCACACTGAGTCTATTGAAAGGGTATGCATGCTGTTTTCTTCAGGTCTTTCTTAAGCAGAAGTGGAGAGCAGTGCTCCTCCCTAGCATGCATTTCTTGCTGTGTGACCATTTGTTTATTTGTGTTGGTTTTCCTTTCCTCTCACGATTGCTAGTGAGTTAAACTTACAAAACATTTTAAAATTCTTTACTAATGTATGTGGCCTAATCTGAAGGAAGCACGTCAGTCAATAAAAGTTAATATTAATCAGTGTGCGATGTATTTTATAACCGTGTAAGAGTTAAGGTGGTTAATTAAAGGATATAGCTGGATTTCTGTTGGGGCGTGCCAATTAAAAGGGATTCTGGTGCGTTTCAAAGCATTCAGTTGAGCTTGGTGTTGCAGCTTCTTGCTACGTTTTTTAATCGCACCGCAATGTGCAGGGTGAAGGTTTTTAAGTGCTGCAGTTAGGAAAAAATCCGCTAGTCATAGAAGCACAGGCAGGGTCCTGTCAGAATCTGGTTTCTAAACTTAGGACCTGTTCTGTGGCCATGAAGCAGTTACACTGCGCCCACCGCTACAGACAGTAACGTGGAGAGACTTGAGCGTGGAAATGATCTTGACTATGTGGATCGTGCGGCTCTGCGTCAGGGCCTACTTTACTCACTGGCTAGTGGCCTTAGGCTGAAATTGCCTGGATTGACAGTGAGAGGCCACTTGAGTGAATTTCTGCTTGTAAGATACTACAGGTGTGCCTATCATAGGCGAGTTCAAGCTTTTTGTCACAAAGAAGTTAGCATAATGTGTTCTGTCCTTAGACCTTTTGAACAGTATCTAACGGCTGACCATGCATATGTTCTGCACCAGCTCTTGAGTTACTTAATACTCAGTAATTGTTTTTCAGCTAACTCCCTCCTTTGGTGGTGCTTACTGGTGTTAGATTTATCTTTTTCTCCATAATAGGTCCATTAGTTATCATTTGGTATGATAAGATCCAGTAGTCCTTGTGAAAACCCTGTCGTTCTTGATGCTATAAAATCAAGCAATTAAGAAGGCACCAAGATAAAGCAACTGGATGAGAGACAGACAAAGGTACTGAGAATAGGTTGGGAGGATGAGGTAGGGATAAAATGAAAACAATAGAGAAGAACGAAGATTTTAAAAGTGATGTACTCTCTTTCTGTGGGGCCCTTTTTTTGTATGGACAGGTAAACAGATTTCTAGAAACACCTTTTGCCCTTTCTTGCTACCTCTGTCCAGTGCTTTTGCCTGGTTGCTGCCGAGTTTGCTCTCTATGCATGTCCTGTTGGATACTGTTTACCCTGCTGATTTACTACAGGAAAGCAACTGAGATCTTCACAGAATGTCAAAATAGAACTGCGGCTTAGGTGGAAAGATAAGTATGGGCACACAGATACTGCTGTTCAGGGAGGAAAGCTCTGAAGGTACAGAAAGCAGTCAGCATTGCCTGCTACCTATCAATGTGGTTGCGTCTCCTGTTGGAAATGTGCTCTCGTTTTAAGAGCTGATGTATGAATAAGGCCTTAATACCTGCTTAGTAGGCCATGGATAAGTTTAAAAAAAATCCAAACCAAACAAACAATAGCCTTGTTGCTGCAAAGCACTGGCGGAAAAGCAGCTATTTTCATATTGTTCCATTTTAAAAGAACGCTCTTAATAAATGTAGTTTTCAGTGTTCTTTGTTGAAATATCCTCTTAAAAATTAATTCAGTATTTTCTTAGTCCTTTTCATATGTCAAGCAGCAGTTGCTCCATTCTGTGCTGGTTTTATCTTGCCTTTTATTGCACACCGTAGTGTTGTAGCTATACTGAAATGTCCAGCATGGAGACTGTTTAAGTGAAGAGGTGCTTCAGTGAGAGCAATGCATCCTGCTTTCTTCTTGTTACCTTTTTGTCCATTTTTTTGTCCGAAGCATTGCTGCAAGGGTAGTGCTTGCTGAAGAAAGACTCTGTCTAAGCATTTATTAATAAACATTTTAGTACTTTTTCATTACATGTTACCCCTTGAAAAGCTTGGACAAGAAATAATCTGACCTCTTTTTCTTCCTAGGGCTTGGCACTGGCTTTTGGTTGTAAAACTACCATTATTCTGGGGGGAGGGAGACAGGAAAGGCAGATGAAATTGATACTTTAACTTCGGAAGGAAGGAAGAAATTATAAAAATAAACATTTGGATTTTGCAAACAAATAGCAGGAAAAAAAGTTATTTGCAGTTTACCATTCTTTCTAGTGCCCACCTAATTGTTCCCGAAATGGAAGCTGTATACTGTTTTGTGTTTGCAGGGAGTCTAAGCAATGAGCAGCAGTTACTTCTTGTTCTTCTGAAACGCCTGTTAGGAAGGCAGAATGTTTCTTTTAAAATAAACAATAGTAAAACAATTAAAAGAGGTTCCCTATAAAGTTGTTACCTTTCTGTAATATTTTACTGCCATTAATACTCCTGTGAAAGGGAATGGGGCCACTCACTGGCAGGTTTCCTGGCTGAGTGAAACTCTCATCTGCTTACTGGGGAAAAAAAAAGTAGCAAACCTTGCTAATTAATGTTAATGTCAGTCTTATGTACAGATGTAAGTGTATAGCTCCCATGGAAACTACATAGCTCATTTCCCTTCATGCCCATAGTTCTTGTGTATCTTTATTTTCCACCTCCACCATTTTTTCTTCTAACCCTTTTTTTTCTGAAACTTTGACTTTAAATGCAGGCAGGTGATGATTTTCACAAACTGTATTTTATTTTGGTGTGGGTTGGAATGAGAGAACTGGAAGTTAATGCCACCTTAAGCCCAAAATAAAATGGTAAGCAAATATGCTGAATTTCAGAATTTCACAGCAGATTCTTCTTGTTCTACTGTAATCAGTTACAATTAAACGTTTTTCTGTACTCCTCAAAATAGCAAACCAGTGGCCTTAACAAGTAGCATTATTGGCATTCTGTGCCAGTCTGAGTTACCTCCATTGCGGGCCAATCTTGCAGGCTGCCTGTTGCAGAATCGGAGAGATGCGCTTAGCTGGGCTTGGAATGCTGTATGGCTTTTCTGGGGCGTAGCATCCCGGTTTCCTTTCATAGTGCTGCAGACGACAGGACTATGGAAGCCCTGTCTGTTTCTGTTACTGGAGTACGAAGTTCTGCTTTGCTGTGTTCTTACGCAATCCAGTCGTACTCCAGATTCTGCAGTATTGTATTGCTGTTTATTAATGCATAAGTGGCAAAGGATAGATTTTAGGAGTGGTACCAAAGCCAAGGAAATGTGGCAAGCACTTTTTAAGTAGCGTTGTGGTTAGTCAGGATTTTGCCTTCAAGCCTGAGCAAGACAAAGTTAACATCCCAAGCCAGTTGGTTCCGTGTCGGAGGGCGTGAGTCAGCGTTTCCGTCCATAGCTGTTTGGTCAATTGAGGACAAATATTTGGCATTTCAAAGTGAGTATTTATATGTGTCTGAATGCGATTTCAGACTTGCTGTGTCACAAAGGCTCTGATCGGGCTGATAGTTCCCAGTCCTTGCAGATAGTTAACCTCAGGCAGAGCCTTCCGCAAGGGGAGTACGTGTGCCCATGCTGTCTCCTAACCTTTTGGGCTGGCAGTGGGTGCTGATACTGAACCTGAATTTGAGTAATGGTAGATTGTCTTTGCTTAACTTCCTCTGTTTTAATGTTTCGCATTTGGCCATCTTGCTGTCGTCAGGACGTTTGAGGACTATGTTTGGATGGAGACTGTGTTCAAACATATCAGGCCACCACGTTCACAGAGTAAACATTCAAAGTGAACCATATGAAAGTACACTTCTTGCTTCTGTGTGTGTGAGCACAACATGTTTCATTTCAACATTTCTACTTAAAATCACTGTTTTTTAAAAGAAGAGTCAAAGTATTTGCATGGGCCCTCAAAAACAGCGTTTAGATTAAGCCATTTTGGAAAAAGAATAAAAATGGAGTGTACCGATTGTAATACCAAATATACTTGTTCTTGGAATATCAGTGATCTTGTAAAAATGCTAAGGCAATTAAGAAGTTACTTTAGACCTCGATATTGAACAGTGTTCTATTTGAAAAAAAAATACGCTTTTTTTGCAGTGACTATAAAGGCTTTTTCCTTCTGTCTTTGGAGTTAGTGTCTGTCTCCTGTTGATTAGACGGGAGCAGTGGTTTTTTTAGTGGTGTTGCCAATCCTAGTAAGTCAGGCTCCTATGAAAGTTGTTTGTAACACTGTGCTATTTCTTCTACAGCGGTAGCTTTGATTCTGCTATTGGATCATCTGGATGTTACTGGTTTTTAGAAGAGATTTAAAGGAGAGTTGCCTAAATTGGAAGAAGGGGGTGACTTTTTGTGAGGCACCTGTCTTTTAGCAAGAAACTATTATTTCTTAATTACTTATGTCAGGATTTCTTCATACATAGGTTAGTAAATAGTTTATAATGCAGCTCTGGAGATCTTGGTTTGTTCTGTGCTCTTGCAAAATGTACACGTCACTACATCTGCAAGACTCCTATGGATAGCATTTCTAAAAATGCGCAAGTCTCATGTTAAAAAAATACCCATGGCATGGAGGAGTCTTGATTTTGTTTTTAAATCTTCGTAAGTCACTGGTGAGATTTGTAGGTCCCAAGTCATAAGAAATAGTAATTTGAAAAGCCTTACAAAGCAAAGGCTTACGAAGTGACATTGAGTTGAAGTCCTGTTCTGCAAAGACTTGTGCTTGCCTTTGAGACCAGGAGTGTTTCTGTTGAAGCCAGCGAAGCAGCTTCCATGATCGAAGTTAAACAGAAGCACAGCTCTGTGCAGGGTGTCAGCTATCTGCTTAGAGGTTTTAGAGGTGCGTTAATGAAATGCTTTTACAGGGTTGGCTCTCTGTGCCCTCCAGTGATGGAAAGCAACTGTGAGCAAAAGTGAAGCCTGGGTTGCGCCATTTGCATTTCATCCCCAGAATGGCACAAAGCACCCAAAGAATTCCAGTGTTTCTGATTTGGCATATGGTCAACATGTAGTTGAAGATTTTTTTTTAATTATTTTTGGGTAGCAAAATACAAGAAAAGAATTAGTTTAGTGAAGTTGCTCCTGCATGTAGAAAGATTGCCCTGCAAAGAAAAGCTTTGTAAATACTTCATGTATCTCTAGTTTTCACTCAGAGGCACAACATGTTGATATAATGCATAAGTTGTATTCTAGCCTGAGAAATACATTTGAAATTATCTGTGCACTTTCTGCCTGATAATACTCCATTTTATTGGTGTTACGGATAGTACTGTCAGGATTCCTCAGGAGCAAGGATCAAAGAAAATGAAGGTAGTATATTCAATGGGTTTGGGGTTTTTTACTTTATGTGGTGCACTGAGTTAAAACGGTAGGGTTTGATTCTCAAGTTGTACTTAGGCCCCTTGCACTCTTAAGGTAACCCTCTGAGGCACCTGAGTGAGACGTGTATAAACCAACATGCATCTCCCCTGGTCAGCGGCATACGAGCGAGCTTTGCTGTGTCAGAAGGGCCCAAGATGCCACTACGTCTGGTTGCCGATACCTGCCAGCGCTGGCCTACAAGATTTGTCAGTAGGGCCTGCGTTTAGTGCTTGCCCACTTCTTTCGGTTCACATCTCACAGTCATAACGTTTAACCTTTTATTTGATATATTACAGTGTTTGACACAAGGCGTTATGTATAGCTGAACCAAACCTTTTGTTTCATCTATTTTGGTTTATCGTTTAGAAGACATGCAATATCTGCCAGATGCTGCTTCCTAACCAGTGCAGTTTTGCATCACACCAGAGAATTCATCAGCATAAATCTCCATACACGTGTCCTGAATGTGGAGCAATCTGCAGATCTGTCCACTTCCAGACTCATGTCACTAAGAACTGCCTGCATTATACCCGAAGAGTTGGTTTTCGGTCAGTATAATGATTACTTTTGTTGTCAATTTATGTATAATTTATGCTTTTAAAAGTAATTTTCCATTTTCATAAGCATTGTTTGTAGAGTACAGCTTCATGGGTTTACGGTTGTCATGGCAACAATGCTATTAGTACTACACATTTTGGAATAAATACCACGTTAGGATTCTGCTTTGTTTTGGGCATTCGCTTATGTATGTTATTAAATCAGAATATTAGCTAATCTCATCCAGCCATAAAATGTCAGATTCAGGACTTCACAGTGAATAAGGTCTGGAGAATTCAGATGTATTTTCTTAATTTCAGGTTCTTAAAAAAAACCTTTTCCGTTTTTTCAAAACAGGGAATTTTAGATTGTTCTCTCTGGTAGAACAGTCATTTTCAGGATTTACTGCCAGAATTTATCATTGAGATGCTGATGGGCATACTGCATCTATCTGGCTGCTCACTTTTCTCTGGGTTGTCAAGATTCCTCAGCTTTACATCGCTTGAAAACCACCTTTCTGAACCAAACAGCCTGGTCTTTTGGTTCTTCTTTGTTGCTCTGCAGTTTCCCTTTTAGTCTTATGTTTCCCTGTGATGGCAACTCACTGAGAAAATGGGGATCAGAGGCATTTCACAGAAATGTTAAGTTTTGAAAGGCTTGAAAAAATGTTTTATCTTAGAATTTTACTTGTGCTGAATGGCAGGCAGCACAGCAAGAGCTCAGAAGGGCGACCCGTACAGCCGAGCTTTGCTCAGCACTCCTGCAATTTCCAGTTCACCCTGTCTGACTGGAGAAGGGTGATTTAAAATCTTACCAGTAGGCAGCTTCTTCCCCCTTACGGTACCACCAGTTTATTTGCTAGGATGGCTGTGAAATCTCTCACTAAGGGAAGAAAGCATTTTTACTGCATCAAACCAACTGCTGTGGCAATCTGTTTTCAGACTGAATCCATGGCCTGACACAACTTCCAGCTCTTCGTGCTTCTTTGGGTTCTTCTCCGTTATTCTTTCCTCCCAAGCAGTAGTCTGTCTTGTCCTAAATTTCTTAGATCTGCTACCTCCACTCTACTTCCCTTCCCTGTAGTCTGTGTCTCTTGGGTTTGTACACAGAATCATCTTCAGGGACTCCTGGCCTGCACCAGTAACACCAGAAGACTCATAAATCCTTCACTTTGAATCTAAACTGAAGTTACAAAACTTTTGACATGTGTCATAAACGTCTCATGTCACACTAAGTCAAAATTTCTGTATATGGTGAGACTAAACCAAAAATACCCAGGCAAAGAAAAGCAGTATCTGGGAAAGTTAATGTCTTCCCTCTTAGGCTCCTCGGCATCTCCTTATGGCCATGGTGCGTTCGCTTGAGGAACAGCACAACCTGTCTTGCCTTTCCAAAGGACCCCTGTGAGGGAGTTCAGTTTGATTTCAGCGATCTAGGCTAGTTGCCTGAACTAAATCAGCTAAAAATTTCAACCTTAAGTTTAATTGCATCCTTCCAAGTTGAAAACAAGACAGCTGCTATAGCAGTCCAAGAAAGGACAGCTTGGTCCCTAAGAGCTGTTTTAAAATGCAATGGTGGATGCTGAGAATAAAGTCCAGACAGGATGGGATGGGGAGGCGAGAGATCTGACCCCGCTCTCTCGAGGTGACACCTTCTATCTGTTAATGAGAGGGTCATGCTTTGTACCGCTACGAAGAGATGTTCATCTCGGTATAAGCAGAGGAGATCTTAACAGACCCAAAAAAGACAAGGACGTTTACTTTAGAAAATGCAATGGTAAGCAGAGACCAGAGAGATATAAACTTGATTAATAGCATTAAGAATGTAAATTAAGTGCTCAGAAAAGAAATGATATTTCATTAAACTCAAAGGTGATACATTTTAAAAGGAAAACGGGATTCTTGAATGCAATGTATAACTATTTCCTGCTTTATTGCTATCATCAGGGCATTAAAACAGTATCAAAAAGCTGATTTGACATTTCTATGACAACAATCATGCTGCCATGATAGATGCCAAAATTAAAACTTTGGAAGGGTAGAGGCTGCCTATGTTTAAATTGTAGAATTCTTACTGCAAAATACTAGTCAATAAGAAATTTGTTCCTTTGACAGGTTATTTTGTAATTGCTTATTGCAGCATGTTCTTGCACTTAGTATCATCTAGTACTGGAAATGTATGGCACTAGAGGGGACCATTGTGTATAGAAATTCTTATGTACTAATATTAATTCAATTTTTTTAATAATTTCATTTTAGAAATGATGCGGAAAGGTCACAAATTTTCAACACAGCGGAAGTATGTTTTTGAAAAATATTTTCAGAATTCCAATCCGATAGATTGATCTGATTGTAGAGATTCGGTTTAGTTGTCCTCCTGAGTTTAAATTACTCTTTGTTTTGGTTTTAAATCCAAGTGCTGATTTGATTACCTGTGCACAAAATCATTACCCGTGTGTCTTCATTAAATCTAAACAAGGGAAATGGTGGAAATGCTTTCCTTACTGGTTCTCCATTTTGGTGGTAGTTTTAAATTGCTGTGGCGTACCTGGTACAATCCACTGCATGTGCTCAAAATGCATTTTGTAAAATCTCTTCACGTATTTGCAGAGGTTTAAGCATTCTTTTTACAATCAATAGAATATTCCTCTGTCAGCCCTCCTGTCTGTTTTGTTGTAATGCCGTAAAAACATGTTCTGACTTCGTATCTCTTAGAATTTTCAAACTAAATTTGGGAGATTCCTTTTTTCTTACTTCCTGATACGCAAATCTCTGTTTATGTTGATTCTTACTGGGTTGTTTAAATTGACAGAATAACGTAGTTTTATCCGGTTGTATGTATATGTTTTATCTCTTCCACTTGCTTGAAAATCCGTGTTGATTCCATTTCTTTCAGTGCTGCTTTGGGCGAGGCTGAACTGACTCTTTTCCACTCTTTTTGCAGCTGCGTGCATTGCAATGTTGTATACTCTGATGTGGCGGCACTCAAGTCTCACATTCAAGGTTCTCACTGTGAAGTCTTTTACAAGTGTCCTATCTGTCCCATGGCATTTAAATCTGCTCCCAGCACACACTCCCATGCCTATACACAACACCCGGGTATCAAGATAGGCGAACCAAAGTAAGCAAAATTAATCTTCTACTGCACTTGCCTGCATTTTAATAACTTGTGAAATTGCGTTGTGTCGGGTGCTTATATTCTTAAAAGTCGCGTGCTGTACCACCAGCAGTTTGTCATCCTGTTGGTAACCTGTGGAGTTCGTGTCATGTTTTCATGAGCTTTCAGCTGGCAGTTTATTTGGCAAAGGTTAAATTTCCATGAGCATAGCAATAGCGGTTCTTTAAACACCACGCGCAGCAGGAGAGGAACACAGTAATTACAGAAATGACTGGGACAGGCAGCTAGTGTGTTGCTCGTTCTTGGTTTTTAATCTCCTTGGCTCATCTGCATTTTTACTGTGAATTAAGATAATGTCATTCCAAAAAGAACTGCTAGGACTCATCAGGACTTACGCAGTGATTTTCATAACATCTGGTTGAAAAGGTGGGAAAAAGTGATTTTTTTTTTTTTTTTTCTGTTGCATGCTCACAGGCAGTCATCTGGGTGAATTCGGAAACTTGGTTCTTTCAGTTCCACCGGTTCAGAGGGGCCAGGGTGTGTACCTGTGAGATGGTTGTGGCAGTGGCAGTTGTGGTCTCTGGGCGGACCTCGGGCGCTTCTCACGGGCTGCGGCCGCCTGCAGTGCCCTGTTGTGTTGGTCAGGCAGCCGCTCGCTTGCTGGGCGGTGTTCTTCCTGCAGGATCTGTTCTTCTCTTTCTGTCTACTAGGGTTTTATTCATGAAAGCCGTAGGTTTTGGAAGTGGTGAGTTAGGTTTTTGCTTCCCGAAGACGGTCGTGTCTCAAGGAGAGCAATTCCAGCGTGTTACTGAGTGAGAGGCCTTTAAGCCATTTCCAGCCTTGCCCCTCCAAATCAAAACAGATGCATTTATAGAGCTGTTTACATAAGCTTTTTTCTGATACGTAATCTCTTTTTTCTGGATTAAAGCAGAACTGACTCGTTCTGTAGCTAGGAAAGTTGTGCATAGACACGGTGGTTTCCTGACAATGGTAGCACAGGGCACAATTAGGAACTCGGCTGCAGGGTCTTTGTTTTAAAGGTGTGAACATTCAAGGCCTCCGCTGAAGCCGGTGGGAGCTGCAGGTACCGATGCATGTGAAAATCAGGCTTCAAATCTCATCAGTCTTAGCGTGATGCCTTCTCTTTGCAGGTCTTTTTCTTCTGCCTTCTTTCTCCTCTGTTGGTAGGAGTGCAGTACTGAGGGGAAATACTCGGGTGTTTAACGCCATGTTGTTTCTCTGGAGTGTGCAGAGCACACCGGTACATTTTAACAACTTGCAGACTCAAGAAAATAGAAGGCAGACGAGAGAAACAAGGTACCATGTAGTGTAATAACCAGATTTCAGAACAATTTGGTTTATCACTGTTTCTTCTAACATAGTAACAGGAGATTTATTCTTTAAGGTGTTTAAACCTACGTTAAAGCAAAATGGCAACAAACTTAGCGTGTCGGATACCAAATTAAGGCATTTCCACCCAGTGAGAAATGATACCTTGTTTTAATTCAGGATGGTATCTTCAGTGAGAGGCTCTGAAATACCAACATTTAATCTGAAAGTTGTTTCAGATTCCCATAATTTTCATTAGAGAAAACCGAAAGGTCAAGATCACCATTTGTGTAAGATACTTCACATATGAAAAGTGCAGAAGATTCCTTGAGTTGCACTTGGGTCTGCTGAACTGTTTCTGATCAACTTCGTGAATTAAGTATTTTGCATTAGTTTTCTTTCCATATAGATGTGCTTATAATTGTATTCTTTTGGGAATTTATTTTGATTATAAAAAGACTAAAAAAATTTTATGAAGTGCTATTGTATTGTAATAAATCATAGAATTCATAGTTGAGTGCTCCTCTTAAGACGTGATGTTTTCTTTAAATTTGCCAGTTTTAATCAAGATGCTGGCAAAAATGCATGCAGAGTGATTAGTAGGATTTTCCCAGTCTTAGTGCTCAGAGTTCTTTGCTTCCATTCCACAAGCATCTGCAGGCAGTGCGGTGTTGCCCCCAACGCTCTGGACGCTCGCATTAGCTGCTCTTTCACCCTTTAGTAAGGTCTATTTCAACCTATCGGGATGTGTGGTTTCCGTAGAATTAACTATATGTGTTTCTGCTACTTGCTAGCAATTTAAAAAGAAAATGGTTTTGTTGTTTAAATTAATGGTTTTGTTGTTTAGATTAGTTGGTTTCTGAGGATATTTCTTGCATATCTTGGTCAAGTTGGCATCAAATGTTTGTGACATTGCTCAAATTCTGGTTTATCTGCTGTAATGTTCTGCGTTAAAATCGCAGAACAGCCCAGGTTGGAAGGGACCTCGACAGACCATCAGGTCCAGCCTTTCGTGGGAAAGGGAGCCAAGCCGAGATGATCTAGCACCCCGTCCAACCGCATCTGGAAAGCCTCCAGTGATGGGGACTCCACCACGCCCCTGGGGAGGTCATTCCAGTGAATTACTGTTCTCACTGTAAAACATTTCTTTCTTGTGTCAAGATGAAATCTCTCCTGGTTTGTACCTGTTGCCCCTTGTCTTCTCCATGTGGCTCCTTGTGAAGAGAGACCCTCTCTTTTCTTTGTAGCTGCCCTTTAAGTACTGGAGCACTGTGGTGAGGTTCCCCCTGAGCCTTCTCCAGGGAGAAGAGACCCAACTCCTTCAGTCTTTCCTCACAGGGCAGGTTCTCCAGCCCTTTGATCATCTTCATGGCCCTCCTTTGGACCCTCTCCAGTCTGTCCATGTCTTTCTTGAGTTGTGGGGAGCAGTGGTCCAGGTGTGGCCTGAGCAGTGCTGAGTAGAGCTGCCGAGCGCTGTTATATTTGAGGAAATACATTCACATTTGAGCCAGCTGCTGCTGCTGGATTATCTGTATCCTGTTACCCAGCATCTACGTTGCAGATGGCTGGTGTATGTTTTGAAAGCTTCACCAATTCATTACTGAAAGAAGGAATGTAGCATGGTCATATAACACTACAGATATGACTATGTAAGCTCAGTTAAGTTTTTGTCCTTTTGAAGTAAAAATTTTAAATTAAAAGGAGGTTACGGGAGCCTTCCGTGTTTGGAAATGGGGAGCTTTCGAGTTTTCACAGCGTGTATAAAAGGTGCCTGACCCTTGAATGTGAGTTTCAAACCTCACCTGGTGGGAGATGTTGCTGGCTTCAAGGTGTTCCTCTGGGCGCCGCAGAGCGCAGCCAGAACCACGGCCCCGCGTGTCAGGGTGGCTGGGAGGATTTAATTGCTGTTCTGTACATGGGCTGAGGCCAGCCCGGTCCTGAGGGACTCTCTGCTGGTTCCCACTTTCTTCTTTACAGGAACTGGGCTCGCTGGGTAAATGGCTGCATGCCTCCAGCATTTACTGGAACTGCATAATTTACAATTACATTACAAATGGTTGTTTCAGAACAGATACAGTAAAATATTTGGTGTATGAAAAATGAGCTTATGTGCAGTGATTTTCAGTGGGGTGAATCTAGATCATTTTAATTATAGGGAAATGGATGGCTCTCTTGTCTTTCAACTTTGTGAAGCTCTCTTCTGTAGCATGCCTAGCTGGTTTTTGTGGGAAACCAATGGTTATATGTTTTTCTTCTTTTCAGTAAACAGTGTAACTTCATAGGAACGACACTAAGATATTTTTCATGGCTGATCTCTTCTTGGATACTGGAGAAATTCTTATCTATCAAGCCAGATTGTGGTTGTATACTGTATTATCGGTACAAAGTATATTATCCCGCAAGTACCATTTTTTTATGTGATACAAAAGTACTTTCCTGTGAGAGAACATATGTATTTAAGCTAAGCTAATATGTGAATTTGTTAACCCCATTTTTGGAAAGTGGAAGAGCGCCTGTACCGTGCCCGTTTTGGCGCGCACCATGGGGTGGGGGCAGTTTCTGGGTATCACCCGGGCGATGTGACCAGTGGAACCTCCTCCCTGCCTCGGGTGTCTCATTGGGCTGAGGGGGCTGTAAGCTGTGTCCTGGCTGAGCATCCCTGCCTTGAAGTTTTGGACAGGGCTTTGAGCTGTGACATGTTAAATGCTGCAGGTGCACACCAACCAGCATACTCGGTTTGCACGTGCTTAGGATGGAAAACCATGCTTTTGAAGGCGCCTGAGAGAAGTGCTCGAAGTGGGTATAGCCAGAACTCATACTGTTAGTTACGTTGCTGTGAATTTAACCAAGTACAGTCTTTTCTCAGAGACCTGTCTGAAATTCGCATGTCTGCCAGATAGTTCTTGTGCTTCTGTGAAAACAGAGTAAAGTCTTTTAGCTTACATAGAAAATACATTTTCATATGTGATAAATTCAGAAAGATGTCAGACTTTTCTGTAGCAGATTTGCTTTCTCCTGTCAGCACTCGCGAGTGTTTCGCTGCCCAGGGATGTGGCCGCTAAGGGCTTGGGAAGGGCATTGCTAGCAGGTCGAGGGGGGTGATCCTTCCTCCCCCCTACAGCACTGCCGTACTGGACCCAGCACTGGGTCCCCAGTGCGAGAGAGACGTGGACATACTGGAGCAAGTCCAGCAAAGGGCCACTGCGATGAATAAGGGACTGAAGCATCTCTTATGTAAGGAGAAGCTGAGGGAGCTGGGACTGTTCATCCTGGAGAGCAGAAGGCTCAGGAGGACCTTACCAACATGTGTAAATCCCGTATGGGAAGGCATGAACAACAGGGAGCCAGGCTCTTCTCCATGGTGCCCAGAGACAAGACAAGAGGCAATGGGCACAAACTGAAACCCATGAATTTCCCCCTGGGCACAAGAAGTCACTTTTTTACTGTGATGGTGGTCAAACACTGGAACGGGTCACCCAGAGGCTGTGGAGTCTCAGTCTGCAGAGACATTCAAAACCCGGCTGGAGACGGTCCTGGGCAGCCTGCTCTGGCTGACCCTGCTTGAGCAGGGCTTGGACCAAGGACCTCAGAAAGCTCCCTTCCAACCTCGGCGGTTCTGTAGTCTTCTGTTCCTTACTTTAGATACAATGAGAATCTGAAGCATATGGTAGATCATAGTTTATTTGATTAAATTATGTAACCCTGCAATGATAAATTTATATACTACAGACCTGAAATCGTTCCAGCTGAGATCACTGTCAAGTTCCACCACGGATGATAAAGCAGGTTTTCTAATTCCTCATGTCTAATTTTATTTGCAAGATACGGTTCTAATGGAAATATACATCATGAAATAATCAGAGAATTATTTTTAATTCTGCCAGTCTCTATTTACATCTTGCTAACCCAGAACACTGTAACTTCACTCGTCTCCCTCTAGCACCTGGCCATGGGATCAGCTGCTCGGCAGCACGCACCAAGGCGCTGGGATTCTGGATGTTAGCAGCGGGGTGTGAGCAATGAGCCAGAAGGGTGAAAATCGCCCCGCCAGGGAGAAGGCTGCGATAGTCTTGTGCCTCAGCTTGTTTGCCTGCTCAGTTAGCAATCAGGCTTGGTGCCTCCTGACTTGTGGACAAAGTTGCTGATGGGGATGTAAGATAGTATCGTAAGAGACAGAACATAAGGGGCAGAAGAAAAGTATTCATTGCCCCAGGATTAGGGAATGTGTGTGGTTAGTACCGACTCTCAAGCAGATTCACTACAGAACTGCAGCAAGTATTTTTTTGAGGAGACTCTGGGTTTTTTCTTGGGTGGAGTGAAGAGAGCTGACAGTAGAATCTCTGCTTTAAATTATCGCTAGCTGCTCTGCTGAGGTGGCACCAAGACGGTGGAGCGTGCTTAGATGCTCAGTAGCTCTGTGTGCTGTGGCCAAGGGAAACGATCCCTTGCATCGTGGATCCTTTGGCTCTTTCTACCCTTTGAGCTTGAACAGCTCGTCCCCCAGGGCGTGCCTGTATCAGCCCTGTGCCTGGGGAGGTTCACATTCTGTTCCTGCCCGCGCTCCATTCGCCTGACTGCTGGGGTGGTGATCCATTGACGCTTTTCCCCCAGAAGTTGTCCCTTATGATCTCAGTTAAACCTATTGGTAAGGTACGTGGGTTTGTATTGATGTGAGGTATGAGACAAAACTGCATTTTAGGAACCTGGGGTTTCTTTCTTCCTAATTATTATCAAGAAGCATGTCCTTCTCTTTAACACCTTTCATACAGGAATTATTCAAGAAGTTAGGATTCTGAAGGGGCAGAGATCAGTAATAATGTGACAAACTAAATACTTGTTTTGAATAATGTTCAAGATGCTTCATGGGCAGTAATGTGGGGGGTCAGAGGATGGGGAGGGGGCTCCCCTTTCTCAGTACCCCATGCTCACCCAGAGCAGCGAGCAGGCACAGGATGTTGTCCCATGGAGAGGGTTGGCCACAGAAAGCACTACAATAGCCTGTAGGTCGTCAGAGGAGGATGCGTGAATAAATACATTTATCTTAGCACATGTAAGAAGCTGGGACCACTTGATAGACCACAAAAATGTTATTTTTCATAGTTGAACAATGTAGTATTGATGATAATTGCTTAGAGGGATATAGAAAGGACTTGAAACACTTGTGTGGATAATGGGAACATTCAGCATTCTAGCAAGCAGGGTTTGTTGGTTGTTTTGGGGTTTTTTAAAATGAGAAGTCATTTTTTAGGACCGAGATCAACCAGTACTTGATGGGGTTAGGAGGACTGCTTCCTCAGAGGAAGCGCCTGTCGTTGTACCAGAACCTGTCGCTGGGTTTCTTTTATTTTAGCTGAACTTTTTCTGCAGTGCTACCCCTGGCAATGGCTAGTGGGTTAGAGCTCTCTTTCATCTGATGATCGATAGCAAATGCCTTTGTTAGTTTTCTTTCATGTGTCATTTCCTTTTGTTCATTTCCCAAGTTAAAAAGTGGTGTTTCTGGAGGAATAGAACTGCTTACTATTTACCAGCAGGTACATTGAAGGGTTGCAGTTGGAATGGCTGATCTTATTACTCACCTTTAGTTGCCAGGGAAATCATTCTTAATGCAATCAAATATGCAGATTAGCAAAACCAGCAAGCAAAGTATCAAGTAAATAATTACGTAGAATGCAATTTAAACTGTACTTTTCATTATAAAATCACCAGCAAAATGAAACAAGCGTCAAACTATTGGCATGTAGTATTGTTGCAGCATTTAGATCAGAGGATTATGTTTCTGGTTTCCCTACGGTTTTTCTGTTGCACAGACACTTAACAGGGATCTGCTGAAAATACAACTATGTTCAGATTGTTTAATAACTTTCTTAGCGTTTTGTGATACAGAATTTTGGCTGTCATATTCATTTTCAGGGACCATGCTTTTAGTGTCCAGTACTTCCCTAGTTGTTTGTTAATTGTACATTTCTAAAGCACTTTTGAAGTTATATCCATAGATGCATTGCTTCACCAGTTATACAGCTACTAAAACACCAATAGCTTCTGTTACAATTTTGGCTAGAATATTGCCTGTCGGAATGGGAGATGGCGGTAGCTAATGTCAGAAGTCGCGTGTGCTCCGAGCGGGGCGGCTGTGGTTTTGGTGGTGTCGCTGCGTTGCTTCCATGGGCAGATTCGCAGAGGCCTGGAACTGCAAACCCGGGAAATGCCGTCCTGTGATGTTCCAGCTTCAGAGCATTGACAGAGTCTAGGCTTGGCATTCAGGAAGTTCAAAGCCATGTGCATTGCCAAAAATAAGTTTCTCTGGAAGTGTATTACCAATTATGATCAAATCAATCACCCCCTGGAACATACTGCAACCTGGAGGAGGTATATTGCGTTGTCCTGTAGCGATGATGTGCGTTCAGAAGCTGAAGGCATTTCCCTTTCAGAGTATCCTGAGCAGATGTTGGTGTTATATATGTAACTGGCATATGCTGTTGTTTTCTGGCTTCTTGTTTGCACTTCTTCATGATTTTTATTGTTTCTATTTTTGTGGGGTTTCTACTGCTCCCATATTTTGAAATTGGAGGATGTTTTGGTTTAATTTTAACTTTTTCCAGACAGTGTGAAATGATTGCTTAAACATGTCAGATCGTATCTCTGCTGAGAAAAAAAGTTAACATCGTGATTCGTGCAAACAGATCATCAACATGACTGACATTGTTTATTGTACTTCTGTTTTTAGAATAATATATAAATGCTCTATGTGTGACACTGTGTTTACCCTACAACCTTTGCTCTATCGCCACTTTGATCAGCACATTGAAAACCAGAAGGTGTCTGTTTTCAAGTGTCCAGACTGTTCTCTTCTATATGCACAGAAACAGCTTATGATGGATCATATCAAGGTGTGTAGGCATCTTCTCTTGTTTCGTTCATAGATACCATTTGTCGTGCAATATTTGCTGTGAGAAAATGCTGTAAAAGCACAGAACACCAAGGAGACTGCTGAGAGAGATGTTAATGATTTCAAGAGAGTAATCTGTGAATGATGTTCTCAAATGTTAAAATGTATTTTGTTTCGTCTTCAGTGTCTCTGTGATGCAGTCACTAACTCAGTTTTTCTATATGAATATTGATTTTGGTATGCTAGGAATATCTCGGGGCATTGCATTCAACAGGTCATTTTAGCAAAATAATAATGGGTGTAGTGAAGTCAGTTAGCCCAACCCTAGCAAGCATGGGGCCTGATTTACAGTATTCCAAGTATGATTCCAGTCGCTAGGAGTTGCGAATGCCGGGTGCATTGTAAAATCAAACGTTTGATGTTCAGAAGTCACCAGCAGGAACCAGTATGTTTCTTGAATAGATGCAGAGGTTATTTGCATGTGCGTTTACATACAAACATGAACACATGCATGCTTTGAAAAAGACTTGAAGTGGATTTTCTCACCCTGATAACTAAAGAAGATTTACTGTCATCCTTGCAAGAGCCAGCAGTCCCCTGGCTATAATTTGTTATCTGTGTATTTTAAATATGCTGTGTTACCTTGTTTTATATACCAAATCTGTTATCAGTGCTGCAGTTTCTTATGCTCTGTTATCATGATCTGGTGCCTGGTAACAGCTGAAGTTATTTACACTATTGCAAAGTATTGCAGTCCAGAATGGTAGCACTTAATTCAGTGGGTTTCTCTTGCTGCGACACGTAAGTCTTAGTAAAATTTGTATACAGCACAGTGGAAAGCCAGAAATCTTTCGTGTCTGCTAAAAACATAATTTTGCATTTTAGTCTCAACTATGGCACTTGTAACCTCAGAAGTCTCTGAAGTTGTGTTGAAAACAAGATCACAACTCTTGAAAAAAAAGTTGGTCTTAAAGCCAATGTTAAACTTGAGGAGGAGATAGGGAAGGACTGACCCAAGATGTTCAGAAATATGAGGAATGGGTATTTTCTTTATTTCTCAACTAGGTCATGTTTACTGTAAGAATCCTCTTAGTTTATGCCAGATATCTTAAATGGTCCTCGCATGCAGCAATGCCAAGTCCTATTTTTTGTTTCCTTTGGTCTACTTGTATTGCTTCTTTTTTTCATGAAATAGGCAAATTCCTTATATTACAGTGTATGTCTTATTTACGTAATTAGTTTTTCTTGACTCAAGTATTATTGTAAAAGTATTGTTATATCTGTACCTAACTACTTCTTTAAGACCTGAAAACAACTATTTTAGGAGCATGATCTGACTGTAGTTAGGGCCAGAAGCTGTTCTTGCATAGATTAGGGTTGCTCAGCATCTCCCATGATAAAGATACTTCCAGTTACTTACTATTGGGGCACTAACTCTTTTGGCTTTAGTGTTCCATGCCAATATTTGTACTTTAAACCAGTGGGTTTTTAGCATGTTTCTCTCTAAATAATTCAGACATTTTTGAGAATGAAAGTGGAGGATTAGAACATACATGTGCAGTAACAGTATTGCTGCTTTTATTCAGAATTGCTAGTGCTTTTACATTTGGGATGTGTGTATAGCAGTAGGGACAGCAGCAGCAAAGTACAAATTGGACTTCAGTTAAGGGGGAATGAAAAAAAGCAGTAACAGGGTATAGATAAAAACAGAAAAGGACTTGGGGAGAGGACAAGAGCAGAGCCCAGGCCAGGTGCACAGAAAGTAATTGGTATGGCTAGACATGAACCATCAAGGCAGAGACAACCTGGATGAAAATAGAACAGGAAGGGATAGAAAGAAGCTCAGAAGGAGGTTACTTAAAGCAACAAAAAATAACCTGGAATAATTCCTGCAGATGTGAATGTTTCTTGTTGGTAAAATGTATGTCTCATTTTTCTGTAATGTCTAGCTACAAGTTACAGCCAGTGAGAACAGGGCGCGAAGGTCCGGACTGGAGGTGTAAGACTCCCAGTTCTGCTGGTGAGGTGTGCTGTGATGACTGTGACTCCATGTTATGCTTTAGTGCTTTTTGTTTATTTTCAAATAAGAAATTAAATTTCAAGTATTGCATTTAAAAGACATTTCAAAAGTTGAGCACTAACATCTTCCATGCTGACAAGTTGAGCTGGGATGGAATCTCCAAGTCAATCTTCAGTTGCCTGAAAGTATAGGAACCTCCTTCCCCCCTACCCCGTGCTGCTTTGTTCTTGTCCTGGTGCAGTGGGATACTAAAGGCAACCTCCTCCTTCACTACACAATTTCAGTTTGTTCTTGGAGCCTGTCAGTTGGTCCTGTGTGCTTTCCTTTTTAATAACATTTTAGTTTTTTAAATTACTGGCTTTTCTTTTATAAGTTGTTAAATAGAAGAATATGTTCTACAGATCAGGTTGATATTTGCTGTAGAGCCAGCGGGTAGTCCCAAAAGCCACAGGATTTACAAAAGAACTTCATACTGAAGTATTGCACTGGAGTACCAGATTTGTATTCTAACATTCTCAGAATCAAGAATGTATTGAATGTTTTTTGTTTCTGAGATTGCCTGTGGGAAAAAGAATTATGTTTGGGATGGCTAGACACATCATTCAGGATAGTTATAATAAAGGTCAGTAGATGAAATGATGAGAACATTGTCATTGTAAAGGACAAGTCTTTAGATGTGACAGAGACCTCGGTAGTGGATCCACGTTCAATGGTATGTTAACTCCGGGCTGCAGTTCCCTTTAGTGGCCCAGAACCCCGCCGACTCATTCCTGTTGTGTCCATGTTCATATATGAAACTCAGACTCACAGCCGAAGCCCAGCTCTTCCTGAACTAGTCATCTTTTTGGTAGACTCAGCATGTGCAACTGCCCCCAGAAACTGGGGAAGGAGGAGGTGGAAGAGTTCTTCCCTTCTTACTGGTTGTTTACTTAAAGTCTAGAAATAAATCGGTGAAGAAGGGTCACTACCTAAGAGCTGCAGGGCACTTGGCAACAGCTTGTTAGACACCTCTTAGGTGTCCCCTGGTCTCGGGGACCACATCAGCCCTGCGCACCTTTGCTTCTAAGGACTGTTAGAAACGTAGCCCTAATTAGGGTGCTCATAACCTGAGCATGGAGTAGGACAGGGCTTAACTCAGCCTCAACATAAAATATTAATATATCCCAGACAATATAGTTGCCTGATCTTTCCAGAGTTGCCTTTTCTTGTTTTATTTACCAATGTGCCAAGTCCAAATTTGTCAGTAAAAACATCTCCTCCTTGGAAATCTCTAAGTCACATAGTTTGAGATGGGGATGCTCAACTAATACGTTAGGTAAGTAAAGAGAAGAATTAAAGTACTTCTTGAGCCCTTTTTTCCTCCCTATTAAATAGGAATTTAAACTTCGCCTACAAAGTCTCTTTTTTTTTTTCTTTTTTTTTGATGAAAATATGTAGCCTCTGAAGAAAATGTCTCTTTAGCTATGGGGTATCTGTTAGTGATGCTGACTAGTTTCTCTTAATGCTAGGCCTTGCTTTTACTTAATCATGTTTCTTTAAGTTAAGAACGTGATCTGATAATAGTATTACAAAGTAATACAGACTTCTGATTCAGGGGTCTTTGCATTTTGTCAATGCACTGTATACATCTATGTTAGTTTTGTACTTTTTTGTCTTCTCTTTTATTGTAGTCTATGCATGGAACTTTGAAAAGTGTTGAGGGGCCACCAAACCTGGGGATAAACCTGCCTCTCAGTACTAAACCCACAACTCAGAACTCGGCCAGTCACAACAAAGAGGACACAAAATCTGTCAACGGAACAGAAAAGTTGGAGAAGAAATCTCCTTCTCCCATAAAGAAAGCAGAGCCTAAGAAAGTCGCTAATCCTGGCTGGACGTGTTGGGAGTGTGATAGGCTCTTCACTCAGAGAGACGTTTACATCTCTCACATGAGGAAAGAACATGGAAAGGTAAATTAATAATACTCAATTACAAAAAGTGAATTAAACCAGAAATATGAAGTCTTTTTTTTCCAAACTCGGTTGTGTTTTTGCAAATAATGACTTCTAAGTTCCATCGTTATTCTTCTCCATTCTTGTATCTATTTCGTCTTTCTCTCTTTGGCTGCTTAGTTTTTGTCATTCTCTACATAGTTCTACTAAGAAAATCCACACGCTCTTACTTAATTGCAGGCTTGTTCATCTAGTACCAAAATTTCTTCAAGGTGGGAAGAGTGAAAGATGTTTCAGTGTTTCGTCCCAGTCATCTAATCTGATCCAGGTTCTCATTTCTTCCTTTGTGCTTTCTCAGTTCCCTCGCCCTCTTGAAAATCCATTAACTGTTAGACGCGGGGAATGGAGCCTTGTTTTATTGCTCCAATGAGTGCCAAACAGCATTTCATTTTAAAGGTAGGCTCACGCTAAGGTCGAGCCGTTGCTCTAAGCTTACAGTTGTAGGTTCAGCCAACAAGTAGGCTGAGTTAAACAAGTTATATTTTGTATTTAAACCAGCTGGATTTGAGGTAGCTTGCTTAAAGTGGATTGAAAGTGAAGTGTGGGGATGATGTATTCTCAAGTCAGCAGAAAGGCAGCTTGATGTCCTTGCTGCATCCCATAGCTTTTCCGATTAAATCAAATTTAAAAGACTGGCAGGGAGGCAATAGGGAGACTGATCCCCAGATGGGCCCTTCGTCGCTGCGTTTGAGACAGACCGTAGCAAGCTCTGGCCCGGTGCTGACCCACGGCAGTCGTCTGCTACCAGTCCTGTCCCTTGCCACGTGCTAGCGAAAACGGTCTGGCTCTTCCGTCAGCTGGGAAGCAGGGAATTAAACTAATGTACTGTGCTAATGTAAGAGCAGAACTGGAAGGGGTAACAGACGTATTTTGTCTAAGTGGAGAAGAATCACCCTTCATGAAAATCTGTAGTTTTCAGGTTGCTGATACGCTATAGTAAATGATAGCGTATTTCCAGAGGTTTCTGGGTCCCTTCAAATTACCGTGCTTCTCTCTAAAGCTGTTGTGCAAATTATTTTATTCTGTTTATAAACATTTAATGGAAAAGCTAAAAATGCCAGACTGCTGAGTGTTATCTCTAATTTTCTTATGACAACTTCAAGCAAATGGCACCCCAACCTGACTGACAGGAGACTATCTCCATGTTTCTCCTTGCCTTCAGTAACTCCCACACCATTCTTTCAGCCTTCCTGCTGTAGAGTCCTGTAGCTACATTGCTCTTGGAACAAAACACACAAAACCAAAGGATTATGATTCACAGAACTACTTTTTGTTTTTCCTGGTTCTCCTTTTACAGCTTGAGGGCACGAAAAGTAGACAAACAGCTGAGATCCTGTGGTCTCCATTTGATTTCTTCAGTTGCTTTAAAAGACCATTTTTGCATTTCTGCCCATTGAGGTCACCAAGGAACTGTTAAGTGCTTCAGTGTCAGGCCCAGCAGGTATATTCCTGACACCCCTGCTGGGTAGTGCCTGTAAAGAAACTCCCTAAAGCATGCTGCAGTCCCTGTGGCATGCCTGTGCACTGATACCTGTTTCTGATCCTGTAATCCTGGTACAATCACAGTTTAATTTTCTGTCAAATCAATCTCTTCAGCAGTATATAAACTGTTGGTCAACTCTCTTTTGCCGTTTAGTCCAAATATTAATTCGTCAGTGCTTTACCAGCAAGCAGAACTAAGTTTAAGACCAAGTGCATTTTACTTTGATGCAATTCTTAAAAACAAAACACCGCAGCCTCCCTATGAAACCATCACTTGAGGGTGAACTAGAGAACGACACCCGGTCCCATCACATCTAGGGCAGAGTGGCAGAAGGCATGTAAAATACGGTTAGTCACACACTGGTAATGCTTCAAAATGCTAGTTTTAAATATGTATCTTTCTACCTCTGATGTTTAGTAAGAATGTGCAATGTTACCTCAAGAACAGCTCTTAATATGAAATATTAGATAATTGTTGCACTCAAATACCGGTCCAAAGGCCTCTTTCATTGCTTACCTTTATGTGCTAATTTTTATCCCTTTTCAAGCGGGGTAACGTGGGAGGCATGTATCTATTAAAATGAGTAGAGATCCAACTCCGTGTCTTTCAGCAATGGGTGATAAAGACCAGTTGCTATGTTCCTTCTAGACCTCTCGAAATTTTCGGTAATTGTTAGCTTTCAAAATTACTATATTCTAAACCAAAACTTTTATGGATACGTTTTATTGTGGAGAGACTAGAAATGACCATAAGTTAACCAAGTGTGTGATATGGGTCTAATAATTAATGCAATTAATTCCTAGTCTGTTTTTCTTAAGAATGATAGGCGTGGGTTAAATGCTCTAAAATGATCTGTGCAGAATATCTGTTAAAAACTTTAATTAAGCAATTCATGACCTATTCACATGTCACGTAAGGTACTTGAAGATAATTAGTTTCAAACTTCTAATTGCTGCTTGTGCAGGATCAGAGTGAAAGCCTGGAGCTGTAACCCTTCTTAGCTGATCCCAGGCTGGATTATTCAGAGGTATTACTAGGAGAGGTATTGCCATGTGTGTCCTCTTTGGACAGAGTCTTGAGTTTCCAGACCTTACTGGGAAACGTCTGCACAGACAGACAGACAGATCCACATTTTCTGTATCCTCTTCCTGAGCTGGTTGAAGGTAAGCCAACTGTGGGGTAGGAAAATCTGTAGCCACCTTGGTGTGACTCTGCCTCATCTTAAAAGTGCTGTTTTTAAAAAAAAAAAAAAAATAGTAAATGTTATTAGCCCAGACAAAGAGTGGTTCTAACAAGTCTGTACAGCTCCTGGCTTGAAGCTGGATCACGTATGTCTGCACTCAGCCAGGTAGAAATACGTGTTTCTGTGAAAGGACAGATGTTTTCTAAGCAGGGATTGCTTCACTAATTCTGGCTTGCTGTGCATCTAATTGAACATCCTCTTTCTTCGTGTAAAGACAAGATGCTGTACAACAGGTCCTGCTGCACCTAATTACAGAACTAATTTTTTTAGTTCTTTTGGTTTTGGCTGCCATTGCAGAAACTAATGCATCCAAAATCCCATTTGGGTCTCTATCCAGAATCTTCCCAACAAATTTAGAACGAGTACGTGCTATGGATTGTTACCCCAGGTAGCGCCTCTCATGTTCTGAGAGGGACTGGGTCCTGCTGCTGCTTTTCGGGCCAAGCGCTTGATGCAGCTGCACTGTGCGGTGGCCTCGGCGAAGGTACATGGGCTGCCCTGGTTGAGCATGTATGCACAGCATGGTGCAGGGCTGTTTCTTGATAGAAGCCCTGATAGGACATCACATTTTATTTTATTTTATAAATTCTTCCCAGAGCATTGCAGTCATAAGCATACTGCAAAACCATACTGCAAAATGTATTGATTAAAGCATTAGCATTAATGAGTATGCACTGTGTGTAAACACTGTCAAGTTTTCACCTTTAACAATTTAAGAGCAAAATACGTTGATTTCCTTTTATTTTAATTGGCCTTTAAACGTGAAAGGAAGTCTAGGTTGAATAGTACTGTGCCTCTAACAGCATTATATTGACTAGCCCCAATAAAATTACCATATCATGTTTCCTAATGGGCTGCTTCACATTTGCATGGATGGACCTTTCAAAACCGCTTTTCTTTCCTTCCCCCACGCTCCATGTGATTTTGGTCTTGATAGCGAAAGGTCTCTCGTCTCGCTGTAACAGCTCTTACTCCTTCAGCCATTCCAGGCATCACTTTTTCCTGTGCACAAACCTTCCACCGTTCACTCCAAACTGCAGGAACTGGTAATTGTCAGTAGTGACATCACCTCCGCAGATCTCCCCTGGCTTGTCTGTCGCTGTTCCTGAGCAGCGTGGCCATTAGGGAGAATACGAACATCAACGCAGAGTTCAGCACTGGGAGCACAAATATAGGATGGATGTTTTTCCCTTCCTTAAGCATTTCTGTATGGCTTGAGCTTGTTAGTCTGTAGGATTGAGAATATAATAATAATAATGAATGTTAGGTGCCAGAAAATGACTCTCGTCATACTAAAATGTCCATGTGGATTATTGTACGTCTCCGTTGTTTAGGAATTTGTCACTTCCTCAGAAGGTAAGAATAAGTAAGCCAAACCCTTTATGTTATTCCATAAAGAAAATCTTTGCTATTGAGTACTTTGGAACACAGGGACAGGCCTTGGGTGGATTCTCCAGAAGAGTCAAGAAGCGTTGATCCAAGTTTTTCACTTGGTGTCCTCAGTTGCAATAATAGAATAAAATTATATTATTTGTTTTTTTCAGTTTCCCAAAAAATGCAGGAAAGAGAGTGTTATTGACACTATGGAGGAGAACTATGATCGCTGCTAGAGCAGGAAAAAGCAATCCAAGGAACATGATTTTCCCTCTAGATACCTGACTGTATGAAACTGTCCATCCCTTCGCTTGTACCAGACCAGCAGGCGTAGGCCCTCCCTCGGACTGGAACACTTGAAATCTGGGTCTGTGCAATCCGGATTTCTTTTGGGACGTTCCAGTAAAATCCATTTATTTTTTTAGACCCAGGACATGTTGATTCTGGCAGGAATCATACTGAATGATGAGTGTGGGATCCTGGCCCTGACTGGATTTTTGAAAAATGAACTGGAAAAGTAATCTGGAAAGGTCTTAAATTAGATTTGTTTGCTCAGTCTTTGGATTCGATTTCCAAAATGTTGGTTTGATTTCCTTGTTATTGCCAAAACAGCAAAAAATTGCAGATACGAGCTTGAATGATCCAGCTACCTGTGAAAGGAAGCGGGACGTCTGTTTGGGAATATTTGAATTTCCTAACTGCGGCTAGTCGGGTTGATGAGACAGGCCCTTTGACTGAGTTCCGGGACTGATGGAATTGAAGCGACGGGACCATGTCATTCATTCCTTCTTGGAATAGTCCGCCGTTTTGGAGATGTGATTTCCTCAGATAATAGAGCTCCTGTGGCCATGTTTCGCTGGGATGAAATAGATGGAGACCACTCCACCCTTTTAAGCTTCCTTCTCTTTCTGCTTCCAGTGTAGTATAGCTTTAACATAAACCCCACAGAATTCCCCAAACACGTCCCTCAGGTTGGCATCAGACCGTACCTCGCATCCCTTCATGACTTCTCTGAGCTCTGTTAGTGTGACAGTGTCCGTGATGTTCTGCTCTGGTCCTTGCATGTTCTTCACCCCTCCTTGTAGGTGACTGACAAGCTGTCACTCAGCAACTGCAGACGTAGTTCGGTGATGGGAAGGGAAGGGTTACTTCATAGTGCAAGCAAACCTCTCGCTGTACCGCCTTCCCTGATCCAGAAACAATCGCTGATCTTCCTTGCTGCTTTGGTGGAACAAATTCCCTTCATCCGGTCTGTGACACCAGTTTACAACTGGTGATAGAGGTGTGCGTGTAACTTGTGCTGGCCACGCTGCTTTGGAAGAGGCCCGGGTCCTCTGACTCGCGCAGTGTGCTGTAGGAGCGGTGGGTACTCGAAGATGGTACCAAGGCACTGGTCAGTGAGGCTTCTTTCCAGTTACTGCAGGTTTGACACATGTGCTACTTTTACTACGCTTTTTTAATTAATGTATTTTCCTTCTTTTTTTAAAGCAAATGAAGAAACATCCGTGTCGACAGTGTGACAAATCCTTCAGTTCCTCCCATAGTTTATGTCGTCACAATCGCATCAAGCACAAAGGCATTAGGAAGGTTTATACGTGCTCGTAAGTTCTACTTTTATTTATTTAGAACCAGAGTATAAACCAACAAAATCTGTTGTTGGATGAATTTCTTTTTGTGATTGTATAAAAGCCAGTGTCCCATTCATTCAAATTAATCGGGTATTTAGATACAGAGCCAGGCCAAACTGCTCAGGCTGTCCTGCATGCACAGAACACAGCAGGCTACTGGGAAGGCACGTACCTGAAGCCCGCTGTCTTTCAGGGGCTTTGGCAAGCAAATCTGGAACGTCGCCGAGCTGAGAGTTTGCATGGCTGATAGTTCTACAGAGGTGAACTTGGTTTTCAGTGCTCTCCCAAAGATACAACCTGCTCTTCTAATCTGCCAAAGCCAGTATTCGTGGTATTTTTCTCATAGATAAAACAGTGTGATGTCTAAAAATCCTTAGTGATGTTTAAGTGGCTGGGGAGACGTTACCCAACTTAACAGAAAAGCCACTGTCAATCAGACAGGATACATGACCCAAACTTCCTGTTGTGTCTCTTCATTCCTAGTTTTGTATGTGGAACCGAGTCTGAAAAGGGAGCCGCGAGCTGCAGCCCTTCTCTGTGGCACGGTTTCTCCGGGTATACGACAGGCAGCAAGTGCCTGGTTTTTGCATGCCCTTTGAGCAGAAAGCCTATTGTGGGTCTCTGTCCCCGTTTCAGAACACCTACAGTACTGCCTTTTTTTTTTCTTTTTTCTTTTTTTTTTTTTTTT
>NW_009259496.1:122273-125328 GCF_000687185.1 Egretta garzetta | reverse complement strand
CTTTTTTTTTTTTTTTTTTTTTTTTTTTTTTTTTTTTAAATAAAGTTAAGTGGAGCAGCATTTTGAAAGCTAAAACCTTACGAGAGAGACTTGGAAAGAGATTTTGACTTCTCCCCTGCAGTTCCTGTTTGGCCATCCCTCCTCCGGACACCTGTATGATATGTTACAGCACTGGAGCTCGGGAGAAATACGCTTGCCAAAAGCACAGGAGAGGTTTAGAAGTGATGGAGCTGGTTCTGTGAGGGAGAACAAAGCACAGACTGTGAAAGACAAGTTTGTTCTGGTTTGAGGTTGGAAAGGGAGCTGAGAAGGAACTGTTAGTCCCAAAGGGATAAAGTATTTGGATTTGAATGCAGAATTGTCATTTGGAGCTAGCATTCATCATAGATGGAAGATGGTTGCTCTCCCTATGAAATGTAAATTCAGGAGAACTTGGGAAAGGGTCTAATAGAATGTACAGTCCGGTGACGTTAGCAGGGCTCCAAGAAGCAAACAGGGATGCTCCCAGGTTTTACTCTGACTCACACTTTGTACCATTCTGGATATTCTCTTCAGAGAACTTCTCATTTGCTCTGAATGTAAATTGCTCAAACATTTCCAGTTTTATTTTGTAATTATGCTCTTGTCTTGTAGTACTTACCTGTGCAATTGATTGGAAAAACATTGTTGCTGTCTTTAATAGATCGCATTCTAGTCTGGATTTATTTACTGGTCCTATTTATATTCAGATTACTACAGCTTTTGTTCAGTGTGACGTTTGAATCTCTGCTTTGTGTGTATGTAGGCACTGCCCAGATTCAAGACGTACCTTTACCAAGCGGTTGATGTTGGAAAAACATATTCAGTTGATGCATGGCATTAAAGACCCTGATGTGAAAGAAATGACTGAATCAGCCAATATGGAAGAAAGGGAAGTAAAAGAAGACACGAAGGTAATCATGTGGAAGAGAGTGAATTTTTTGTGGGTATCATTCGGGATCTTTAAACAGATGTAGGTATTTTGATCCCATAAAAGTCTGATCAAAAAATATCTCAAAGGTTCCTGCAACAAATTCTGTCATGCTTGCACTAGAGCAAGTCTTTTCGGACATTCTGTGTGGTTTGATCGCTGAGTGATGGAGAATATCACTCACCCCTTAGTGGTTTGCTTTAAGAGTACCTCTCAAATCCTCTGCAGCCAAGTCCCCTCATAGCTGTAGGAAAGCTACAGGTTAGGCAGAAGCAATGTGACCTTCCAAATCCCCAGCCTTGAGCTTGTTTTATGTAAATTTTACAGTGAAACTGCTTTCAATCTGACAACTGAAATACAGCAGGATCTCTCGCTGTGCTTGGCGTTGGGGCGGCCTCACCCTGAGCACTGTGCGCAGCTCTGGCCCCGCAATTTTAAAAAGGATGTGAAGGTCCTCGAGTGTGTCCGGAGGAGGGCACCCAGGCTGGTGGCGGGGCTGGAAGGCGTCTGGGGAGCGGCTGCGGCCTCCGGGTTTGTCTCGTTGGGAGAGGAGGAGGCTGAGGGGCGACCTGGGCGCTCTCTGCAGCTTCCCGGGGAGGGGACGGGGAGAGGGGGGTGCTGAGCTCTGCTCCCCGGGATCCAGGAGCCCTGGGAATGGCTCGCAGCTGCCCCAGGGGAGGCTCAGGCTGGGCACGAGGGAGCGTTTCTTTCCCGAGAGGGTGGTCAGGCCCTGGGACGGGCTTCCTGGGGAGGGGGTCGGTGCCCCAAGCCTCCCGGTGCTGAAGAGGCACTTGGACAGTGCCCTGAATGACGTGCCCTGACTTTTGGTCAGCCCTGAATGGTCAGGCAGGTGGACGAGATGACCCTTGTAGGGCCCTTCCAGCTGAAATATTCTATTCTATTCTTCTATTGATGATGAATGTTAGGGGCAAAGCAAAAGTAAGGTGACAGTGCTGCCCAAAGACTTGTTACATGCAGAGATTAACAATATTTTTGAAGTGTTTTGGGCTCTATACGATAAAGAATTTCACTTGTGATGGGATGTCTAAAGCTGACAGCAGAGACACAAACATACCTGGTTTTTAAAACGTACTATTGTCCCCTAAATGACTGTTTCAGCCCAACATGCTGTCATCTTATTTAAGTGTTGAAAATACGGCAGCTGTATGCATTGTCTTTATAAACATCACGGGGCATATTTGAGCTACATAGGATGCAGAGGATTCTTGAGGAATATTCATGTCAGAGGAATAACAAGGAAAATACAAAAAAGTTTGGTTTAATTAGTTAAAAAATAGTGCACGTTGATTCATCCTCTGGCAATATGTTGGTTTGCTTACTAACAATCAGGAGATAACCTGTCAAGTCAAATTTCAAGCATGAAATAATACTAAGTAATTGAAACGGCGTTCCAGAAGGTGGTGCTGAAAGGTTCCTGGGCTGATGTTCTACATTCTGTACACAACTGGCATCTCGCTGGTGTGTGTCCTTGGATGCAGTTACGCCGGCAAATATTTATTCAAGTTTAACACAGTGTATTAGGTGCTGTAGCTCTATCAGAGATGACAAAACAAATCTTACATGTGATTTATAGTAAAGAAACCCCCCAGTTTTCCAACATGCACAACATATGTTTGCTTGTGTTATTTCAAATATTGAGTTTCTCAGAGTTGTACTGCAATCTACCAAGGGCAAGGTTTTGAAGTTTGGAAGTCACAAACAGTTATGAGAAGAGCTGCCTATGTGTGCTTACATGATACCATCTATGGCCTTTTTTAGGTTCCTAGTCCAAAGCGTAAATTGGAAGAACCTGTACTGGAGTTCAGGCCCCCACGAGGTGCAATCACGCAGCCATTGAAGAAGCTGAAGATCAATGTTTTTAAAGTTCACAAGTGTGCTGTTTGTGGCTTTACAACAGAAAATCTCCTCCAGTTTCACGAACATATTCCTCAGCATAAATCTGATGGCTCTTCGTACCAGTGCAGGGAATGTGGACTCTGCTACACATCTCACGTGTCCCTCTCCAGACATCTCTTCATTGTACATAAGCTGAAGGAGCCTCAGCCGGTATCAAAACAAAATGGGTCTGGGGAGGATAATCAGCAG
>NW_009259496.1:118518-122261 GCF_000687185.1 Egretta garzetta | reverse complement strand
AAGATGAATCATCTGACAGCTCGTCATCGGACAGAAGATGCAAAGTGTGTGCAAAGACTTTTGAAACTGAAGCGGCCTTAAACACTCACATGAGAACACATGGCATGGCCTTCATTAAGTCAAAAAGAATGAGCTCAGCTGAAAAGTGATCAGAGTGTTTGGGACGCAGAAATCCCTCTCCACATTGGAATACTAATGACACTTTTGCTACAGAAAGTCCAAGGTATAATAGTGTTAACAGTACTGTTCAGGCTGTTGCAATATATTCTGCATAAAAGCATCCCCTTCCTTCACCTCATTGTCTATATCCTCAAAACCATCGGAGCAGTATTTGAGTTGAAAAGAGTTTGTATATATTTAAACTAATAACTTTTATACTCTTTGTTATGTGTTTGTATTGGTATCTAGTGGAAAATTTGGGTTTTTCTGTTTCGTTTATGTTTTTTTTTCAAGTAAGTTTCTTTAAAACAGAGTTCTGGATGCTGGGGCAGTTCCTTAGGTTCTCTTCAACTCTTTCTTATTGGGATGCTTCTGAAAGGAAGCGTAGCTAATGGAAGCGCATCCGAAGGCGGCGCTTGGAGGGGAGCAGGGAGGGGAGCAAGCTACCGGGAGATTTTAAATTCCAAGAACTTGTGCTTCTAAATGTCTAAGGAAGCTTTTAAACTTTCTCTTAAAAATATATATATTAAAAAAGAAAATAGTTGGTAGTACCACTGCGTCTGTACATGCAGTGCTGGTTTTAGGTGGCAACACCAGAACAGGTGCAGACCCCCTAGAATGATCGAGTACTTTTGGAAAGTATAATTGCACAACTCTCTCTATCATGAAGGGATTTTTTTAGGCCATCAGGTGCTTGTGATCAAAGCTCAACGTGTTACAAAAGGGCTGGGCTGCTCTGGGTCTAACAAATAAGGTGTAATTAGAGGAATAGGTTTATACTGATGATGTTTTTTGTCATGTAATTTATTAAACATGCTATAGACGCGAGTACACAGCATTATGTATTTTCCTTTATTGCTGGTTATTGAACGACAATAGTTAACCCTTGCTGCAGGGGTTGGTATGCTCATGCCAAATGTTCTGGTGCTCGGTGTTGCGTACAGCCACAACTGTCGAGAAGCTGACACACCAGCCTGTGCGGGTGTAACTGGGGCGTTCGGCTTTAGCACAGACCGATGGAGCTGGTTCGGCCATTTCAGACGTGTGTTGTGTCACAAAGTGCAAAAGGTACCATACTGTCCCTTTCGTATATAGTTCTCTGTGAGAGTTATATTTTTGGTTTGGTTTTGCATTTTATACCTTGTATGTATCCCTAAAAAAGAATTTTGTACTTTTTTTTAAAACAAATTGTGTATATATAGATAGCTGCATGAGATACAGTAGTAATCGTTTGGTTCCTTAAAGTCTTGCTGCTGTCAGATGTTACTATACACTATGTCCATTACAGCTGTATTAAACACATTTCATATGTAAATAAATGTGGAGCATTTTGCCCCTAAAGATTCGTGAGATTCGGTTATTTATCATTAAATTTTGACAGTTTTAAAAATGGAAGTGTTTGAAAGAATATGGATCCTTCTCGGCCACCTCTGTAGAACTTCCTAATCGCTCTGGAAGGCGTGTATCGGGCGCATTGGTTCTGCTTTCTCTCTTCATCCTCGTTCTTAATTTGGTCCGTCGGTAAATGCTTGTTACCCCGTTTATATTACTGGCCTGTTGAGTGGTTATGAGGTACTTCTCCATCCTGAGACACGCAGCGGGCGTCGCAGGATCTTCGTGTGTAACGTGCACTGGCCATCACTGCCCTCTCCATTGAGTGTATACCTCTGACACTTGTTTGTTGATGTGCACTGTCAACTGTACAACAAATGAGTTATCACTATGCAGAATGGTGTTTTGTATACAGTGAACAGATAATAAAAGTTAAATTTTCACAGCCATTATTAATACTTTTGTTTATTCTCCCTTTTCACTGTGTTGCACCTGCAAGGGACGCTGTGAACCGGTACCTCAGGTCATTGCCGGTGCTGCCCGGAGGCAAAACGCTGAAAGTCCCTGGCAGGTCATCCGAGAGCTGTGGGGCGATGAGCGCTGACTCGGAGGTGAGAGCCCTCCCGGGCCAGGCACGTGAGGCCCCACGCTGCCTTTGCCAGCCCCACGTGTCCGCACGGGAGCTCGTTCTGCCACAGCCATGGAGCGGGGCTCGGCCGCGTAGCAGGAGGCTTGGTTCAGTTTTAACGGGAAGATGGATTTAGCTCTCCTCCTGGTAATCTCTTGACAGGTTTAAGGGATGGTGGGCCTTGAACTGCCCCGTAATCTCTGGGCAGACGTCTGTGTCAGAGCGTACGCAGCCTTGGCTCTGGCAGGAAAGTGCAACTTCTCCTCCAGGCCAAGGGCTCCCTTTGGCAGGCAGAGACCCACCCAGCGAGGCGAAGGGGGAGCAGCGATCCTGAGGACCACGGCTTCTTCCAAATACCAGACCTGGGGAAAAGAAAAGCTGCAGTGGGACAATTAGTGCTGTAATGTTTCTGACCTAGTATTTCTTGCCTGGTCCTCCAGCTCCTCCAGACGCTGGGGACCTTCCTTCTGTATCTTCCGAGTGATGAGAGGTCCCTCGGCACCAGCAGCGAACGGGGCCAGCTGGGTACCTCTCTCGTTCCAGGGCAGATCCCCAGTGTGCAAGCAGGGATTGCTTGCAGGAGTGGTGCTCCTGCCGGTTCCCTTTTGAGATTCTGCGCGGAAGTTGGCCTTGCCCAAGCAGAGATTTCCTGGTAATGACAACCTGTTTGTTTATTGCTATTTTACTTGATCTTGGGCAAAGGAAGTTTCACACTTTATTTGGCTGACCCCTTCAGAAATCACGGCCCCTTGGCTGCTCAAAGCCCCTCAGCATACGCCTGTTGTGGTCCTGAGCGCAGTGGTCCTGTCTCCCTGCCCACCCAGCTCTCAGGACACTCGTGGTTATCGGACGGAAGAGCAAAAGCAAGCCGTGGCCCCAGACACAGCACAGGCAGGCAGGGAGCGCAGTGCCTTAGTAATGAGCTGATTTTTTGCTAGTCACTGCCCCCCCTGCATCCAGCTGCTGGTGCGGTGAAGGTTTCGGCTCTGCGGGAGGAGAGGCTGAGCAGGGGGTAACGCCGCCGCCCCGCGGCAAGCCTGGTGTTTCAAACAGGAGGGGTTTTGAGGGACAACGTGGTGCCATGTAGCCAGCAAGGATGGCACAGGGAAGGGAAAGCCTAAGAGAAGTTTTCTGTGCATCTGCATATCAATCAACCAGCAGCAAACATCTGGGCACCGCTGCAGCACAGGGGCAACCCGAGGAGCGCTGCTGGGTAAAGGAGAGGAAGGGAAATCAACCTGCGGCTTCTCCTCCCTTTCCACCCTGGCTGTTGGGCCCTGCAGGCTGAAGGGGGAGCAGCTATAACCTAAAAGCACAGGTTGGCTCCCAAGGCTTCTGCTGGGGCACAGCCTGAGCGGTGACGGGCACAGCTGCCGCCCACACAGAGCAACTCCAGCTTGGTGCGTGCTTGCCGCGAGTCCGGGGTGTCCGGCTCAGGGGCAGGAAGCAACCCTGAGGGACGAGTGGTCTGGAGAGGCTCCCAAGAGGTGGGAATGGGAGGGAGGGCAGGAGCGGCAGGAGGGCACGCGTCCCGCACAGCCCGCCGCAGGACCCCGTCAGGGCAGCTCCTTACGCCTGGTCCTCGGCAGCAAGCACACCCCAGCCGCAGCCCAGCCGCGGCCCG
>NW_009259496.1:117352-118382 GCF_000687185.1 Egretta garzetta | reverse complement strand
GGGGCTGTCGTGCCTCCCCCGCGGGACGGTGATCTGGGGGTGAGCAGCGCGTACCGCGGCGTGAGACACCCCCGGACAGGCAACAACCTGGGATGGCGCGCCTAGGGGGATTACTTCCTCCTGTAAACAATAAGGAAAATATTTAAACATACTTTTACATGCGATCTGACATTTGAATTGTTTGCTTTTAATTAATGTTGTGACACTGACAGACAATGACAGTGGTGACGTTAATGCTTCTCTTCTACACCTTCTCTCCTCCGAGGATTTAACAATAATGGATTAAACCTCAGAACACCTCTCCGTGAGGTAGGAAAGGGATCATTTAGCCTCCACCGTTTCGCAGCCACTCTTTTGGTTGGACACAGGGGCACTTAACATCGCACATCAGCTCGAGCAAGCAGATTAGAACAGAAACACTAATTAAGGCTTCAGGGAGCATTTAGGCAGGCGGAGCGAAGCATCAGTGTCGGGGCTGGGCTGAATGTGGCTGCTGCTCTCCGTTCACCCTGCACGAAGGCAGGGATTTCTCATCTCCTGGAGGCAGTGCCCGACACCTATGGATATGGATATGGATATGGATATGGATATCTCTATGTATATGCATCTCCTCCCAACTTGTGCCCTCCCGCTCCATCCCACCACACCACCCTGCTCGTGTCACCCTCAGGGCCATGCCCATGAGAGGTCTTTGGGAAAGGGCGCGAAGCCAAGTCAGTGAGGCTGTAGCACGGCTGGAAAAAACCATAAACAACCGCTCGGGAAGGTTTTGAATGGCCCGTCATGGGGACAGTCACTCGCTGTCAGTGGGGAAGGAACAGAAAATGACAGCACGGGCGCTCACAATAGCCCAGCGAGGCAGCATGGAGCCGGCCCTTCGCATTGTGCACAGGGCCGCACGGAGACACTTTCCAAAACGTTCAATTTGCCAGCCACAGAAATGCCCTTGAGGAAGGCTGCGAGAGCGGCGGGAGGGAGCAACAAGCAGGGGAAGTGGGACACCGGCTCGGCCAGAGCCGCCGCCGTCCGT
>NW_009259496.1:116286-116879 GCF_000687185.1 Egretta garzetta | reverse complement strand
ATGGTGCCTGCGGGCAGGCCAGGGGTGGCTTCTCTCTGCAGCTGCCTGCGCCAGGGGCACCAGCCCACGGGCAGCGGTGGGGAAGGCTGCGGCTCCGAGGAGAGGGTGGCAAGAAGGAATGGGCTGAAGCCCGGCTGACCACAATCTCTGTGCTTCCAGACCTGCCTGGGGGTTTTTATGTCTGGAGGGCATTTACAGATGCACCGCCTGACCTGCCAAAGGCCCACACGTCCTCAGTTCTTAACCTCTGTGTGCCTGGGGGAAATTCGGTGTGGCAGGCCTATTTAGCTTTAAAAGGTTTTTTATATAACTCTGACCTTTTCATGCTGTTAATATTGCCTTTCTCAGTACACCCAGCCTACACCCGCAGCTGCCAGGCCAATAACGGGACACAGAAAAACCTGGTTTATTTTAAAACCTTTCTCAAATATTAGGACAGTTCAGGAGCCAGTTCTGTGTGTTTGAATTTCAGATTATTGCGAAAAGGTCATCTGCCCAGGCTGCCAGAAGGACAGGGGGCGGGCGGCGAGTGAAAAGAGAAGCAAGCGCAGGACACGGCCGACGCCGCAGGCACCGCCGTACCCGGGCGGCGT
>NW_009259496.1:114811-116234 GCF_000687185.1 Egretta garzetta | reverse complement strand
GAGCGCGACAGAAGGGGCACGTCTTGTCTCCTCCCTCCGCACCTCTTCGCTTTGAAAAAAGTTGTATTTTCTCCTCGCACAGAGGGACTGTGCGAAAACTGGTTTTAATGTTATTCCTTTCACAGCTGGGGCAAAAGACAGCTCTCCTGTCTGGGGGCCAAAGGGTCCCTCGGAGGGCATCGCAGCGAGGCGCCTTGCAGTGCGGCTCGGTGGGAACAGCGAGGAGAGGACCGGGTGGGCTGGCCACAGGACAGGGCACCCTCGCCCTCCCAGGGCAGCCCGGCACTGCGGAAGACGCCAGGCCATGGCAAGCCCCCCCGCCAGCCGCACAGGGACCAGCGCAGACCTCGCATTTGCTGCGCTCTCCCCCGCTGTGCGGGGCGTTTTGACAAGTCCTGGTAAAGCAAGGCCTTGGAAATGACCCAAATCCATCTGGGGGATGAACTGGAGGCACCACAGGTTTCTTCTCTGACCCCCTGGTTTCTGCTTTGAAGGAAAAAACATATTTGGAGCAGTAATGTGGCTATTAGCAAAATAATCTGAGCCTTGTATCCTCCAGAGCTAGGTCGCCTAATGCGATTTGGCAGAAGCCTTTATCCAGTTAGCCCATTTCATATTCTCAGATTCTGCTATTTTGCATTCAGCGGTTCTAATATGATGGCGGGTATACGGATGCGCTGCATTCTAAGTGTCGCCCCCCCCGAGTCCCTCCGCCGCTTGGCTGACGTTGCCACAGCTCGGTGTGCCGGATTAATGCGGAAAGCCAAATGCAACGATATTTCCCGGTCTAAGCGACTGTCATTTTCTCCGTTAAAATGCAGAGCAGTCCCCGGTGAATGCATTCAGGCTGTAATTGGAGGAGCTGCTGCCGCAAAATGTCACTTGGTCGGTACATTTGCATCCCGGCGCCGCTGGGAAAAGGAGCAGGGCCCCTTACACGCAGAGGGACGCCGCTCCATCCAGCAGCACCAGCCCTGCTCCGGACGGTTTGCCTCGCCAGGATGGCTCCCACTTGTGATGGGCTCCATGCGGGTAACGTCAAGCACCATCCAAACGCCCCTAAAAGCCAAGGCACAAGCGTCAGGCAGTAGAGTCTGTGGCCAGAGGCCAAATTCATCTCCATTTAACTCGGTGGCTAAGGGCCAGATCATCTGGCATGGTGCCTGCGCGGTGGCCAAGGGCGCCCGGGAAACATCACCCTTTGCGGCAGCGCCTGCTGCAGACCCCCAAGAGAAGCTGTTCCCTGCTCCGCGGGAGATTGGCCAGGTATTAATAAATATCACTCTTGTGGTTAATAAAAAAGCGGCAATCTGGGCCCGGCGTTTCATCCAGCGTCGCCTGGCAGAGCCCCGGCTCGTCTCGGGCGCAGTGGCGGGTGCTCGCTGGAGCTGCATCGGCGTGAGGGCTCGGGGCAGGCGCGGTC
>NW_009259496.1:113220-114347 GCF_000687185.1 Egretta garzetta | reverse complement strand
CAAGGGTTTTGGGAGCAGAGGAGGGGCCCCGGGGGAGGGCGCCGGCTGCACTTCTGTGCTTCGCTCTGAGTGGCGGCAAAGGGACTCCCAGGGCTTCGCCTGTTAACCTGCGTTTCTCGGCTCAGGGGCAAGGTGCTGCTTATTTGCCCAGGGCCGATCTCTCTGAAAACGAAGAGCTGCAATTCAAATATTCCACGTACAGGCAGCAGTAACGCCGGGGGGTTTGCAAAGGCCTGGCAAATCAGCCAGAATGTCAAGAGCTACATTCTCCTGTGCGCTAAAAAATTAGCATAACTTTCTAGCTACAGAGCTCCAAAAGATCTCCTGTACAAATATTGAAGTCAAACATCCAGAGCAGGGGAAGATTTCAAAATACCTGTAACATTTAATAAGCTAAATCATCCAGATGGTAAAATAACCAAGCCACCGACAGGCGCCTGGGTGATTCCTAGCGTCTGTGTCCCTCGTGTTTCCCTGCACTCGCCGTGAACAGCGGGTCGGTACAAGCAGTTTCGGAGCCTTGGAACTCTGCCAACTGACAGGCAAAGGCACCGCGGCCGCAGAATGAAGGGTGCCCTGGGCAAAAACAACGCAGCATCTTTGTGAACTAAAAACGAAGCAGCTTCAGTCCTGCCAGGTCCCAGCACAGAGTTGCCTTCTGCTTTTCTAAATTCTGCACGTGCCAGCTCTGCCTGCTCCCTCTGCTTGCTGCAAAACCAGATTTTATCACCTGAACTCCCACTTGTAATTCCCTCCATCAGGAACGGCTGCAAGGAGCTGTTCTAACACCGAGCAGGCTTCGTCATTTACCTTCGCTGAGAGACGGCCATTCCCCTGCCAGAGCTGGCAGCGCCAGGACTAAGGCATTGCTTCTTCACAAGAGGCCAGAGAAACCTTCTGCCCGTTGCGAGAATCAAAGCACCACCTCCAAACAGCACTCGGGGGCCGCTCTCCTGTCACAGCCGTCTGCCTTCAGCCTGCGCTGCAGCATTGCCACGCCGGTCCGGGATGCAAGTTCAGCCATTTATTTTCAGCCATTCGTTCTGCGACTTCTTAGCGCAGTGGGAGAGCGCAGGCTACGTGTGCGGGAAGGCGCAGCGGCCCAGCAGCAGCCCAAGGCTCTCCTG
>NW_009259496.1:111385-113150 GCF_000687185.1 Egretta garzetta | reverse complement strand
GTTTGCAGGCAGCGTGCCACAGCACTGCGCTCCTCCGCGTGGAGACAGGAAAACGGATCCGGAACAGTTCATGGGAGGAGATGCTGCCAACCAGCCCGAACGGCTTTGAGCATCACGGCCCCTGTGAAATCACCTCGCAAGCGAGGTTGTAACCTTGCTTAGACCTGGACAACAGAACGGTGCCAAACATTTCCCACTGAACGTAAGCACGTCATTAAATGCCAAGTACAGTTACATCCATTCCACTTTGGTAGGAATTCGGGTGTGGTACGCAGGAGGTCACAGCACGAGCTGGTTTGCTGTGGGGTCTTTATGTTAAGGCAGATATGATGCTCCACGTTAATATAATGAATTGTGTGAGCAGCTGAAGTGAAACACAGATGTACAACCACAAGAACTTAAAGATTTCATTCCGATGGCAAAGCAGATTTAACAAAGCCTTAATAGTCAGGTTGTTTATAATTGCCTAGGAGTTACTGCTCTAAACCCCATTCTGCTACCCCAGTGTCAGTTAGGGCCATATTCAATGAGGCTTTCAGATTTACTCCAGGCACAACTATTTCTGGTGTAAATGAGAATTTGGCCTTTTTTTGCTTGAAAGGCACAATTTTTTGGGAGAGAAATGTAATTAGGCAATGGGTAGCTTACGCGTTATGTATCTTAACTAGCAGTTTTGTGATCACTTCCCAGTTGTATAAATACCAGACATGTGGGAAATGCATCTGTGGGAGCAGCCAGCCGTTGAAGAGCAGGATTTGGCTGCCACGGAGAAGGTTTACAGGCTCATAAATAGGCTTGGGTTCCAAACCATTGTCACAGTACACATCTAACAACAATACAGAAGCAAATGAGTTTATTCATCATGAAGGGACTCATTTGCAACAGAACATGTGAGGCGCTGAGCTCTTTAAAGAGAATTGGCGATGAGCTGCTCCTGGAGGAGCAAATGAAAAATCCAGGACCCGAGTGCCCGCGCTCTGGCAAGAGCAGCTCACGCCTGGGTCGTGGGCAGAAGGTCACCAGCAGGTAACGACTTTCTCCTGAAGTCACTGTACTCTGACCCCTCTCACCCCTTTCCTCTGCCTTACACGGACCCCGCTGCGAACTCTGCAAAAGGCGTCAATGTGTCGTAGACAGAGCATGAAGAACACGCGGCTCCAGATTTTGTGGGTCACAGCCATCCAACGAGAGACTGCGATTTGTTCGTCTCCCTTATATTGATTCTACCTCCTGATCATTTTGTCCCAGTCACCATTTTTAATCTTTGTCATTTTTTAAAAAAAACCAGCAAGCAGATTTGTACACAAAGGAGAAAAATTTTATTTTTTTTTTTAAATCTGTCTAAGTAGCATGGTATGAAAAACCTGCTCCAGGGGAACTGCGGAAAACCTTTTGCTGGGCAAGAATCCATCAAACCTTTAAGTGGGCAGATCCCACTCTTAAGGAATAGATACCTTTGTTCCACATCTTTTTAATTAAAATCTTAATTACACAAAGAAAATGCAGCAATCTTCCAGCCACACTTGAGTTTGCTCTCGTGTGCCTTCCTTCTCCATGGCTGTCTCAGTAATTCCTCTGGGATGCTCCATCTGCTCAAAGAGGGGCAACGACAAATCGTGTCGTGCGTTTTGTCGCGGCTCCAGGGACGGTGTCGCCGTGCTGCGGCGATGCTGGAGTTCCTGGGTTTAAAGGGCAGCGGTGTGACTCGGGCCGAGCGAAGGCAGCCAGATGCAGCCCTACCGACGGAAGCATCGAAACGAGCGTG
>NW_009259496.1:109729-110860 GCF_000687185.1 Egretta garzetta | reverse complement strand
GATGTTTGACCACCCTCACAGTAAAAAAGGTTTTCCTTACGTTTAAATGGAATTTCCTGTGTTTCAGTTTGTGCCCCTGTCCTGCCATCAGGTACCAGCACGAAGACTCTGGCTCTTTGTTTACTCCATCCCATCAGGTATCTATATACATCGGTGAGATCCCCCTGCAGCCTCCTCTTCTCCGGGATGAGCAACCCCAGCTCTCTCAGCCTCTCCGCGCACAGCAGAATTCCTCACACAATCCTTAACGGGCGCCCTGGGGTCACGGTTACCACAGAACACCAACTTCACTGTGAGTTTGTCTTTTGAGTATTTAAAGGATATCAGAGAAAACTAAAACTAACCTGACATAATGTAAACTTAAAGGAACTCCTGCGCAGGAACTAAAGGAACACTGGTGTCGCTGGAAGAATAGTCAGGTGAGGATGTCACGGATCGTGCCAAGATAACGCCTAGCCAGCATCCTTGGAGCTTTCTTTCCGCTGCCCATTCCCCTTCCTATCCACTCATGACGCCATCACGCGTTCCTCTGTGACCCGGTGCCAGTTCCACCACTGTTAGGGACTCCTTTCCAACCGTTTGCCAACAGAAAGTCTTGAGCAACTTCTGGCAAATTCTGGAAATACCTTTCCAGTGCTCCTTCAGGCAGACGATTCGCTTCTGTTTATCTTGGTAGTAGTTCCCTGATCTCTGTTCTCCCGTTGCCATTCCCCGTCTTCAGGAGCTAATCCTGAACTTGGTGAACACCTCACTCACCCGGGGCCGCTCCGTTCCCAGGAATCCCAGGGCCCCTGGGCCACGCGCCTATCCAGCCGGCTGTCGCTCCGGATTTATGCGGGCGTTCCTCAGATCACCCGGCCAGCCCTTCTGCAAGGGAAGCTGACCTCCAGCAGGCGCTGGTCTGGCCTGGAACCACCCAACGAACTGCATTTGGGAGAAAATGCAGCTTAAAAACGCCCCCCTCCTCGTGATCCCCATCTCTTTCACCGGGAAGCATTTTCACAGGGATGAGCCGGGATTCCGGCTCCCCGCGGGGCCATGCCGTTGGAAGGGCAAGGCCCCAGCGGTGCTACAGGGACAGGCGGCCCGGCGGCGGGCACAGCTCCTTCACCGGCTCCCCGGAGGGGCACC
>NW_009259496.1:99296-108674 GCF_000687185.1 Egretta garzetta | reverse complement strand
CGCCGTGCTGGCGGGGGAGGCCGCGGGGGCCCGGGGGGCTTTCGGGTCTTGGGCCCAGAGCTGGGGAGCCGCGTTCTTGCACCCCGGCGGCAAGCCGGAGCTTCTGCGGGAGCCGGCTGGAAGCGGGCGGGCGGGGGTGAGCTCTCGCAGCTCCGGTGGGTGCCGGGCGCGGTTAGGCACGCAGCTGGCGGGAAGGGAGGGTGCAACGCTGGCGACAAACCCGGCTTCCAGGTTGTGAAAGTTCCCCTGTTGGGCTTGCTTAAAATCAGTAATTTAAAAAAAAAAAAACAAACCAACCACAACTTTAGAGCAGATTTTGAAGCTTGACCAGTTCTAAGTTCAGTGGGTCGTACACCTGAAAATACCAGCCTGTATATTGTTAAACTAGAATAATGCTCTGGAAATTTCTGGTTCCGTATTGCACAGCACGGAGCCACATGACAAATGGAGATGGGCAGGGTCATTTCCCACCAGAGCATCTTCCTATGTTGTCAACAAAAAAAAAAAAGAGGAGGTCATGTGAAGAGAATGTACCCGCTGCTGTAATGGCTGGCGAAGCAGTAGAATTCGGGGGCAGAAAGTTCGTCAAATCGATAAAAAACTTTTCCCATAAGAAATTTCTGCCTGACAATAGCAGGAAGTTATCCTTTGTCGTCTCTCTTCTGTTCCCACAGCTCCTCTTTTTAAACAAAAAAACCTGCTCAGAGTACAAAATCTGCTGTTACTGATCTTACAGTATTTCCGATGCGTGTTTTGAATATTTATGATCTCAGGTAGGAGTCAGGGATGCGTAATCAAAATAGAATCGATCGTTTGCTGCATAGCTTCCTATACTTCAGAACTCCCTGCCGTGAGCTCACCAGCTCCTAGCAGTAACAAAAGGGGGTATAGCACAGGCACAATAAGCCAAGGCCGAGGCACGCAGTGGATTAAAGCTTTATGCTGCAGCATGGTTTGTACGGTCGCGTTGCCGATACTGCAGTCTGTTCCCCGAGGCTTCCGTTGGAATACAGTTTTAGCCTGGACAGTGACTCGGTGTTGCATATGGGTTGAAATTCTATGTTGTGCTTCTAAATACAACACAGTAACTTTTAAAAACAATTTTCTTGTTTCATATAGCTGTATTACCAAGTCTTAAATTTTGCTATGATAGTGTCTTCTGCCCTTATGATATGGAAAGGGCTGATCGTCGTCACCGGGAGTGAAAGCCCTATTGTTGTGGTGCTCAGGTAAGTCAGTGTAAAGGCTTTTTTCTTAAAGTCCAAGTATTGTTTTTGTCCTTTGTCCCCTCCCCTTCCCCCTTGGATAGATTTGGAGTTTGAAATCTCACCTACTTAAAGAAGTACTCAAACACTTATTTTCTTGTAACTCTGTTTTTGGACACTTAGCAAAGGCCACTTCCGTAATTGCAGCCTAGTTTTCACTGAAGTTTGTAGCAGCAGTAGATAACGAGCCAGTCCTGCAGGCCCCCGAGTGCTGCTCAAATACAGGAGGTTAAACATGTGTTCATGGAAGATTCAGCCTTGCAGGAATCGGGTGTGTGTCAGCAGGGAACATACGCAGTAAATAACAGTGTGTTAGTGGGAATCACCTCTTCGTGTTATTAGTTACGGGTTGGGGAATCCTACCTTAAAGGCTGCTACCAAAAGATACTATGGCTGGCTTTGAAAAAAGGCATGGATATTCTGATCATTAATAGTAATCGCTGGTGTAAGTGTAACTCTTGCTCATGTGAATTAAACTCTGTCCACTTCCTGTGGTACTGCGAAACATTTTTGGGGTTTTTACTAGTGGATTGGTTTTCTTAACCAGAGTGGCTCGTTTTGTTCCTTCCTCATAGCCACGATACCGTTACTTTTCTGTACGGCTTCTTTCTTCCATTGAGGCACTAAGAAAGTCCTCTGTAGCCTGGCTCAGCCTGGGACGTCCTGAGGTTTGGGTCGTGTTGAATGTCTGTGTAGCGTTACTGAATGGGTGAAGCTACAGATTTCAGTTAAAATCGTGAGTTTATCTGTAAGGATTAAATATTCTTTGTTTTCATGGTGGTTCTCTGACTTACCGTAATGCTAATAAACTCTCTCTCTTTTTTGTTTGTAGTGGCAGCATGGAACCAGCTTTTCACAGGGGAGACCTGTTGTTCTTAACAAACTTCCATGATGACCCAATCAGAGCTGGTGAAATAGTTGTTTTTAAAGTTGAAGGCAGAGACATTCCAATAGTTCACAGAGTAATCAAAATACATGAAAAGTAATGCAACTTGGAATTTTCCTTCTTTCTAAATATAGTTTCCTTCACCGTGGCTTTCACTTACATTTTGGTTTGGTAGTATTTTACGAAAAAGGCGAGTGAGGATGTGCTGTAAGATAAAACTCATCTCTAGGATGTGATCCGCTGCTGCCCCCAGTTCTGTGGCGCTTCTGGAGACCCTGACTCCCGTCCCTCGGCAAAGGTGCCCAGGTTCAGATCCGCTGCTGCCCCCAGTTCTGTGGCGCTTCTTGAGACCCTGACTCCGTCCCTCGGCAAAGGGGTTCGGAGTAGGTAAACCTGTGCCAAAGAGGAATCCAGTAGCACGAGCTGTGCGCCTTGGTTTTGCCAGCAGTAGCCATGTGTATGGGAGCAGAGTCCACTTCTGTACTGACTATTGTAAGAATTGGGATTTTGGTTATGAGAAATAGCTGCTTCTAAAAGCAAATCTCTGAAAGGCAAAGGTTCAGAATCAGACCTATAGATGGAGGTTGACAAGCGTGTGATCTTTGCTAACTGGAGTTTTCCAGAAAAGAGATTTGACTGAGAATGAAAGACGAGATTCTTACTCTTTTTCATCTGTTAGTCACAAAGCCAACCACAACTCATGCTGAAGAGCAACAGGCAGATGACTTGTTTTCACCTCTATTGCATATCCCTGGTACAATCAACAGTTCCCTCTCGGACAAAGAGAGGCAATTCTGTTCCTAACTCCGCACAGCGAAGAGCTAACCTGGGGGTGGTGAGCATTGACATATTTGCTCCTCGGGAGGTCCTGGCCATGAACTGGAGGTGTTTATCTTTTGAGTAATATTTGTTCTTCAACGCATTTTTGAAACAAACATGTATATCCAAGAATTACCTTTTTTTTTTTTTTTTTTTTGTAAAAACTCCTTGTTTCTTGATACCGTTGCTTGCAATTAGCAGCTTCTTGAGCAAAATAATTTTGAAGGCTGTAAGCTTAACTCTATTTAAATGGGAGTGTTGAACCGCAGCCTTGCATGCGTTATCTGCACATACGCCTGATGCTTGAAAGGGAGCGAAACACGGCAGGTTTTCTAACAGCAGTGGTTAAATTATGCCATGGTCAAAGCGCAGGGTAGGATACTTTGTTCATCTGAAACAGCAGGGAGGGGTTATGATTTGGGTGTGTTCAGGGTTTTAAACCTCTATTCCTACAAAAAGGACTGGGCCACCTCAGTGGCCGGGAGAGGTCGGGACGTCGGCTCCAGCTGCGAGGGAGCAGCCTGGCTCTCTGAGCTCCGGGGGGGAGCGTGCCGCCTACTGAGGCGCTTCTGTGCCTTGCATTTTTCCATACAGTCCCCTAAAAGCACCACGTAATGTTTGGGCCGCATGATGTCACTGAAAGACTGGTGACATGTATTTTTTTTTTATTTGCCACGTTAATAAATACCAGATGTAAGTGAGGCTTTGCCTGGAACTCGCTGTATTGTTTAACAGTTAACGAGTGACCCAACCCGGCATGGAAGCGTTAGTGACAAAATACTGAATTGGGTGCAGGTTTGCAGCAACTTTAGAGGCTCCTCAATATTTCTTTCCATCAAAAGGAGGACAAAGCTTTATTTTGACATAAGTGTGATTGCTAAGAGTTAAACAAGGGTATAGAACTTGGAAGAAAATTGCCTAAAGCATTGTATTGTTATGCCACTGTCTTTCCCAAGGAAAGAGTTTTGGGATCGACCTCATCTGAAATCTGTGTTTCAAATTCAGTTGAATTCATTCAATTAAATTTGTTCTCTAATATGTGGTGACTTCACAGGATCTTATTCCACAATTTGTAAACAAACAAACAAATCGCCAAAAAAACCTCTTTTAGGGTATTATTCAGTATTTCAGGGTTAAATTTCTGCTCTGTTGAAAATGCAGAGTTGGGGGTTTTTTCCCAGGTAGGCATGTCCTGGTTTTGTTGAGGAGGTTTAGTGCCTGCTCTGGATGGACAATTTCTCTTTCGCGTTTGCTGTGTAATTGCTTACATCAAACAGCTATCTAGGAGTGTTCTAAAAGGCATTTCTTGTTAAAATCTATTGACTCTGTCAGTAAAATCTGCAATGTTAATGATTTAATGGTGTGTACTTCCAGTTCTGCTTATTTGACAAACATTGTTATCTAATCTTGTAGCACTTTTCATCTTCATTGTGCTTTGTAGATGTTAATTCAGGTTTTTAAATTAAGTGGTATTTAGTTTATCACCTTGTTGCCTTCTAGAGAAAATGGGAACATCAAATTTCTGACTAAAGGTGATAATAATGAAGTTGATGATAGAGGCTTGTACAAAGAAGGTCAGAACTGGTTAGAGAAAAAAGATGTTGTTGGAAGAGCAAGAGGGTAAGTACCGCAAAATGTCGATGTTCCTCGTAACTAGAATAGAAAATTTAGCATTTAAATCGGTACTGTCGTTGGTACAAACTAGATCTGGCATGGTGGGGTTTTCATTTCTTAAATAGTAATTTAAAAAACTGCTTTACCTGGAAAAGTTGCTTTCTGTAGTCCTCTCGCGGATGTGGATAGTGGAAATTAATGTTTTGGAAACATGGCACATTTAACAAGTAATTTACCAGTAAATACAAAATTAGCTGACTTATCCTGGTAATTGCTAGAAATTACTAGGAAATTATTTCCACATTCCAAAGGAATTTTATGCAAAAACAGGTTTGAGCTTTTGACTTTGTCCCCTTCCCCAGCTGAGATGAAATTGCCAAGATTTTTCTCAAATAACTTGATTAAATTTTTAACTAAGGGGGGAAAAAAAAATACTTGGCATTCAGATACGCATTAGCAGCAAGCGTGAACGATGGTTTCACACTGTTCTTACTCGGAACGCTTTTGCTTAGGGCCGGTGGCAAAGTATTGCTTGGGCCATGAGAGTCCTAGCGGTGCGGTGAGGAGCTTGATGTGAGTTCTGCTGTGTCCCGGAGGCTGCGGCTGCTGTCACAGGCCAAGCCCCTGGGAAGCTGGACTTCTCCTGCCGCGTCACATACTTGTGTATTGTCTTGCCCAATTCAAGAGTTCCAGAGTTGTCATAAATGTTTTGTACTGTTACACATTAATCCTGTATTTAATTTGCTTGATATTTATTTTTTTTTTTAAATTCTGTCCCTGCCTTCAAGTTCAATAAAAAGAAACAGAACAAGTGCACCTCTAAGGCTTTAGTGCTGGTAGACTAGGTTAAATGCTAACTTAAAATACATTCCGTACTAGTTTGAAACCCTTCCTATGGCTTTCATATGGCTTTCATAGCTGAAAAGCTGGTTCCCCTGTGTTGTGGGGCGTTAGGCTTTTGTGCGTGCCCCATGTCACGATGATATTTATTTGCCATTTCCGGGCTCCAGGTGTATTTTTAATGCTGTGAATAATACACAGCAAGATGAAGCATGGGAGGAGAGGGAAACCCGAGAGACCTTCCTCCCAAACATTCATTTGGTACATACTGTCTTTAAAGCTCTTGCTGTCTGTCTGATTCTTTTTTTCTTTGAAATCCATAATCTAAAGTACTCAAGACTGAGTAACACTGCAGCATTTCCATGTAGTATTTGAGGGTTAATTTTACCTTCATCTGTTTTGTCGATTACAGATTTTTGCCTTATGTTGGTATGGTAACTATAATAATGAACGACTATCCAAAATTTAAGGTATGTATATTTCGCACATTTAATTTAAAGCTATAAAGTAGCAAGTAAAGGTAGTAAGGATCTTGCCTATAAAAATACATGTTAATAAATTTGTTTCTGCGGTTCGGTACCTAGTGTAAAACGAGCTGGTTTGTTGCTTATTTTAGCTTGTCTGTTACCCCGTAGAACTTGGTATTTGTAATCACTTGAGAACATTTACCTTATAGGAATGTCATACGTTAAGCGTATGCAGTTGTGATACCTATTTGTAATGAATACGATCGCTTATAATATTCCTGTAATTCTACAGGAACACAGCTCTGAGTACTCATCTAGAGGGTCTGGTGTTGGAGCGGGCCCGCTTCGAACACCTTGTCATTTCAGAGCTTCCATCAAGAGAAATGATAATCAGTCGTTATTCTCTGCTTTCTTTTGCAGTACGCTCTTCTGGCAGTAATGGGAGCATATGTACTGCTGAAACGGGAATCCTAAAACCAAAAGTCACTTTTCCAAGAGCAAAGTACGAAGTTAAATATACGGGGGAAAAAGACCTAATATATTTCAGATGTTTTCATTTCTGTGAACAGTCACAAAACTGTGCAAGCTTTTGTCTTGTCTAAATAAACTGTACAACGAACGAGAAAAGCTTTGGCTGTTGGTTAATTATGTAATGGCATATTTACTGCCTTAAGTAGATGCTGCTTTCGGTTCGCCTTTTGCTTGTCTGGAAGACACCGACTGTCAGGTGCTGAAGCGGCTTATGGCTGCGTTGCTTCTCCAAAGTGGCACTGCATCGGGACCCACTTTCTCCCTCCTGTTTGTTTGGGTTTTTTTCCGTGATTATTTCTGTTCTCTGTCAGCACCCTCTCTTTCCACAACCGTACAAATTGTTTTTACCAGCACCTGTAAGGACACGGCACACAGCTGTAGGAGTTCAGTCAGGCTTATGCCTAGAGAAAGCTGTCTGGAACGGCTGGCACGAACAGACCAGAAAGGGTCTCTGATGAAGAAATGAGGAGTGGAAACGTGGAGCTTCTTCCCTGAATTTGAAACTCGTTCCTTTGCGTTGTAGGGACAAAAAACCCCGATGGCCTGATTTTCAGAGGCCTAGTTTTTAGGGTCTGTGTGTGTTTCTAGAATTCAGGCTGCTGACTGTTCTGCCTTTATGCTCCTGGCTATAAAGCAGATGGAACAGAAGGATTTGATGGGGCCTTATTAACACTGGTGAATTATGGGGTGAATGGCGCAGCAGTGTACTTCGGTCATGTTACCAGTAGGGTAAGACATAACTCGTATTCCACTTTTGGGAATGTATTGTTCTCTTCTACCATGAGATACCTGAAGAGTGTTAAACATAAAATGGGTTTTTCATTTTTCAGACCTACCTGATAACTGTCATATGTGAAACTGGATTTTTTTCTTTTTGGCTTCAAATGTCAATATTGGGCCTTCAACAAAGCAAAACTTGTTTTCCTCGTTTGCTTTGGTTTTGTAGCTTTGATAAGGAACAGCGTGATGCTTTTTTCCTATGGAGTTTTGTTTCTTCTGTAATCCCTTACCTCTACAGAAATACACCATTATGCAATAACAGCGCCTCTCCTCTTGTAACTGCTAGTGCTGAAAGGCAGGCAACTGCTGAATCTTTCCAAGTAATATTGCTGCTTTTGTGTTCTGCTAAGCAGTTTTCATGACAAACTGCATTATAAACATGACTTATTTTGTATCCAATTGTGTAGAAATAAAATGGAGTATAATAAATGGCGTATCAGAATAATTTAGGTATCCTTAATGCAGTCTTCCCAGAAGTGGACCATCACAGTGAAGAAAAAATAATGTAATTTTCGGAGACAGTGTATGTGTTTGTTAAATGTTTTTTTTTTTTTTTTTTTTTTTAGTGTTCATGCTCAGAAAGAGAGGTGGTGTTTCTGGGGTTTGATATCCTGTGTCTTGGCTTAAGTCTTCGTAAATCTTAACCTGCAGAATTGACTTGCACAGAGGAGCTGCCAGTGTTGCTGTATCTGCTCTTCCAGAGAAGTGTTGGGTGGCAGCACGGGCCCAGTTTATTCTCCTGGTTTTGGCTGGATGCATTGAGACCTGCTAATTGCATCCCCTGAAGCAACTGGTCAGCCCCGTAAAATAACTTGTTCAGCTTTCTCTTTTGTGATAAACAATAGCTTTTTTCCCAGCTCGTAGGACCAGGTGCCGTAACGATAAACCTTGTATAAACATGGAGAGTTCCTGCCTGCGTGGGAAGGGCATGAAGAAGATGGAGGTAGGCTCTTCTCAGCGGTGCCCCGTGACAGGGCACAAGACAATTCCACCTGACCACTTAAAAAAATCTACTCTGCACGTTGAACACTAAAACAGGCTAAAAACATGGTAAACCTACAAAAGCAGGGTATAGCTCCTCTTACGTAGGATAAAAGACTTCCTTTTTTAGGAATCTCATAATTGTTTCTAAGGAGATGCTCGTAGTTCTTCAGCTGATCGCTAGCAAGCTTACAGTGTCTATGAAGACAGACATTGGTCTGCCAACTGGTGGCGGCTCCGTTCAGGCGTGTTTGGCTGCCTCTGAATGCCTGGAGGTCACTCGCAGCCACCTGGACGGGGTTGCTCCTCATCCTGTCCCGACGTTGGTTCCCGTAGTTGTCTGAGCTGTTTCAATCCAACCACGTCCACCTCTGACGAGCTACTGGACAGCACTGCTTACTCATTTGCTTAGAGGAGAAGTCAGGGAGGGAAGGAGTACCTAAAGTTTTGCCCAGAATCTGCATTTCTGGTATAAACCCTTTTCTGCTAGAATCTGTCGGTTCCTAGGCTGATAAGCAATGATAAATGGCTCGATGGTGAAATGCGCATCAGGAGAATGTTGTCTTTCTGCTGGGAGTAAATTGCTTGAATGACTTAATGTCTACTAAATGTTATTAGTGTTTTCAGCAGAGAGAAGGCAGTCTGCTATTCGATGTATTTGGTAACTGAATGTTACCAGCTCTTCCTGCTAAAGAACGAGTTTGAAAGCGACTTTGCGTGTTGCAGCTGATCTTAATCCAGCAGCTCCGACTGCTGAGGTGGGATGATCCTCCTGTGGCAGAGAGTGTGGTCACGCGTCTCTCTGTGCAAGCTCTTGTGTTTGGTGGAGCCAAAGCCACTTGCGAGCCCAGGAAGAAGCTGGTAGCTCTGCCATCGCGCAGGCTCAGCAAAGTGTGCGGCAGGGGGGGAAAGCCAGGAGCACGGTGGGGGCAAAGGAGCAGGAACGGGTTTTGCCTTTGGGAACAGTGAGCTGTGTTTTTCCCAACTAGTTTGTGTTTAAAACTTAAGCAGGATGTGAAGGTCCTCGAGTGTGTCCGGAGGAGGGCACCCAGGCTGGTGGCGGGGCTGGAAGGCGTCTGGGGAGCGGCTGCGGCCTCCGGGTTTGTCTCGTTGGGAGAGGAGGAGGCTGAGGGGCGACCTGGGCGCTCTCTGCAGCTTCCCGGGGAGGGGACGGGGAGAGGGGGGTGCTGAGCTC
>NW_009259496.1:95312-99263 GCF_000687185.1 Egretta garzetta | reverse complement strand
CCCTGACTTTTGGTCAGCCCTGAATGGTCAGGCAGGTGGACGAGATGACCCTTGTAGGGCCCTTCCAGCTGAAATACTCTCCCAGCTGTGCTATTCTATCCCATTCATCTCTTTGTCACCTCTAAAATAACTTGCAGCAAGGGCACAAGCTGGCCCCAAATTAAATATATGTACATTGCTTCTCCTTGTGCTTCAAGCAGATTTTTACATATGCTCTTCAGAGGGAAGGGACAAGCCGTGCCGTGTGTGTGCTTTGGCAGGCTACAGACGGGGCTGACTAACAAAAAGTGGGTTAAGATCCTACGTATTTGATGCACGGAGGTGCTTTCCCTTCTCGCAAATACTGCTGCTTCCTTCAATTGCCCGCTCTGCTTCTAGACCGCAGCTTCCCTTGGAAGTCAGGGCAGCTGAAGGATGCCTTCGGCGGATCTGCTGGCTGGCTAACCGGAGGCAGAGCGCTCCGCTCAGCCCTGCAGCCCTGGTGGCCGGATCACCCCAGCTCACGCGCTGCTCAGACATCAGTGCTCCCCGGGGAGGGCGGCTGGCCTGGCTGCTGGTGTGAAACACTGTGCATTGCCTCACCGGAGGAGAAAAGAACATTTTAAAGCAAATTCTTCCATCCTAGCAAGGCCTCTGGAAGACTTTTTTTTTTTTCCCCTCCGAGGAAGATCAAGGTGCTACAGGCACAGGCAGTGTTTTAACAGAGCAGTTGGGAGTAGGGGAAGCTCAGACTTTGATTGAAGCTGTTCTTTCTTTCCGGTTATCTGCCTTGTCACCGCTTGGCTAAAAGCTGCCCCTGTGCACCCAGGGCCATGCAGGCTGCAGCGTGTGCGGAAGGGGCCCCCGGGCATCGTGGGGACCCCCGGGCATCGTGGGGACCCCCGGGCTGGAGCCATGAAGGAGGGCTGGGCACCAGGGCAGCCCCTGGGGGTGAGGGCAGGGGCTGGTCCCCATGGCCATGAGCATGGCTGGGCTCTCGGGAAAGGGCTGGATGGGAGATGGGCTTCGTCAGGTCTCCTCCACGCCCCTATCCTGGGCACTTTGGTGTTTGACATCAGGGTCACGAAGGCTGGGGGGTGCGGGGCAGCCCCGGCACTGCCTGCTGGCTCCCGCCTGCTCCTTGCAGCCCTTCTGGCAGGGCAGCACCACAAGCATACGGGTCGCTGCTGCCTGCGCTGCTGCCTGCGCTGCTGCCTGCGCTGGTAGAGAGAAACAAGAACACGGAGCAGCTGGAGCAAGAACCCCAGTTTTAGCCCTGTTAGCAAGTAATTTCTCTCTATGTTTAATCAAGATAGCAAGCGGTGGTGATGAAAAGGACATTTTCCTCTGCGTGCATGGATTTTATCAGCGTTTCTTTGAACATCTTAGGGGCCAAAAGCAAACAAAACGTAAGCCACCCACATGAGAAGAGTTCAATATGTTTCTCTGCTGCACAGCTTGGCTTAGGTAAGTGTATTCCATCTCTTCTGTCACCATTTATGCTTTTGTATATAGATCCAGCTCTGCTGCTTTATCATTTGTGTGTGAATATGCTATCAGCAGAATGCACACATGCTATAGATAGCCTGTTTGCAGGTACATGGACATCTGATGTGGACGCGACCACCACCTGGATTTCGAAGCTGTTTGAAATACGAGCGTGTCTGGGTTTGAATTTCACAAATAAAGCAGCCGTGGACAAGGCTTGTTGCTGGTGCTGATGACCACGTTCGCTAGAACTAAACTGAAAGGTACAGGTGAAAAATCTGACTGCGAGGAGGCCTGGGGGAGCAGTGGGGTGCTGGTGCACCGGTCCCCTGCGAGCCAACATGTGCTGGGCGGCAAGCGAGGAGGAGGAGGAGGGGGAGGAGAAGGAGAGGAGACCGCCTGGGGCTTTTTGTCGTTCGCTGGGAAGGGTGCAGAGCATGACTCTGCCCCGGGATGCCTGAAGCCTTGGCTCGCCGGCCCGGCCGGCTCAGTGCCCAGTGCGCGCAGGGCAGCCGGGGCTGTGTCGGGCGCCTGACCATGGCCCAGGGGCTCAGGGCTGGCCACGGTGCCCCCCTGCTTCCACGGGACGGTGACCTTTCCGCCAGCCGCTTCATGCGGTGTGGTTTTCCTGCTTCCCTCCTTGGGATGGGATTCCGGGGCCACCTGAGAGCCTCACGGTTTGCTGATGTCTGTCCCTTCTGTCACCTGCACTCGTCCTGTTGGGCTGTCGCGATCTGGGCTTGTGTCACGCAGGCTCCTCCGCTCTATTTTCTCCAGCCCATCTGGTGTTTATAAATCCAGCATCAGCAGCTATATGGGGAAGAACATTGACATTTGGGAAACAAACCTTGTCGTTTTACATTTCCTCTGTGCTTGTTTTCCAGATTTGGTTGCAAACTAACAAATGGGCAGACCAGTCACCTGCTGGTCGCTGCACCATCCCAGCCCCAGCTCCTGTGGAAGCCCTGCTGAGAGGGCTCAGACTGCCCAGGGAAAATGAATGCTGCCCCTTACCATGGCCCCCATGCTTAACCTGTGCCCTGAGCCCTTCCCTGCACTGGGGGCTTCCCGCAGAAACCCCGGCTTCCCGGAGCTCTGCACGCCCCTGCCTCATCTTTCCAGATAAACTGTGGCAAAATCTGAAGCTGTGGCAGAATCTGAAGCCAAGGCAGAGTCTGGAGCTGCCCGCCCAGCTGAAAGGCGGCATGGTGCAGGGCACTGGTCTGGCCAGCACAAAATAGACTTATTTCATGACAGCGACGGTTCTGATCCACGTGCGTGTCCGGGCCCGAGTGTCCTAACCCTGAGCATGGCCCACAAGTCCGTATTTCATAGCAGGGACACAAGTGTGAAAAAATAATCATGAAATGCCACTAGAATAACCGCATCAGATCCAGCCCCTCGAGCTGCATCTGTTACGCTTTATTTCTCAAAATGCTGAAACAAGAGATCCAGGTACTGTTCTCCGCAATGGCTATTTGCCAGATTGGCTCCAGTTGCCCCTGACAGCATGACCAATGCAAGCACACAGTCCTACGTTGCGCTCGCCTTGCAAGCGCGCAGCAGCAGCCGCGTCGAGGTCGCCCTTTGGGGCGCCCGTGGCCGAAGCGGTGCCTGGCGGAGGGGCTGCGCCGGGCTCTGGGGACAGGCAGCCCTGGCTGCCATTCGCAGCAGGAGCAGTCCCTGCAGTTGGGGCTGCGAGGCCCGGGGGGGCTGTGGGCGATGCCCCCACCCCAGGGGAGGAGCAGCCTCTGCCACCCTGCACTCCCCCAAGCGCCTGACGGAGCCCAGTTCCAGCGAGTGCTCAAAACTGGAGGAAAAGAAAGGGTGAAAGCGTGAGTGTTGCACACAGCCGTGTCAACCCTCCTCCAGCCTTCCTGGAAGCCCACCGGAGTTCACCCCTCAGCCCAAGCCTGGCACATGTTGTCTGATGGGCCCAGGCCGTGCACCAGGGTGCTGCGGGTGCGGATGTGAGCCAGTGATGCGGTCCTGCAGCCCAGGAAGCCAACCGTGCCCTGGGCTGCGTCCCCGTAGCGGGGCGAGTGGGGGTTCTGCCCCCTGCTCCACTCTGGCCAGACCCCCCCGGAGCCCTGCGTCCAGCTCAGGGGTCCTCTGTGCAATAAAGGCAGGGACCTGCTGGAGCGGGGCCAGAGGCGGCCACGGGAATGGTCCCAGGGCTGGGACAGCTCTGGGATGGGGAAAGGCTGGGAGAGGTGGGGGTGTCCAGCCTGGAGAAGAGACGGCTCCGGGGAGGCTTTCTTGCAGCCTTTCTACATATAAAGGGGCTTGTAACAAAGACAGAGAGAGACTTTTTACCAGGGCCTGCAGTGACAGGACAAGGGGCGATGGTTTTAAACCGAAAGAGGGCAGGTTTAGACCGGACATAAGGAAGAAATGTTTTGCAGTGCGGGTGGTGAGGCGCTGGCACAGGCTGCCCAGAGGAGTCGTGGCTGGCCCCGCCCCGGGAGGGGTTTCAGGCAGGCC
>NW_009259496.1:89388-95274 GCF_000687185.1 Egretta garzetta | reverse complement strand
CAACCTGATCCAGTTAGCAGTGTCCCTGCTCCTGCGGGGGGGTTGGGCTAGATGACCTCTAGGGGTCCCTTCCCACCCAAACCACTCTGTGATTCTATGGCTCTATGAAAACGCCCTCTCCCTGCCCTTAGGAGCCTGCAGCGGGGCAGAAGCTCTGTGCCTGCATCCCGTGTCCCCATCAATCTGTGCCTGCATCCTGCATCCCCATCGCCCTGTGCCTGCATCCCACGTCCCCATCGCTCTGTGCTCCCCGGGACCGCGAGCGCAGCGGTGTCGCTTGAAGCATTTTGTCTTCTCTGGGAAGGCTCAGCTGGGACTGCTTCTGTCCAGGCAGCAACAGTTCCCAAGAATTCAGAAACATAAATGCTTCCCATTTGAATTCTCAAAATACTGAAACCCTGCACCACAAAAAATCACAAAACCCAAAAAGGTGACGCTCGTGCAGCCCGCTGACATGCACCACGTGGGCAATGAACAGTCCCTTTAGGTAAGCTGAACTGTCTAGGTCCAGGGCTTGCTGAAACGCAGCACAAACCGTATCAAGTGTCTTACGCTGTGCCTCATTAAATAAATGTTTATTATTTCCTATTGTTTGGCCTCGGTAAAGTTGCAGAGCTCTTTTCTGCAAAATGTCTCCAGTTCCTCTGGGAACCGTTACCGCGGAGAGGCAATTTCCAGGCTGTTTGCAGAGGGCCTGCCCTGACCGCAGCTTTGAGGAGCGGAGATCGGTCCGTTCAGCATCCTCAACATTTGCAGAGCGCTCCTCAGCACGCGAGCCCTGTTGCCGCCCTGGCGATGTGCTTGCACCCCTGTTTGTCCTGCGCGTACGCTACAGCTGCCTGGGGCGCCGGGGTAGCTGCGGGGGAGCGACGGCGGCCTCGCCGTTCCCCCTGTATCCCTCCTTATTTCTGCAAAGCCCGCCTTGCTGACAGAACAACCGTCGTCGGCTAAAATGCAAAGGAAGCAAATTAAAGTGGGTTGCTGTGGCCGTGGCATTTAAAAGCCACTGACGTTGTGCTGCCATGGAGCGCCAGGGTAGCTCACTTCGCCATGGGAGGTACGAAAGGTGGAAAGGAGGTTTAAAACGGAGAGCTGGCTCCTGGTGTGCAAACACAAGTTTATGGTTCCGGATTTCTTCTTTAAGAGAGAAAGGTGGTCTCAGATGAGAGAGTCACAGCTGATAACATGCATTTATCGTACCTGCACCCTTTTCTGTCGGGGGGGGCAATATATTATTTCTGTGTATTATCAAATTATTATTTTTCTGCAAGGGTTAATAAAAACAAGAATTAGAATAAATCCATATTGCCTTTTTTATCCTTATGAACACATAAATAAAGAAATACTAATAATGCACAAATGTATTCCAAGAGCAGGCTGGATCCTCAGCTGGGCTGAGGAAGAGGAGATGAGGCCGAGGAGAAAGGGTGGCTCTTTGGGCCCATCCCTGCTGTCCCTGCCTGTTCAGACCTGGCTGCCCAGGTTTTCCTGCGTGAGCAGCTCCATCCAAGAGCGCGCTGCTGACGGAGGTGCACGAGACCTCACATCGATCTGCTTTATTTGCTCTTTGTTCCCAGGGAAGGAACGGTGACGCCTCCCGTGCCTCTCCCCAGCCTGGTGCGTGCCACGCTCACCGTCATGCTGGGTGCGCGGCTGGGCTGGGCTCCCGCGGGCTGCGGGCGGCCGTCCCTCTGCTCTTCTGGCCGAAGGTTTGTCGCAGGTTTGTTTTACCTGGTTTCTCGCTGCTACGTCGGGGGGGCTCTCAGCCACGGCTGTGTCAAATTTGCCACTTCCTACACTTACACATTGGAACATTTCAGCATCTCTGCAGTGGTTTGGCTTACTTTTAAATAGATGTTTTGGTTTTATTTATTAGGGATGGGGTTATTCTGCTTCAGTGCTGAGTTCTTTCTCCAGTCGGGCTTCCCTCTGCTGAACTGTTTGCAGCCCAGTTCCAGCTGTGGTCCCCACGGAAGACGCGCCAGGGTACCTAATGCATCGAGTCATGCCCCATTAGTCCAAGGGTGCTAGCAGGGAAAGGCACGTGATAAAAAGAGCGACTGCCAGCCTGGGCCAAGTAAACCCCTGGAGCAGGGGGGGGTGGCACGCCAGTGATAATCCTGCCTATGAGAAGTCATCAAGGCCTACAGTTCCCAGTGATCGTGGTGGAATAAATATGTCAAGGAGCAGCTTCTTCCTTCGCAGCGCCACGTGCTCCCAAGAGCCGTCGGCCGTGGCAAGCAGAGGACCCCGTGGGCAGGCGGTTGGCTCTGGGACGGTGCCAGGCGGCCCCAGAGGTCTCACCGGGGAAGCTGTGGGCAGGGACCTGGTCCTGTCACACTCACCAGAGCCAAGCAGCACAGATGTACTGCCCATTACAAAAGGAAATTACACATTTTCTCCTGCTCTACAGAAGCCACAAAGGGCCTGAAGGGGCGCGGGGGTGATGTCAAGCCACAAGATTATTTATTGAGGAGATTCGGTTGGTTCATTTAATTAGTGTATCTGCCTAATTCCCTGAGGCCGCGAGCAAGCAGCATTGCTCAAGCACATACTCCACTGCGGTTAAGGCATCTCCATCTCAGCCACGCAGCTGGCGGTGCTCAGCGCCGTGCGCAGGACCCCAAGGCTCTGCACCGCGGGTCGGGTACCACTGCTCCGGTGTCACCTTTTCTTCAGCCCACCGCGCGCTTGCCGTGCCACTACAGGATGGGTCAGTGTACCCCAACCCCCGGAGCTCTGGTGAATTTTGGCTGCACAACTGACTGCCAGTCATTCTGACAGAGGATGAGGAGGGTCCCAAGAATGTCCTGACAGGCGTTTTGATCCCAAAAGCCATACAAAGATTTTCACCAGGCAGAATAAAGCCCCAGCTGTATCTCGCAGAGTTTGCCGAGTGTCCAGCATGTACTACAAATAATGCAATATATTTTGGAGGAAAGCATCCATCGTGCCACGTAGGCTGCTTCGGAAGAATAGAAGCCTGCCTCTAACACTCCCTACAGACACGCTTGGGAGCCTGTTTATGACAAAACCCTGAAAATGCCTTTTTCTTAGCAAAAATATCCCTCCACACAAAAAGCTGATCCTAATTAAAAAGAAAACTCAAACCCAAATTTGATCAACTCTCTAAATCAGTATTTTTCACTGTAACCTTAAGCACCTGCAGGGCAAACTAATCTGAACTTTCACTAAGTCCATAAGACAAGGTATAAAAATGGGAGTGTGTAAAGAACAACCTCAAAGCTCAAGGCAGTGCAAAATGAGATTTAATGTGAAGGCACAGCCTTTAACACCTGAGAAGTATGAAGACACAGTATATATACAGAACATGAGAAAGGTTTATTTGTTTGCATAGTGTTTGTGGTAAACGAGACTTAGGACTAGCGGGCAACAAGGCACTGAGTAAGAATTCGTGGTTTGGCATTCCTAGCCGGAGCTTCCTAGCAGCACAGGGGCTACACGCAGCTATGTATGACTTAGAATTGTAGGATCATGGAATGGTTGAGGTTGGCAAAGCCCTTTAAGGTCCCCCAGCCCAACTGTTCCCCTACCCCTGCCATCCCACGCCCAAACCCTGGCCCTCAGCACCTCGGCTGCCCGGTTGTTAAATCCCCCCAGGGGTGGGGACTCGACCCCTTCCCTGGGCAGCCCCTTCCAGTGCCTGGCAGCCCTTTCTGACTCACCAGAAGTTTCCAATATCGCTTTATGTCGTTAATCCTCAGTAAACCCCACATAAAGCAACAGAAGCAAAGCCGCCAGAAACAGTCAAAAGCAACAGAAGTGCTGGGCCAAGCATACTTTTTCCCGGGAAACAAGCGACTTCCTAACTTAATTTGTGCAAATGTGGCAGTTTCGGGGTGATGCCCCGCTGATGGCTTCTCCTGGGCTCAGCCGCCTGGTGGGGCAGGGTCAGAGGGAACCCGTGTCGGTGGCTTCTGGAGCGACCAGGGCTGAAACCAGGGGCAGGAGCAGCCACGCTGTGCAGCGGGCGACCTGCGCTGCGCTACGGTCCCGGAGGCCACGGGGAGGGCTGGTGGCTGCCGCCCGGGGCTGCGGCCCCAGCGCAAAGGCAGGTCCAGCACAACAGCCTGGGGAGGCAAGGACAGCCAAGGGCTTCCATTACAGCCACTGTAGCTGAGGAACGCCCAGTATTTTGCTTTGGGTTTTGTTTCTTTTCCCTGAAAATGGACAGTTTCCTGAATTTTCAATTTCCTGTCCCGAATTGCAATGAACAATTAGACTTTCCCACGGACAGCAATATTGTATTTGATCAGCTGCCGCTCAGCACAGAGCACGTTGTCTGTAGCTGTACCGCAGGCTGCACGGTGAAACTCGTGATTGAGGCATGAGAATACTATTGTAAATTAAACAAGAATGCATAATTAATAACCAAAATAAAAGAATGAATCACATTAATCAGTAAAAGAAGATGCAATAAACTAAGACTAAACAAGGGAGCAATTTAGCTCATACAGTAGGATGCACAATTGACTTCCAAGTGATTGTACTAGACGGTTTGCCCGGTAATTATGTTAATTCACATCCCCGGTAGTTTCCGTTGGGCACAGTTCAGCCCCAGGTGTGCAGGGCTGAAGGCTCTGGTGAGTCCCTCACAGTCAGCTCTGCTAACCATGTCCCCAGCCTCCTGACAGCAAAATCATCACCTGAACTGTACCAAGCCCACATGACTTCATCCCCGTCTCTGTTGTTCTCCTCTGGGACAAATAGGACTCCGTATCCCTCTACTGCTCATCCACATTCACTTCCGTGAAACTACTTACACACCTGAAGTTGAGGATGCATTTAAGCGTTCCACCTCTTCATGGCCTTTACAGTCGTATGTTGTCTCCTTCAGTGATTCATCCGTCCTCTCCTCTGCACTGCCTCTTCAGGATGGAAAGCTCTTCATCCAGTAACAATTACAAAGTTGGCCACTTCCAGGTGCCTTAGAGAGTTGGGAAGATGTCATGGTTGAACCCCGGCCAGCAGCAGCCGCTCGCTCACTCCCCCACAGTGGGATGGGGGAGAGAATCGGAAGGGTAAAAGGGAGAAAACTGTGGGCTGAGATAAAGACAGTTTAATAGGGAAAGCAAAAGCCATGCACTCAAGTGAGGCAAAGCAAGGGATTCCTTCCCTGCTTCCCATGGGCAGGGGGTGCTCAGCCACCCCCAGGACAGTCGGGCTCCATCACACCTAACAGTGACTGGGGCAGGCAAACGCCATCGCTCCCAGCGTCCCCCCCTTCCTCCTCGGGGTGCTCAGCCCTGCTGCCAGCACAGATCCCAAACACAGCCCCACACCAGCTGCTGTGAAGAAAACTAACTCTCCCCCAGCCAAACCCAGCACAAACAGTTACAGGGTTTCTGTGCCAGGGAAGTCCTGTCGATCGGCCAGTCATGTCACTGTCACTTGTGACAGTAAATGTATGTGATATTGGAAATTAAAATAAACTCTTTGCACAAGGTCTTCTATTTCGATGAGCTTCAAGTGGTGGTTCCTTTGAGTTCGGTCATTTTACAGCCATTCCTGCCACTTAAAAAATGCTGGAGCTTTTTTTTTTTTTTTCCCCATAAGCTCTCATAAAAATTTTCACTTCTGTGAACATGTTAATGCTTTCTGTACAGAAGACAGATTCATTAAACAGAAACTTCTCCAGAAAAACAGCTCCTGTAGCAGAGTCACCCTGGCTCCCTGGTCCAGCGGTCTGCGGCGAGAGCGTGGAGCCCTTTCCACCAAGTAAAGCTTGACACGCGTACACACGGTCCCGGAGGGCAGCGGGCAAACCACGCAGTGTCACGGGCCTTCCCTCACCCATCTCCTCTGCATCTGTCAGATCCCCATGTGTCTCTCAAACCGCTGGCTCCCGCCGCAGGGCCACCCCTC
>NW_009259496.1:82566-87758 GCF_000687185.1 Egretta garzetta | reverse complement strand
AGCTCCCCGGCACCCCAGGGCGCAGCCGACACCTTGGGGAGCCCCGGTCCCAGCCGGCCCCGGGGTGCTCAGCCTTCTCGGGTGCTGCCCCTTCCCCTTCCCTTCCCAGTAGCCTCCTTTGCGGCTTAAGGCCAACTATGTTTTCATTTTGATGACAGTAAAGCATGGTGTGTCAAAAGTGGATCCAGTTTAGCTCCTAGAAGGGCCCTGGAAGATGATAGGCTCACGCTACAGTTCCCACATCCCATGTGCAGGCAGAGAAAGTCTAAAACCTACAGCTTCTCCATCTGCTTTCCAGCAAATCTTACCAGGTGCCTCTCCCTAGCTGCAGGCAAAATGCTCGCTTATCTCTGCCCCATAGCAGCAATGTTTTCCCTGACAATGTAGCGTAAGAGACAGAGGAAATCAATTGTGTGTGACACTGTGACAAAATCTCCAGTCCCCGTTCTGCTTCAACTTTGACATCATCCAACCCCTTCCCTCCCCGCCCCTCCACGCTATCAGTCAAATATCCAGCTGATGTTTGAACAATCAAATCCATACCTGTTTGGGTTGGTTGCATGCTACTGTCATTGTTGTTGCAGGACATTTAATGGGGAAGAAGAGCACTGGAGACTTTCCTTATGTTTCTGAAGAAGAAAACAAGACCCCGTTTTCAGCATTACCTGAAAATATCAAGCAGCTGGAAGACTATCTGCAGTGGGAGGAAATCTCAAAATACTTGCTACGGCTGCTGGAAGGAAATGAAAATAAAAGTGCTCACTTTTTAAAAGGAGGGCTTCCCTGGTATACCAGGAACACCTGGGAGACAGATGACGATAGCAGCTGGAAAGATGTAAGTAAGCTAAAACCTGTAAAAACACTCCATCTATTCAAATTCCATTTTACAGCAGCACATCAGCTTCCTCTGACTTGCAGGTGGTCAGGAGAAGTAGCAGGAGCGCATCTCGTGCACTAGGCATTCGGTAGAGTAAGGCTCTGCTCTTGATTACAGATTGTCACTCACAAATTGGATTTCTTTATGAATTAATTTGCTACTGGGCATAAACGCAGCAAGCATTAAGCAGATTTCAGTGTCTGGGTGCCCTTCAGACTCGCTCGGCTGTTCCATTCTTTTCTTTTCTAGCGCTTCACGCTCAGGTGACCGCATCAGCACCAAGCCCTGCGCTAGCTGGGCGCAAGCAAGCCAGTGTGAAAAGCGGGCGTGAGTGCGGAGGGCAGGAGAAGGCAGAGGGCATGGTGCGTAAAGCCGCAGCGCATTGACTGTCTCCCTCAGCGGCCGTTCCAGCCGGCATTACCTCGTCTGGCTTGGGAGGTGCTGCCCATCAGCGCACAGAGCAACGGGCTTGGAGACTTTCTTTTGTTCCCAGCTCTGTCTTTGGCTCGTGCAAGTCTTCCTCCCCAGCTGATGGTGCTGGCCGCTCCTGTGGTCATTTGTGGTCTTGCAAAATGAGTCTGTGGCTACCGATAAGCTATAACGCGTGCCTAGGACCCACCTCTTCTTCCCTCGCGTTACTGTACTGACTAGCACTATTTCACAGGGTAACAAGACTTTGGAACAGATTCACCACTATTCTTTTGGAAAATCCTGTAAAATACACTTAGAAGGATATCAGCGAGGTTTTACAGAAAGTAACTAGGGTCTAAATGACGTAATCGCAGAATTTACTAGAAAACTCCTTTCATTGTAATGCAGCAGGTACAGTAATGGTGATGTAGCTGCAGAATCCTTCTGGGTGACATTGAAACAGAATAAAAAGATTAATACACCCCCCTAAAGACATCAATGGGAAGATTTTTGTCTTCCCATATTCTACTGTAATATTATGTAGTTAATTAATATTCCTGGGCTAACTTCAGCCTTGTCTCCCTCCTGAAATCCTGGTGCAGTGAAGTCCGTGAATACTTTGGGTTTGACTTGAATATGGGTAAAAATTTACCGATTAAATTAAGCCCTAAGTCTGGCTATAAGTCTGGTATGAGCGCTGTCCATAGATTTCTTTCTGGCTGTGGCTTTGTGACAGTGATGCTTATAATAACTGTGATATTAATGTTATCTCAGAAGGAGACTAGTTATCTCATCTTCAGCTGTGCAGCTTTGTAATCACATTAGATGAACAAATTCCATTATGCTATGTAAAGAGGGAAATGTTTTGACTTCTAAAAGTATCCGGTAATAAATCATACTTAGGAAGGCTGAAAGTTGCCTCCGGTAAGTTGAAACATATCCATATGTGTGTACTTTTACCCTAAAGCAATACCCACGTTTCTGTGGTCCGATGTTGAACATACGTGTGGCATAATGAGATTATTGCCTTCAATGGCCAGGTTTCTCCAATGATTAGTAAAAACCCACGTTCTTCCATGTGACTAAGATATATGGGGACTGGCAGAACCTCATTTTGCCGGAGAAGCTTTGATTTCCAGCATTCGACAGTTACGTGGTTTCCACCTCGCAGGAAAACATAATCGTGACAGTAGTACCTAACCTGTGTTCTCCTACCGCTGGACACAAATAGCTGATGTAGGCAGCCTCCATATTGTGTTTGAGTTCAAAATACAAACTCATTCTAGGAGGGACCGGACACCGTGTTTACAGCGGGTTGCCCGTTCCCGTGGAATGGCCTCTTTGATTGAAGTATTGAAATGCGACCAAAAGAAAGGTCACTCGTGAGCCGTACTGCCAGCCGATGGAGTAGCTGTCCCAAGGCCATGTCGCCATCGATGGGGCTGTGATTCTCATAGCCCGAGCACGCCCTTGCAGCGGTGCTAACCACAAGGAGCATCTCTGTGTGCAAGCCTGTGTTCCCATCTACGGTGCAGAAGCAAAGACAGGCTGTGTTGGGAAGAGAGGAACTATGAGGACTTTGTTTCATGGACTCTTTTTTTAAAATTTTCAATTTAAGGTCAGAAATCGCCAAAGCTAAAGGCTGCAGGAGTAAATAGAGATGTGTACTTCAGGTAACTCAGTTCAGGGTCTTGCTTCCTAGCGCAGATTCGTGCAGAGCATCATTCATCACTAGTGCTCACACCGTGCCGTACATTTCTCAAGAACAAAGAAACTCTTTATAAAAGACTCACCCAGAGTAGGGAAAGTGCCGTAACGCACAAATAGTCAAAAAAGCCAGAGAGATAAGCGTGACAGGTCTGGGAATTAGCCTTGGGGTGGTGCACCTGAGTTATTTACTTCTGTTTTCAGTTAATAGCAGGCAAATTAAGATCTTGCCTGCACTTTATGCTGTGAATAAATTACAGTTAAAGTAGTTAAAGATCAGAGGAAACCTCATCTGCAGGTTGGCCTAAGTGTAGAAAAGTTGGAAAATAAGGTTTAAATTGTTTCTATCACTTGGCTTTTTAACACTAATGAGACACTATATAAATGAGATGGCAGACAGAATTATTTGGGAGAATGCCTTTCCTTGTGCTTCAGCAGCTGGTTATTATGCAAACCAAGACAAATGAGGTCTGTTTTGGAAAGATTATTAGGAATGTGTTTGTTGTGTGAATCCACAGAGCAGATAGATATTAGGCTTATTAACTTAGCAAGTTACTTTTTTCAGGACTGGTCCATAAATAATATTTTTCTCTTTTTTATTAGATGATGGACTATCTGCTTCAAGTTGTGAATATGAAAGAGAGCACTCCAAGCTGAAAGAAGGTCTCTAAATCACCAAGAAATGGAATACTTTCCATAAGAGACTATATTTCACAAGCACTTGTTTGTATCTGATAATCAACAAGGTCTCTTTTCTGTAAACAAGGTTTCCTTTGTGTAAAATACCTAAATACACATATTCTTGTATGGTTCGGCAATGACTAAACTCTCTACTTCATTTTCAAGGTTGCATTTTCTCACTTGAATGGCTTGGATATATATAATTGTCACGGAAGGGTCTTCCAATTAATTACATGACTTACCTATCTGATCAGTTCATCTCTTAGTTCAAAACTACATGACATCTCAACGTTCGCAATAAATAGTACTAATAAAAAGACTGAGTTTATACTTTTATCTGAGTTAATAAAATGGAAATTGGCTGTGCCGCACCTCGCAACCAAGGAACGACAGAATTATTCATTTCCACTGAGGCGGCTCTTCTTGAATTGTTCCCTGGGCTGTAATTCTTTTTTCAGTAGAGGGAAGCTGGCACTGCCTTCCCGAGGTACTGATGGGCCCAGTACAGAGCATGCGAGGTGGCAGGGAGAGCTGCTGAAAGATGCTCTGCCTCCTTGTTTGACTCCGAGGTGATGGGGCGGCCCGGCATGCTCCCGCCACACACGCCTAGCCATGCCTCCGCCAGTGGGTCCGTGGTGTGGCCACGTGAGACTAAAGGAAGAACGTTGCTTCCCAGGAGGGCAAGCTCGTGCCACCTTTTGTGGGGCTACAGCACAGTGTAGCCAAGCAATGCTCCATGCTCACCCGGAGTTTTCTGGACTGGACAGTGACACCACCAGAGGCCCAGAGAAGGAGACAACATGCTGCCACCTTTCCTCGCAGGAGTGCACTGACAGACCAGACTGTAAGGATGCCAGGAAGCACCCGTCCGTGCTCAGCTCCACAGAGAGCAGGAGAAGCAGGTCTGGGTAAAGAGGTGACACTGCTCAGCACTGGTGAGGCCACCCCTGCAGTACTGTGTCCAGTTCTGAGCATCCCAGTACAAGAGGGACATGGACAAACTGGAGACAGTCCAACAAAGGGCCACAAAAGATGATGAAGGAGCTGGAGCATCTCTCTTATGAGGGAAGGCCGCAACTGTTCAGCCTGAAGAAGAGGAGGCTCGGGGCGGGGGGGGAGCTCAGGTGTATAAACACCTGCGGGGAGGGTATGAAGAAGAGAGGGCCAGGCTCTTTGCAGTGCCAGCCAGTGACAGGACCAGAGGTGAGAGGCGCCGACTGAAACACGGGAGGTTTCCTCTGAACATCAGGAAACGCTTTGTGACTGCGAGGGCGACCGAGCACTGGCAGAGGTTGCCCAAGGAGGCTGTGGAGTCTCCGTCCTTGGAGCAGCCTGGACGCGGTCCTGCTCCATCAGGGGGCTGGACGAGGCGACTTCCAGAGCTCCCTGGCGACCGCAGCCGTTCTGGGGAGCAGGTGAGATGAATTGGCCAAATGCGAGTTTTTCACAAAGGGGCTGCCTCCGTGCTAACGATCCGCCAAACGCGGGGCGCCCGTGCCCGTCCGGGGGAGCGAAA
>NW_009259496.1:76390-82208 GCF_000687185.1 Egretta garzetta | reverse complement strand
GTCGGGGCGGTTCCGTGCTGGCGTTCCCGGAGCACGGAGCTGAGGCACGGCCGAGGGTGCGCGCCGTAGCCCCCTCGTTCAGCCCTGCGCGTCTGCTCCGACAGAACACGGAGGAAAAGGCCAGCTGGGTATAAAGCCAATTAGGCTACTGGTGCTTACCTGCACGCTTCACCTTAGATATTCTGGGTTCCAGGGTAAATCCTATTTATCTTGGTGGACTTCCCGACCTATGCCAGCCAAAGGCAATAACCAGCGTACTTAATGGGTGTCCCAGGATTTATGTAACTTAAAAATGCTTACCCTTTTCAACTTTGCCTTTCTTTTTTTGTCCCTGTTTCCCAGTATGGCTGTCTGTCCTTCCCTCCTGGCAGAAGGGTCTGTGAAAAAAGCCATGGGAGAAAGCTCATGTGCGGCCTGGGTTCTGCCTCAAGTGGTTTGATTTTGGCTCAGTGCAGGGCCAGATCGGGACAGCTACACCAGAGTGTTTTGCCAGGAAACACGAAGGGAAAGCTGCTCAGAAAGACAGTAGATAGGAGCAATCCCTAGACAAGCAGAAGCAGGAGGCAGCTTTCTGGGGCAGCGGAGGGCAGACTCTCAGTTCCCCGGCAAGGTACAGATGACCCACATTATACAAAGCATGCAAGAGCTCAGCCAGCGCCACATACCCTCAGGGATGTTAGGCCATCCCTGGAAAGCTTTGCTCACACGCTTGAATCAACCTTCTCCTGCCCAACCTTGGCAGTGATGAAGGCAGAGCAGAAGGAAGGAGCTGAGCAAAATAAGAGGAGCACCACAAAAAGGTTCTTGGGAAGCTGGCCTTAGTCTTTGTGTGGCCAGAGTCACTGGAGTGAATACGTGCGTGTGTTATACACCCAAGAAATAAAAAAGAAGCCTGGCCCAGAAGCTAAAGCACTACCTGAAGCCCTGACAGAACTCTGTGCAGACTCTAGGTGGGATGCTAAGCACAGGCATCTACTGCTGTTAGCATCCTTGGCCTCCAGCCATGGAACTGAAAGACTAGCCAGAGTCTCCCGCAGAGCCTGTGTCGTATGTGCCAGGCATGTGTGGGTGGCTCACGCTACCCAAAGGGCTCTAAAACGGCAGCAGAGGCATGAGGTAACTCAGCCATGCCATCCCCATCTGAGCCGAGTTTCTCTGTGCCTCAGTTTTGCTGCGTGTAAAATGGGCCTCCCCTATCCCACAGAGGCAGCATCAAATAAACCGGGAGGGTATTTGTGGGGACGTTGTGGGAAAGGGACGGGGGGAGTAGCATGATTATGATCGGTTCATCATAAACTACAAAGCCATGAACAAGTGCAGGTCTGCCGGCCGTACAAGCCATCCTAGTTCTGAATCGCACTCCGGCCAGCAGAGGCATTTGAGCCAAAACAAGCTGCTGGTGAGGCAGCCTTCCTGAGGAGCCCTTTGTTTAAAAGCGTTGCTTGAAACTAGCACCCCCTCGTCGACATTCTGGATTCGCCCAGAGGCCTCTTCTTCCCTGCACCTGCCTCTTTGCCGAGATGGAGTCAAACGAGGGATACCTGACCTACCCCGCGGGTCAGCGGCTGGACTGCCGTGCTCTCCAGGTACCCCAATGCTCCCTCTGTATCAGTGGCCAAAGCTTTGGGTTTATCTCGTCTTGCCTCCATCCAAATTTCTGGTGCATCCATTTAAACTCTCTCCTGAGGGTCATGCCTAGCTGACTTTAACTGCTTTTCTACACAGAACCAAACATTTCAGAGCTGATTTCACAGTCCTTAGTGGGGCAGAAATGTCATATGACAGAGGGATGGCTGCCAAACATCAGCCAGTTTTCACATCAGGCGCTGGCAGAACACAGAGATGCTCAGAGAGAGGAGACACAATATTCATTATACCAGAGAAACTGGTAATGTCGGAGTGACCAGCGTCCCGGTCTGACCAGCTTCTTGTTCTGCTCTCTTTTGTTTGTTTTATTCCACATTTTCTTCTATGATAGGATTTTCTAAATGGGTGTCTGTGGTTGACAAGCTGCTGAAGGAAGCTGATAGAGTCCCAAGGTCTATAACTCACGGCGTCAGCGACGCAGGAAGATGCTGACTGCATAGAAGAAAGAACCTGAGTGTCCAGCCCAGAAACACTGCAGCCAAAGGGAAACCCCTTGAATTAGTGCCTGCTGGAGTTGGACTTCACAGCATGTCCTGGCAGACTGCACTGAAGAAAGATGCAGGCAGGAGCTTTGAACAGGCGCTTGAGATTTTTCGGTAGTAAGTAACTCAATGTTCTTACCTGAGATCCCTCTCGGATGTAGCTGAGGCAGCTGGAAAGAAGATCCTTCACCCGTCCATCTCACCTGCGGACATTAACGTGTCCTCAACAGAGGAATGGAACAGTATTGCCCCCGACCCCAGCAGCTCATAACTGAGATTTAAACTGCAGCTGAGCTCTGTGTGTTCCCATCTCACAGGGGCTGTGGAGCAAACACGACGGCCAGCCCACTGCGCCGGAGGGAATGACAGCGGGGCGTATTCCTGGGTACTGCCCTACGTAGCCGCTTCTCCCAACCCCATCCGGCAGGGACTAGGGGCCCGTCCTGGACAGAGAGCCAGCCTTGCTCCACTGGAGAGCAACCGAGCTGAGCTCCCTGTCAAAACTCTCTTGGCTTAAATAGGTCAGGTGTCTTTGCTGGTTTTCTTGAATACTGACAGAATTTTGAACAGGGGTGGGAAGGAAGAGAGACTAGAATACACTTTCTGCTGAGAAATGGTGCCATTGAGACCCAGTTTCATGAGGGATTTTTCCTCATAATTATGAATTCGGAGATCTTCAAAGCTCTTTGTAGTAATTGCCTTCTCTCCTGTATAGCTCATGCTCCTGAGCTGTGCAAAACTTTACACAACACTTTTGTATGTTAAGTCTGGGCTTTCTGGGCTGGGCAAAGACAGCCAGGCCTAGTGGAAAGACTTCTCATGAAAAACAGTCTGCCCCTGCCTTTCACATCTTAATGAGAAATGACCCAGGATTAACCTCATTTGCCAGTGGAGACATTGTTACAGCTGAAGCAGATGCAGAGATGGTCACTTGATTTTACTTTTCCAGAACTTTGAAGCAAATGTGAAGTGGACAATTCGATGGTCTGCATAATGTAAAGAAATGTCTAGCCACCCCTCCGCTCCCAGATGAAAAAATAGGAAGCTCAGACTGGTCATGTGGGGTTAACCTGGGAATGAAGTAGCCTTTCCAAACACAGCTAGGGTCCCAGTTCAGCCTGGTTACCCAGTGCAATACCACAGGGAAGGAAAGGGGAAAGAGCTCCTCAGCTTCTGGTGCTGGCTGCCCTCCCCAAGGCCCCTCTGACTATGGGACTGGTAGCAGGCACAACGTATCTCGCCCCCCATTCCCAGCGAGCTTTGCCCCTCCTCACCAGTCGTTTGCCCTGTGTTGGGAAGGGAGGTGTGGTACCCCCGGGAGCAGGGATCTGTGCCCATGGAAGAGGAGAAAGGATTCATCTCCGTGTAGCGATCCCTCCCAGGAGCCTTTGGGGCAGCCCTTGCCGACCGCCCTGTATTGAGGACACTGAGTGAAGACCAAGTTACTCTTGGGAGAACTGTAAGAAGTGTTTACAGCTTCACCCGCCAAAGCCCACACACTTCCATGAGCAGCCACGACCACTGACAAACCCTGTCCTACAAGCCCGCCTCTCCCCAAAGGTGGCCTGCCGTGGTTAGCTTAACAACATTCACTGTCTGCAATCATCTCGTTGCAAAGGGAGTGAATTTCTTAATATTTTCACGGCAGTCTTTGATTGCTATTATTCTTCCTTAGAACTTTGGATGTTGCAAAGAAGTCAAAGATAGACACCAAAACCACTCTCTTGCTAATACAGTTTAAGTAAAAGAAGAAATAGCCCACTCAGAAAAGGCCAGGCTAATAGCCTTAGCAAAGTTAGAGTAAAGAAGTGGTTAAGGATCTAGATGATTTAATCCAGTTTTAAGAAAAGGTTTTACAGTGAGCAATTAGATGCTGTTTAAGGAATTAATCACTAATGGGTCATTAACTCTGACTGCTATTGTACAGTTAACAAGCCGAGGCAGGATTATTAGACTCAGCACCCAATTAAGAAGGAGAAGATATTTACAACAAAATGAACAAATGAGCTTTTTAAAATGGAATGGGACAATTTGAAAGAAAGTGTAGGAACACAGACAACCAGACAGGGTACAGGACGGACAGGAGTTTGCACATGCCTCTGTCCCTTTATTTGTTTGAAAAGGACTTACTTGTCTGTGCCCACTTATGTTTAGCTGGTTAAAATATTTATTTTTAGCAATAAACTCACAGCTTTCCTTCAAGGACATCGCTGCACACACTGTATCCGTTACAGGGTTCACTCGTACAACATACAGCAAAAGCCCTGCTTAAAATATCAGTAAAAGAACAATCACCATACCTTGACATAATCCATTTTTTGCTCGCAGTTGTTGGATCAGGAGCTTAATAAAAGTGAGGAGGTGTCTTCAGCTGCTGTTCCTGTTGTGGAAGAGTACCATTGAAATCTTGGGGACTTGCCTGTTAATCATCGGCACAGGTAAGAGCTTTTGGGCAAGATTGAAATGTGCTCACACGCAGGAGGGTTTTCAGCATCAGGGCCACAGCTGGACTGCAGCCAAGCAATGCCAAGTGGGATCGCTCCTACCCCTGAGGAGTGCGGAGCCTCTGCAGTCGTTCGTTAGTGCGTGCCCGTTACTGGCGCAGCTCAGGGTGTGCAAGCACACCCAGACGTCCTTCCCTTGCAGCCGCCAGCAGAGATGTGCCTTCTTGCAAGCCCAGCATCCTTGGTGATGCAAAGAAACCTCACCTGGGAAAGGAGCGCTGGAATAACACCTAAAAACTGAAGCGATAGCTTTTGTTCTTCTCGCCCCACACACCCTGAAGTTTACTCAGGTCTCCTTGCTAGAAGTTAACAAATTGTTTCCCTGGTCCCGACAGCGACAGCGCTTTCTTTTCTTGACAGCACAGCACTTTCTTTGCCAAGGAAGCAAACGGCTGCGTGCTTGGGAGGCTGGGCACCACCACAGACACACACACGGCGGCACTGACCGGCCCAGAGCCCAACAGGAGGGTCTGGCCCCAGCAGGGCTGCACCTCCCCTGAATTCAGTGGGGACCACTCGCTGGGCCTCACTGCACCCCCCTGGACCAACACACCTCAGGGAAAAGAAGCTGGGGGGCCTGGGCACAGCGTGTGCTCTGGCCGGTTGGATCTGCAGGGAGGCCGGGGAGAGAGGGTAAGGCATTTCAAAATAGAGGGATTCCCATTATTATCCGTAAAAGAAGCTCTCCAGACAATACATGGGGGCTGCTGTGGAGAAGGCTGTGAAGGGATGTTTAGAAACTGCTGTCTAAGGTTAAAAAGCTCTCTGAAGTGAAGCTGAACAAAGCTGACATACTTGCTTCTGACAGGACTCCTAAAAGATACGCACAGATTGTGAAAATATAATTAGACGCCAGCCTTTGTCTGGCCACAACGAGTGGGAAATGGTGAAAGGAGAGGTCTCCCAGTCTGCATTGAATCATCCCCAGGACACAATGAGGGCGCTTGTGCATCCTTCTCTCTTCCCTAATGAGAAACCTTAATTGCCACAACCTCCAGAGTGTGTAGAGCACCCCGTGCCCAGTGGAGGAGAAGGGGTGTTTCATTACAGCTTCTCAGCCCCATTACAGGCAGTAACGGAGATAATAGAAAATAAAGATGCCACAATTTTAGTTTTGTCAGCTTGGCAATGGGCAGTGGGTGGGCGGGGGCGCAAGCACAGGGCGGCCGGACCAGGCAGGACGCA
>NW_009259496.1:75184-76183 GCF_000687185.1 Egretta garzetta | reverse complement strand
AGCCAGGAAGGGCAGGGTCCTGCTGCTGGAGGGGGTGGGAGGAGGGCGCACAGCCAGGCCTGTCCCACCCCTCTGTGCATCGCAGGCAGCAGAGGGTCCGGCCCGAGCAGCCCACTCACGTGCAGAAACAGGATGCACAGCCTTCATGCAGGTCATGTCATTTAATGGTGCAAAACCAGAAAACCCTCCCCAGGTAACGCAGGCCTTGGTTCTCAGCCACCTCACACAGCTCTTCGCCCTACTGCAGCTTTTATTGCAACTAAAGCGTCCAGCCAAGGAGGGAGAGCGAAAGAGATTTTTTTTTTTCCTAAGCTATGATCAGGCCCTCAACTCTGCAGGGCGTGTGGAAAAAGAAATTAACAGGACCACAAAATACAAAGCAAGTCGGGGCGTGGGGGAAAGGCTTGAGCAAAGGACAACCCTCCCTTGCCTGGCGGTCCGGGGGGAGCCAGAGCAGGGCAAGGGTGTCCCTTGGTGGTCCCAGCACCGGCCTGTCCTGTGGGTTTCTCCCAGGTGCTGAAGAGGGAGTTCAGATTGTCTGCCACGGTTTGCCGATGGACTGGATGTGCTCCTTGGCCTTCATCCGCAAGGCGGCGATGCTGGTGTTGCGGGGGTCTGCCTCATCCAAGGGGAACTTGTCCACAAAGGTGGCCCCGCACTGGTAAGGTGGCGGTGGCCCCATGGCCCCCAGGGGCTGCAGCGCATGGGTCACGGCCGGAGAGTTCAGGAAGGGCGGTGGCGTGTAGCTGCCGGGCAGGCTCTGTGGCGAGGCCACAAAGCCAGGCAGGGTCTGCAGGGCCGTGCTGCTGGGCACGGGCGGGCTGAGCCACGTCTCCAGGGGCAGGTTGCTGCTGAGAGGACCCATGGGTGTCGCCTGTGGTGAGCGGTTGAAGGAGAGGATGGGTGAGTCCTGCAGCTTCATAGAGGTCACCTCCAGCTTCTCCTGCCGCCGCCACTTGGCCCGTCTGTTCTGAAACCACACCTGCAAGCACAGCCGCG
>NW_009259496.1:70866-72640 GCF_000687185.1 Egretta garzetta | reverse complement strand
AGCTCCAGCCCCCGACCGTCCCAGGCGTTTCTGAAGTGCGTGGGTTGCGGGGGGGGCCTCTCGAAAGGTGACACGCGGGAGGCCGCCGTGGCGCTGCTCTGCGTCAGATGCTCGGGGGAAAAAGCATCGGGGTACAAGCTGATGCTCTGGTCCCCTGTCGAGATAGGTGCCCTGCGGCGGGCTGCCTTCGCAGCCGGGTTTGCAGACCAAGTGAAAGTGCGTGCGGGCTTCTGGGAAGCATGGACTCTGGAGACATCTGAAGGAGCTGGGCTCAGCCTTTCAGCCTTCACAAGTCTGGGGAAAGCCCTAGGCAATATTTCTGAGGAAATTTTCCAAGATGTTGGTGTAGGACAGACCCTGTGAGAAGAGCCGATTCTGTGACGCTGCCTTCCGTGGCGTGAGTGTGGCTGGCAGGCTAGAGGGCAGGGCATGGCTTCATGGGAGAGCTACAAAATGCTTTTGCGGGTAAGACAGCGCGCCAGGATCCCACACCTTACTTTGTACTTGGCTTGGTGGAGGACATGGACTCGGCACAGCACTAACCAGCCGACGGCATCGTGTCTCCTGCCTCCGGTGTACTCTGTCCTGCAGCAATATTTTTCCTGCTTTTGTCTTTCTGCCACTTTATCACTTTTTATGCTAGCACTTGCCAGTTCCTCTGAGGCACCAGCCATCTTTTGTCCCAGCTAGTTTAAGTGACAAACACAGTGACATCCAGAGTGGTTTTCAGCCTGCACTTAGCTTTGAAGATTCTTCCATTTCAAGCCTGAGGAGAGTATATGTGAATGAAAAACACCACTGCTGCTGCTGTTTCCAGATATATTAGCTAGCTGAATAAAAGGTATGACCTCTCTCAACAAATCTTAATTTTTTTCTCTCTCCACTCTAGACCCCCCCCCCCCGCGAGCATTTTGTGTAGATTTTTCCAGAAGAGTCACTTCAAAACAGAGATTGGCAGTGCTTGCCTCTGCCCGTGCCCACACCTTTTTAAGGTTTAAGGTCTGATGTGCCCAGGTTAATTCCTTTTAGACGTGCTCAGCTTTTCCTGCCAGCTCCAGGTGAGGTTTGCCTTCACTGCCTGCTGCTGGGGGCGGGGGTCAGGGCCGAAAGAACTCAGCCATCGGCTGGCAAAGAGGGAAGAGGCCAACAGAAGAGACAAGAAAAGGTTAGTGTGGCTTTTGTGCACCATCTGAAAAGCAAGTCAATGCCATTGTGGGGGCATTGGAGGGTGCTCAAAGCAATCAGCCAGGGGCCATTGTGTTCCTTTAATCTACATGTGTATTTCCCAAGAACTCTATTAGTGAAGATGAATGAACTGTGCAATGTCCCTAATTTCTTCTAATTTGAAGCCAAGGTTTTATGGCACTAACAACCAGCACAAAACGTGCCTGTCCCTCCAGAAGCCCTGGGCAAATTTGGGAATCGCTTTTTGCTTCTTGTAGCAAGAAAAAGATAGCAAGGTGAGATGAAGGCACAGACCCCCTTCAGCCAGGCTCTGGGTCCTGGCACAGATGCTGCTCTTAGGGCACCTGTCAAAATGGTCAAATACAGGAACAAGACTCAATTTTTTTTTCTGTTAATCACAATGCAAACGTACAGCAAAAAAGCTTCCACCCACAAAGCAGGGTAAGCAGGGTACACATCCCACACAGTACACAAGAGACCTTCCTCCCGGGTAGAGAAGGATCCTCCTGCCTCAGCAGCGGGTCATTACAGTTGTATTTGCTGTATGGAACTGCGTTTGTCACTGTAGGATCTGTCTTGCAGGGGAGTG
>NW_009259496.1:67286-70803 GCF_000687185.1 Egretta garzetta | reverse complement strand
CCCCCTCCCCCCCGTATCAGAGCAGAGACCAGCTCAGACCCTTCCAGCTCCAGCTCTCTCTTTTCTCTCTTGCCATGCTAAAGGCATGGGCTGCAGTGCCTTGGTGTGCACATGAGGCATCACGCCTCTCTGGGGAGGAAGGGAGTCCAGCGGTTCCTCTGATACCGGAGACTTAACACTGGGAGTTTAGGATGGCAAAGAAAGGTACCTGTCTGACCATTTCCCTTTGCGTCTAAGGTACCCGCTGTTAGCTGAGTCCCCTGCTGTCACAGAGTCCCCGGGGCGCGTGTCACACTAGCATGAAGCCTCAGAAATTGATGCTGTGGTACATAGCTTCACAAAGACCATCTACCTTTGGAAGTTTACAGGGGCAATCAGGATCAAATATGAGAATACTCGTTAGGGGATGCAGTAGGTGGGATTTGTTAGATGGCCTCCGTGCCATCACCTTTTTTGGCTTTTTGCAGTGTATTCCTACAACGATTACTGCTGAGATTATGGTTTGCAGCTAGCAAAAGTTCTCAGGATGGACAACTCCCAAGGCACAGCTGCCTGCTGTACCTCCTTCCTGTGCACGGGTAGTGGCGACTGAATGGGAATAGTTTTGGTCCTGTTGGGGCTGTTGAGACACGTGTGGGATGTGGCTTCACGCAGTGACATCAGCACTGTAAAATGCCGCAGATTCTTGCTTCCTTTCCTCCTGCCTCTTCTTTCTGTCAAGCTGGAATAGTTACTGCCTTGGCACTCTGCAGATGGGACATCACTCCAGAGCAGTGAGGTGCAGCAGGGAGCACCTCCCTGAACGATAAACAGGACTTTCAAGGCCAGACAAGGGGGGGGGGGGGATGACAGGGTGGGGCGAGGAAAAGGAGGAAATGTTCACCCAGAGGGAACCTGTACCCTGCTGCAGTTTGCATGCTCTGTATCATCCAACAGCTTGTTAAAAACGGGAAGAACTGGCTTTGCTTTTTTTCTCCCCAGAAGTCCTTAAATGTGCAGTTCAAAAACCTTCCTGAAAGCATGGTGTGTGAGGAGGCTGCTGCCTCCTCCCGTCACTGCATCACCCGTACCTTGACAGTCACCTCGCCTTTATTTCTGGTGAGGTTTTTTCTTTATCTGCCCCCAGAGGAGTTGCCTGTGTTCTCTCCACCACTTAGAAGGCGCTCTGCAGCATGCAGGAATCCCAGGGAGTGCTGAGCGGAACCCGTGCAGCAGGGCCCGAGCCCCCCCGGAGCGTGCTGCCCCCGGTGCCTGTCCTGGCGGTGGGCATGGAGTCAGCCCTGGCTGCTCTGGCAGCCCGGCAGCCCTTTCGGGGGGTGAGCAGCATGGGTCTGGTGCGAGTTAGGCTCACCAGCACTCAGCCGTCCCTCTGGAGGGAGCGGAGGTTCATGCTGCAAGGCTATATTAATGCAATCCTTCTTTACTTGTTTTCCAATTAGCCTAATTGAATTCGGATTGCTTAAAAGTGGGCACTGGAGACATTTATCTTGATGGGATGACGGCCCTGAGCTCCAGCGATCCTATTAACTATAAGAACCCAAATCCCAGGTAGGGTCCGTCCAGCAGTAGCTCCCATGTGACCTAAGGCTTTAATCTGCTCCTCTTCCATGCTGTGCACACACATACACACACACACACGCACATGCACACACACACACACACACACACACTCACATACACACACACACACGCATCCTCATACACACATACCAGCACGCATGCACACGCATGCAGTGGCTGCCTCTCAAGGCTCCAGCAGCCTTAGGAGAAAGGTTGTTTAGTGCAAGACGTTGGAGAAAGACCTCAGAGAAAGACCTTCTTTCCTTCTTCTTAAGGGTTGGAGCAGAGTCACTGTGCTGCCTGCCTGCTCTAGGCTCCGCCATGATCTGTCCCCAGGGCTAAGCATCTGCCCAGTGACGGTGACAGTACCCAGTACCCGTGTGGCCCTGCCACCTCCTACCCTTGTGCCTGAGGGCAGCGGCCAGGGGAAGGCGCCCAGCCAAGAAGCTGCTGGGTGGGGGAGGCAGCAGAACGGGCCCCACGCAGTCGTATGAGAGAAATTCACTCCCTGGCAAGCAAAACACAGGCACCGATTCGGGTTTATGTCTTACTGCATTTGTAGGGAAGAATCTCAACTTCCTTTTCCCGTTAGCAAATGCTGCATGCAGGGAAACCAGACGCTATGAACCTGCGTCCCTTGCTGGCAGGACAGAACAGGGTTTTGCCCAGAGCTCGCCTCCTCAGTGCCCCAAAGTGATACAAGCGATCTGTACGTTCTACAGACCTGGGCCAGTATTTTTCATGATGCTACGCTCAAGAGGCTCAAAGATTCCGATAGCAGCATGCTTTGGCTCTGCACTCCTGTCACCCAGAAACGCTGCCACAAACAAGAGCGTGCCAAGGTGCTTGTGGGAGGAGTGTTTCTAGAAAGTGCTCGCCTGTGTGCTCACCAGTGCTTCGGGGAAACAGGTGATCAGCTTGAAATGCTGTAAAGGATTCTCGTGGCAAATAGACATGCAAACAAATGTATTTGCCCAGATTAATAAAATATGATCCACATATGATGAGGACATGAAGGTACGCACCGCCCTCTCTGTCCTTTTGCAGCCATGGAGGAGGGCACCATGATGCCCATCAGCGATAGCGGGTGCTTTGTAAGTAGCTGGTGTTCTCCGGCCTGTCCCCACGCCACAGTGTCTGTGCCAGTGCTGCAGTGGGAGCGGTGGGTGACCCTCCCGGGCGGTCTGGGCAGCCTGCTGGAGCAGCAGAGGGGTGACCCTCCCTCCCTTGCCCTCCTCCCCGCCTCACTGCAGAGGTGGCTTTGCCAAAAAGGAGAATTTCTCCTCCTTTCCCAAGTGACTGGTAAAGTACTGCAGGCATGGCACAGGCTCAAGTCCTCCCTAAGATTTTGTGTGTCTGTCTGCCCCTTGGCACCGCAACTGTGTGGTGTGTGACTGCTGTCCCCCTCCGCAGGGAGAGGGACCATCCCAGGCGCCTGCGGGAGATGCTCCGCGCTCCCCAGGCATGGTGGCTACCACAGTTTTGCTAAGTGCGTGCCGTGGCGCCTCTGCAGCAGCGCGGCACTGTGGGGCACTGGGTCTGCAGCAGCCAGGGGCATTAGCTGGGGTCACCAGGCAGGACGAAGTCCTCTCACGAGAGTGTGCCCAGGCCATGACCACTGGAGGCAATAAAGGCGTTTACAAGACATGGCTTGCATTGCCGGAGGCAAAGGCAGCTGGTTTTCCTGTACTTAATACTGGGACACCTGGCTGTTTGCTGCAACCCCCAGCAGATCCTCGCTGTTGATGGTGGGACCTGCCAGAAAGCTGGTGCCTTGGGTCACCCGGCTTCGCTCAGCAAAGCCCTGTGACTCAGTGGGGCTTCGCAGAGCCACCACCGTTCTGTGGGGCTGGAGGCCCTGACCCAACCCAGGCAAAGGGGGGGATTTCCATTCTACAGAGGGGATTCCGTTCTCTGGAGCGCATTGTATTTGTCTCTTTGCTCTTCACAAACCAAT
>NW_009259496.1:29055-67170 GCF_000687185.1 Egretta garzetta | reverse complement strand
CTTAGTGCGTTTATTCATTTAAAATGAATATTTTTACTTGTTTGGGTGGAAACAGAGAAAGAGAGACTTACAAACCTGTAGGAGGATGCTACATGCATTCATTTGCAAATGCCATCCACAGGCTAGCTCTAGGAGAACTTGCAAAGCCCTTCATTTTCTGGAAGACCTGAGCCCCTTGGGAGCAGCAGTGTGTACATCACCCGCGTGCAAGGGCCATACAGCTTTTGCCTGGGTTATCCTGCACAGTGACTGCTATGGCTATGCAAGCGCCGAGGCAGACCGATGGTCCTTCACCACGGGACCCTGCTCCACCGGGCCGGTGGGGATAGCCTGTGCTGGCCCCACCATCGCCTGCCCAGGCTGCTTAGGGCAGAATCACAGAAAGCCATCACGGAGTGGCCACCCCTCGGCCGCCAGTGGCTCTGTAGGGGACCGCACACCTCCAGCCCTCAGCCAGCACCGGCTCCACTCGCTGGGGAGTGGGAGCCAGTCAGGCCAGCACCTACTTAGGGTTTCCCCAGAAAAAAACCTCCAAACAGCAGCGAAAAAAGTCTTGCTTGGTCCTGAATCTGAAAGCATTGAGCCCCACAGGCTCTATCAGACCCAGCGCTAGTGAAAGCCCCACTTTTTCTCATGGTTTAGGTGCCCTACCCCAGCGTAATCCTCCAGGCGGGCCAGATACAAGGTTTAGCCTTGTGTGGCTCCTAGAATAAACGTGGTGAACTCACTTAAGCCTGTGCATGTTATTTGCTGGTACCCAAGCCCCGGAATTTGGCACAGGTAGCAGCCGAGCAGGGGGCCACTGCTGTCACCTGATGTTGGAACAGCATCTGCAGCCCGAGGGGCCGTGAAAACAAAGCAGCCTGGAGCAGTCTGCGTTGCTTACCGACCTTGGGCCGCCGAGAGCTACCAAGCCTTAGTTTCCTATGAGTCCTCACTCAGTTCTATATAAGATGACGTTTTTGTCCAAAGCTGTAGAGTTACATGCTTCGCTCTTTGCCTTTTGCTATATCTAGTACAGAGATGGTCAAAACCATTTTTTTTAAGGTTTTTGCAGAAAATGTCAACATTTGAATACTGGGTTTGTTTCACAATGTTTGCAACAGACATGTTTTTATTAGAAATATATGTATTTATTTCTGAAAGCAGTATTAAATGAGTGGTTACCTTTGTGTTATGGATCAGAAGCACAGTTTTGCTAAAAATACACATTTAATAGCATTTTGATCACTTTGAAAACATGGAGAAAGGCACATTTTTTCCCCAGTATTAGCTTTTTTGAAGCCATTTTTTTTCCATGGGGAAAAATGTTATGCTAAAAAATGAGGGTCCATCCTAACTTTGCACTAAGCAGTCAGAGTATGTAAATATTGACCCCCCCGGGGTTTTAAAGTCTCTCTCTCTCTCCTCTCTATATTTACATTTAATGCTACAGAGCTAAGTGCATTCCTCCGCCCGCGCTCACTCTGCTGCCCGTGGGACAAGGGGAATTCACAGCCCCGGGACAGCGCTGGCTCTTCTACATCACAGCACACTTCTGCTCAGCAGCCTGTCTCATTTCAGTGAAGGTGGCTTGTGCCTTTTCTTTGATGGCATCCATGTCCATATTCTGGAGGTTCTGCAGCTGTCCCAGGATAGAGTCCTTGTCCTCTTCCTCCACCTGATCTTCTGCCACCATCTTCTGCAGGTCTTCTGGCAAACCCACATCGTCTCCAGCCATCTGTATTTGATTCTCATCCAGTTCACTCTGATATAAAAAGCAGGAAATAAAAAGAGCAGATGAGAGCATTTCTGCTATCCCAGGATTTACCAATCAGTCTCTTTTTGGGTTGGTTTGTTGGTTTGTTTTAGGGAGAACCAAAACATATGCACAGGTTTTTCAGTCAAAGTTTTTAGATGCAACGTGTGAATTCGGGGCTCAGCCAGCCCCCATACAAGTGCTAAGATTTCCCAGACAATGTCAGCTGTATTTCTTTGAAGGGTTTCAGTAGTGTCAGCACTGAAGCCCTCAGTGTCACTTGCCATTTTAAAATCTGTGCGCTGTGTGGTAACTCCCACGCCAATACGGCAGGAAATCCACCACGGGTTCCCTGCACCGCCCAGAGACTTGCTGCACCGCCTGCCTCGGCCGTCACTGCCCTGCGACTTGGGCGATGGGCAACGGCGTTAGAAAAACCGTGTGGCTACCATCCCCCTATTCGCTTTTAGATATCAGCATTAAGCTGAAGCCTTCCTGAAGAAAGGTGCATTAAACTGAGGAAAGAATTACTGAAAAGAGTCCTGCAGCCTCCCCAAACCACGTCTAAGCTATATGCCGGTCTCTGGTTGGCATCTCTGAGTTGCAGTGCAGAGCCGGGGCTGCGCGGCACGTGATCAGCAGTGCTGGTAAGTGGGGTAATAGGAGGACTTAGGTGACAAGGGAGAGGATGGAGGTTGGGTGTGAGTCTGAGAAAGCAGAAGGAGGCGGGAGAAGAACCTGGTTAAGCAATTAAAAGGGCTGAGGTGCAGAAAGCGCAACCCACACTCGCTTCCTGCCAGCCCGCTGAACTGCCGAGCAGCCGGGCTATGCCCATTTTTCAAACAATGGCGATTTTGTTCACATTTTGTGGTGGATTCTGATGGATCCAGAGCTGAGAAGAACAGGATCTTTTGGCACAGTTCACACATCAAAGATGAGCATTAATGCCTTGTTACATCTCCGAAATGAAGCATGACAGCAGCAAAGGCCTGATATGAATAAGCAGCAACGCTGTCAGCAGGAGGTGGGGTTGAGAGTGAGAGGGGTCTTGGGTCTGCATGAATGAACGCTTGCGAGAATGAATGGCAGGGCATACATCAGCAATGTCCCTGCAGTCTCAGGCCCTAGCAAGGACAGGCAGGCTGGGACGCCTGACTGTGTAGCCACTATTTACACGTATTTGCACAGCTTCAGGTTTGCAATAACTGTACCTCCCTTTAACCTGATTGCTCCCTGTATCCCTTGGGAAAATACGGAGAGCTGGATCATGATCGCTACTACCATGTGCCTAAAATGGGGGAGGATGTTTGCTGACCCCTTTGGGTAGCATTAGCATCAACAGGGTGGGGTCACCCAACAAGCCAAGAAGCACGTAAGATGTGTACGGCCCCTTCTCTTTCTTCTGAAATTTCACAGCTCTGGTTCTGTGACTTGGATTTGAAATGGAAATGTAGCATTCAGTTTCTGATTTTACCTGTTGGATTTTTTTTTTTTAAGCCTGGTGGAAATAAGTTAAAGCTTGCTTTCCCACAAGGAGAAACCAGAAGATTTTCCCAGAGGATGTTCTCAAAGTCAGGCTAATGCTGCAGCGAGCCGGCAGCTCCAAGCACTCACTCCTGAAGTCAGGATCAGAAATGTGTTGCTGGGAATGCCTCGTGCCCGCTGGTTTCAGACAGCCCTTGCGAGCAGAGCGTGAGCAGGGGGTGCAGATCCCCACGGTCCCAGCATGCGGGGGCTGCCACATGCCCAAGGCCAGACGTGGCTCTGCCAGTGACAGAGGCACTACCCTGCAGCAGAATACGCTCAGCGTGGGCTACCGAGAGCCCCCAAAAGAGGCGGAGTTCATGGGCAGGACAGCTGGGCTGTGGGCTCTGACAAACCCATACAGAAAGCCCCTGGACCCTGGCGAACCCGCGCTGGGCTGGATGGCCTCGCTCCGATGACTTTAATCTCCACAGTCTCCAGGTCCCTGCAAGTGCTCAGCCATGCTTTTAGGATCTCCGAGAACACAGAAGCACCATCTATTCTAGCAAATGAAATGTGCCTGGCACTGGTCTCTTGCCCCAAGGCCAGCTGGCCTGCAACAACCCATGGAGATGCTCTTGAACTCCATCACCCTACCGAACGGGGTGGTCCCAGCTCTTGGGAATGCCTGTCCTAACTCCCCAGCTGGCCCCAGGAACTGCTTGGGAGAGCGCCCAGGCCAAAATGGGGTCAGACGCTGTTCTGACAATTCAACAGCACGGGTGGTAGAGCCTGGTAACATTCTTCACCCCTGGTTATGCACCTGATGTGGTCAGACTCAGACCCGTTTTGGCACAGGTGCAGTACAATACCGAGCTCTTTGCACCCACAGGACATGCAGGTGTAAGCAGAAAACAGCCAGGCCAAACATGGGTTTGGCTGAAGGCTGGCTGCAAGCAAAGGAGATCGAAGCTCATAGAGTGAGCCACGGGGCAGCTAAGCTGTTGTCCAGCATCACCGTGGGATGTGCTGCTGTCCCTGTGCCTAACTTACTCTGTCACAAAATTTACCTACGCAGAGCTCCTTAGGTGGGTGCATCCAGACCCGATCCTGTGATTCACCACCTGTAATGAGCTCGTTACATCTAAAATCGGAGCAATCTTGCCCTGACCTGCAAGTGGGATTTTTGGCAAGCAATGCAGCAGCCCGAAACCGACCCAAGCCATCCAAGGCTGCAGGTACCTCGCAAGGGGGCATGAGGAGCCACGGGTTGGACCCACCAGCCTTCTCCCCCCCCAAACACCCTCTTGTGCCACCCCTGCGCAGGGATCACAGTTTGGAGCGCAGGGAAGGCGTGCGGAGGCTGCTTGACACCCCGGCTGTCAGGGCCTTGTTGGCACCACCATGTCACTGCCCAACCTGGTTTCAGTGACATCCCCCTTACCCTGGGGGCCCAGAAACCCCATTTCAGCCCAGGTCAGGCCCCCAGCCCTGCCCTAAGCTACATCGCAGCCGCACCGGTGCTGAGCCTGGCTTGTTTTTCCAGGATGGCTGCTTTTCCAAGATGGACCATGCTTCTCCTTCCCTGATGATCGCTGGGCTGTTGCTGGACCCTGCTGCCAGCCCCAGCTCTGCCCACCATGTTCAGAGCCCATGGGATGGTGCCTGTGGGTGAGGGCACTGCTTGTCCTGGGGTCCCCCATCCCCCTGGCCTGGACCTTCTCGGAGCCTGCTGCCTCCTGACACACACATCGCGACTCCGTTTTCCCACGGTGGATGCACAGATGTTTCACTCTGGCCTATTAAGAAAATTCAGATCAGCAAAAGAATTCTCCAAGCTTAGCAAATACTTGTTTTCAGATACTTATCTAAAGCCCATACGGACTGAAGAGCTTCTCCTGAGACGAGCATCTCCTCCTGCCTGGTCAATACGCATCCCCCGTGGCACAGCCAGAGCTTAGGTAACGGCTGCCTATGAGTGAAAAACCCTTTAATTCTGGAATGGTGCTCTTCATTAAATCAAGTCTTAGCAATGTTCCCATCACAGCACAGCAGCACAAAAGCTGTTTGCGATTACACGACTGCGCGTCCCTTTCATGGTGAGACACTTTCCTTTTTAATGTCTTCAGCAGCACCTGTTATTGAAAAGACACCTGATTGCATCTGAATGCTCCCAGAGTCCTGTAGAGCAGTGCCCAGGGAGGCGCTTTGGCTAGGGAAGGGACCCGCCTGCCCGGAGCAGGGGCACAGCCCCTTCCTGAAAGCGCTGGAGGGGCGTACGTCCCAACACGGGGGCAACGACCAGCGCTGGTGTGACAGTGCTGACAGAGAGTAGTGGCGTTTGGGGTGGCACTGTGGGTGTGTGTGCAGCCCACGGCCAGGAGAGGGGTGGGGGGGCTCACAGGGAGAGGTCGCCGTGCTGTGGTGAGGTCTTTGGGCAGGATGGATGGGCCGTAGTCAGAGGTTCCTCTCCTGCATCACAGGCGCCATCACCTCAGACCTCGCAGAAGTTAACTGATTACTGGATCCCAGTTGAGGAAAAAGGCAGTAAGTGGATAGAAGAGTCTGGTGTGGGGTTTTTTTAATAAAATAGTTATGTATTTATATAATTTTTAAAAAATGCTTTATATGGAGCTGATGCACTGAACACTCTGAAGATTAAAAAGCTGTCCATAGATCAAATGTCCCATGGCTAAAAACTTCTTTCTGATGACAAACCTAAGTTGACAATTCTGTTAATAGGATTAGGTTCATTAAGGGACTGCTTTCTCTTATAAATCTGGCCCAGATCGCATAGAGCTTTAGCTTTTGCACTGAAAAGGGGGCCCTGCTTAGTCCTGAATGCCATGCTTTCATTTATAATGTGTACGAGTGAGTGATACTGGTAATATTCAGGGCTTCTGTCCCTTACTAGGCTACCTGCAATGACTCTAATTTTCCAAAATAATGAATGTATTATCACAGGTCTGGGAGCATTTTGCTGCCATAATGTTGTATCATAGAGCTGAATGGTTTTCAGGGTCACAGCATGAGTGCAATAATTTCATGTTCTTCCTGATATAGCATAAGTTTTCATAAGGGCTGATGAGAAGAAAGCAGACCTTCAACCACGAAATGCTGAGAAGCGTATCCCGCAAAAATCACTTGCAACCACCGCAGATCGGCAAAGCTAGGTATACGCTTGGTGTCTCGGCTGGCTCAGAGCTCCTGCCCTACCTTGGAGGCAAGTCTTCTACTGCTGTGCCTGAAATTTGGTCCCAAAGGCCACTTAGTGTATACCAAAGTCAAGGTCCTGCCGGAGATGGGGCAGCTCACCATTGCATGCCCTTGGGTGCTGTGAGGTGGCAGTGGGCTTGTCGGCGGTGACTGTGGGGACCTGAACACCACCTCAGAACTGAAAAAACCCCACTAGTTTTGCAAGACTTTCAAAATCACAGAGAGCCACCAGGCTCTGCTGGCTGTTAGTTGGGAGCTAGGCGCTCAAGAAGCCTTTGAAGCCAGACCTTCTTGGGATGTAAAGCTGGGGCCTCACAGGCTGGGGTGAGGCTGTGGGGAAATGCCCTTCGGTAGCTGGCTCAGCACGTGCCTCCACAGGCAAACAAAGCCTGATGGCATTGTACTACTCAGCCGCTAATTAAAATGCTGGTGTTTAGAGATTTAGGCTTACAATCCAATCAACCACTTAAAATCTTGTACTTCCATTTTTTTTCATAATTAATCTTTCTGTAATTAAACTCACCCTCAGGATATGTTCTCCTCTGTCTTGTCACTATGCTGAGTATCCACGGCCCAGAACAAATGGTACATCACAGCTGGTGAGTGCAGAAGAGCATAGGGGATAACCTGCCCCTGCTCCTCCTGCGTTCGGCACTGGGCATGCACAGAGCTGGCGTACAGCTGTGTTTCCCCAGGCATATCCCTTTCCCTTCCAGATGGACATTCTGCCTGGAGGGAATCTGAAGACGTGGGATATGTCTTTGTTTGGCGCCAGTGCGGGAGTGCCAACAATTCCCTAATATATCTGCTTCGACACTGGGGGGGCCGCCCCTCGACTGCTGGGGTCAGGGTTGGGCCCCTCCCTCCCCGAAGGACCTGGGGGGGGCTGGAGCGTGTCCAGAGAAGGGCAGCGGAGCTGGGGAGGGGTCTGGAGCCCCAGGCTGCTGGGGAGCGGCTGGGGGAGCTTCCCCTTGGGGCTGTCAGGCACTGGAAGGGGCTGCCCAGGGAAGGGGGCGAGTCCCCATCCCTGGGGGGATTTAACAGCCGGGCAGACGCGGTGCCGAGGGCCGGGGTTTGGGGGTGGACAGGTACAGTTGGGCTCGATGATCTTTTCCAACCACATGATCCCATCATTCTATGACTCTATACTGCAGGAGCAAACATCAGCCTTACGCAGGTGGAGCGGGTGGCACGCTCGCACCAGGGCCCGTGCGCAGGCGGCACTGCCCGCTGCCTGCTTCACCGGGGCTGCGCTGTCGAGCTGGAGGAGCTCAGCACCCCCCGTCAATCCCGGGTGAGCAGGGTGCATCGCAGACGGTCTGTGCAGTTTGTAGGAGAGGTGCTGGTTTGGCAACACCTGGGAACGTTAGACTGCGCAGTTGGGGCACGCGCGTGTCTGTGGAAGGATCTGCAGCTGTAATAGCAACACCTCTAGGGAGTGAGAAAGAGATCAACGTTGAAGCACAAGTAAGTGTGTGACCTTGATAGCCATCTGTGAAGGACTCACGAGCTCACAACGCTTCCATTTAACGGAGTCACGTGAATGAGAAGCTCCAGGGGCAGCAAGGTGCCTTCATTTTTGAGGATTACAAACTGCGCCTTGAGATAATTTTAAAAGTCAAGTGCCCTTACAGAGAGTTCGTTGATCAGAAATGACTTGTTATATAGAACTGCGTTCACTTCAAATTCACTTAAAAAAGCTGTGTTCAGCACCGACACATCTGAAGGCCAAGTAGAGGCAGCTAAATTGAAGTTTCTCCGCATAATTTTTTCCCTTGCTCCCCCCCCCCAGTGCCTGTCTCGAAGCACCCTGCCATACCTTTTTGAGACAGCACTTCTCTTTCGTGGAAGGTCAGTTAGCAAGGCTTCGGTTGCAAAAAACATCTTCTCAAAGTTAGAGAAAAACACATTTTCCATCCCGGATGGTGAGTGAGGCCAGCCAGACTGGTTACACACAGATGGTGTCGTTTTACCTAAGTCACAAGATTGATTCGCTTTTCATCCAAGTTGTGATTTGCCTTAGGGTTCAAGCAAATGATGTGTTCTAGGAGTGGTGCACTTCTATGAACATGGCACTAGAGGGCCTTTGGTGGCACAGGGCTAGAGGTGGCATCAAGCACTGTAGGAAAAAGGCCGTGATTTACAGTTTGTGCTTACATTACATAGTCACCTCCTGAGCCTAGGTGACTCTGTTAATCTTGAATTGCTTGACTGCTGGGCCCTTTTCTTCTGGCATTTCTGGTGCTTCAGTGGGAAATTCTTTAAGCAGTTCAGCAGAGTCGGTTGCAAAGGTTTTAGCGTTCAGTTGTGCTCACCACAGAAAATGCACAGACATTCAATTCTGTTGCTTGGGAGTTCTCAGATAAGATAGGTTTTAAAATTCCTCAGTCACATTTGCCTTCGCTCCCAAGTCACGCCGGGTAACAAAATCTAAGGGGCTAGTCGGCTCGGAGCAACGCTGTGTTAGGGGCGGTCAGGCAGTGAACGATGGGGGCGATGGCACTCCAGCGCCGGAGAGCACGCCCCAGCACAGACTCCTGTAGGAGTTTAGGTTTCGCACTAGATTCACAGGTCATTGAGGAAACGGCACAGAAACTCCTCACTGGCAGATGGTAGGTAGACCATCTTAAAACGCGTCCTCCACAAGGAACCCTTCGCGTCCGGTCCCTCCCGCCAAGCTGGATGGACTGCACTAACTTATGTATGAACCTGCAAGCCCCGAGCTCCGCTGGCTGCGGGAGACGGAACAAAAAGCAGAAGGAGAGCACAGGTCTGGTGGCCGCAACACTGACTGCGGCTGCAGAACTCCAGGTACCGGCTGTTATTTCCAGGAGGCACTTGCTGAAGTGATAAATTTCCAGCAAATCGCTGAAGCTGTGTTTGACATGCCTGTGCATGAAGGACACCTTAACAAAGCTGGAAAACCAAATCTCTTCAGAAATCTTTCATGGGCAGTGTGCAGGAGCGGCCAGGGTAAGGGCAGTTTAATAGCACGTAAACCACCACTGCTCTGAGATCAGTTATTCCTGGAAGAACTCCCGTGACCTTTCAACACTCTATGAATCAGGAACTACAGGAACCCAAGTCTCCAGAGACTTTGCAGAAATAAGGTTTTGTCACTGCCTGCATACGTACTCAGGTTCAGGGATGGGTGCAACTCAGGTTTTAGCAGAGGAAGGCTCCCACTGGTACCACAGGCTATGGGAACACATGGCCTACTCGTCTGTCGCAGGGTGGAAGGAAGCAGCTCTTAAACTTCCCCCTTTCCCGGGAAACCTACCAAGTCAACAACAGTGATGGCAGAACCTGTGTCATGGTGCAAATGCTGCAGAGTGACCCAGCATATCGAGCCAAACCAAAGAAACATGAGAGATCAGCATATGGAATCAATACATGTTATGTGCCACATGATAGAGTAATTCAGTAGCTCCGAGAAGCAAACCTCCTTCTCCCTCTCAGAAGGATCTGAACCATATTGCACAGTCTCTGGGACTATAGACATCCCTGGGAACTAGGTAAAACTCTGCTTAAGACAGCATTGACTCTAGCAAAGACAACCCTCCAACCTGCAGTTTCTTGCTCTCCAGGAGACTTCAGTGCCTTCTGTGCATCCATTTCATGGGCATAGGGCTCTACAGCACCTGGTGAACCAGGTCAAAAGTTGCAAGGCCACCAAAATCCCGATCTGCTCACTTTCCCATCAGTAAGCTGAGATCACAACCTGATCTCTCCTGTTCCTTGGGGAGTTTGTAGGGGATTTTGCAGGGACTTTGCTTATTTGCTTGTAGCTTTTTTAAAATGTCCCTAGCTGCTAAGATCACGAACTAACGGAGAGACACAACTGGACCAGATACTCAGCTTGCCCAGGCGCCCGTTTTGGGCCTGACAGCATAGAGAGGGATTATGGGAATCTGTCCGTTAGTTTCACCTACTGCGCAGGGAATAAAAGGCTCTGAAAGAAGCCGTCACTAGGGAAAACTGGCTCTGGCCTCCTCCGTTCCGCGCTGGGCTGCAGCGGGGATCCCACTAACGAAGGCAATCTGCCATCCTCACAGCTCCGTGGTGGCAGTCAGCTCGGTTTAAAGCTGGCCCTGAAGGAGGCGAGAGCGCAGCCCGCAGGCTTACCTTGGGGAGCCTGTACTTTTCTCTCAGGTGAACCCTCAGGCAGGCTCGCTCTGCTTTTTTCTGTGCAAACGCTGCATCTCTTTCCATCCTGGAAATCAGAAAAAAATGCTTCTTCACGACACTAATAAAATACAGTCTTTTACACTGAGCCAGTCGCTCGGCTGCAAAAAGCTACGCACAGGCGTTATTCCCAAAGTTATGCCACTTGCCCGAAGGCACAAAAGGAGCGGTACCAGCAAAGCCATGCCGAGGGGCCAGCCTTCCCCTGCCCCAGGCTGGGTCTCAGCACAGCCTCCTAAAGTCCTGTGGAGGATGAAGCCAATACCACTTGTCTGGAGTCTAAACCCATACCAGCTGTTACTGATGATGATAGCAATGGACAATTCCAGCAAGCAGAATAGGAAGTTGTGCTTATTCCTTGCTTACTCCCCTGGGGCACTTACAGCACGGTGGCTGCCTGCCCATGCTCCTGTTCTGCAAACACAACATTCTCAGTGTCACACCACAGCGACACACATGCCGTGGCGGAATGGTCTTTCTGGGTCAGAAATCTGCCTGTCCCGGAGTCCCACCTCCAGCAGTAGGGGACACTTAGAGAAAGAATTTAAAAAGAAGGTCAGCATCCTGTATCAAAACTTCCCAGCTTCCAAAAACCAGTGGTGTAGGGTACCGGAGCTGGAAATGGGCTCTACATCATTGTCTTTAATAGCCCTGGACGGCCTTTGTCACCTATGAGTTTTCCTGGTCTTTTCTGCATCTGTTTATTGATTCAGAACATCCTATGGCAATGAATTCCACAGCTTCCCTGTGTGGAAAAGCACCTCTTTTATCTGCGGTTTTACAAAATGCTTTCATTAGAGTTAAGAACTGTTCAACATAATTTTTGTTTAGGTTACTTATGTATTTATTTGCAAAATGTGGCTCCTCAAAGATTTTTGGTAAACTTTGATAACATTCACTTTCCCCCCTCTCCCTTTAACCTTTTTTTTCCCCAGAAGCACTGTCATGGGAACTCTCAGTCAAAGCTGAGTTTGTCCCAGTACAGGTATTTTGTCATATAAAAGCTCGTTGCAAGACGAAATGTTATTTTTCCTCTGCTTCCACAAATGAGGTTTTGGGGGTTTTCTCTATCAAAAAAGTTCAGCATCGACTGGAAGCCATCTTAAACTTCCTTCAGCCAGCCATTGATGGGAAGGTTGGAAAGAGGGGTTTTTTTGAGCCCTGCTGGCATATTTCCCCCCCTCCTTCTCAACCTTTCTCTGCTGCTGCCTGCTCCTTCCCCAGCGGAGCTGCTCGCAGCCATAGCCGGTATCGGGGTGTCTCCCACAGGCAGTGCCGCAGCTTTGCTGCGCATCCCTTTGGGCGTCCTGTGAGGCGGAGCGGCGGGAAGGGATTTTCTGCTCAGACAGATTGGAGCTTTTCACTCGCCCTGGCATCACGGGAAGACCTGGTAAAACTCACCCAGCCCATCTCCCACCGGTGCCTGGGCCCTAGTCTCTGGCCTGATCTTACACCATTTGGTTTGGGAGGATCTTGTTATTCCCTGGAACACGAAGCTTTGTAGGAACAGGAATTGGGCGTAGAGCAGCTGAGGGCTGTGATGCACAGAACGAACTGGGGGTCCCCTCTTGCTTAAACTCTTGTGTTGCTGGAAGCAAATTCTACGTGACCATGGTGGAGACGGCCAGCACAAGCCACCTGGTTGTTCTGCCATGTTACACGCTCTCCTGGGAAACAGCAATCTGTGCGTTGTGGTGTGTTTAATCACAAAAAAACCCACCCCCAAAAAAACCCCAAAAGAAACCCCCTGAGCAGAACCCGAAGCTGGGATGGTCGTGCGCCAAAGGCCAAAGGGCCTGAGCACAACTCCAGCAAGGCGCTGCTACTCCTCTGATCTCCACCCTCCTACAGCTGAAACTGCACAAAATCCAGAGCACGCTGAAACAGAGCCTCTGCCCGTGACCAGGATTTCTGACGCGCATTTACCCGACCGCGCCAGCGTGCCCCGTCCTGAGCTCAGTCGCTCCTTCTGGGCGCACTTCAGACGTCCCTACCACAGTTCCACGCCGCGCTATCAGGACTCCTGCACCGATCCCTCAGCGCAGTTCAGCATCTAATGGGCACGTGCCACACTTGGAAACTTCATAGAAATAATTATGTTTCCAAGCATTTTCCCTACCCCAGGAATCCCACCGTGCTCTCGGTCTCAGGAAGGCACCTTCCTGCCAGCAGGTGGTTATTTCGCTTTTAAATATCCCTTGACAAAATGCACAGCAAAACATTCTGTCTTTCATTTCAAACCAAATGATACCCATACGAGGTTTTGTGATAGAAATGGCTGCTGCTAAATACAGACCTGGATACCTCAAATTCCGTCAGTCATTAACCTTTCACCTATAATCATCTTACCCGAAGGATTTACACCACCATTACGTAATTGACCATTAGAGCAACAGATGCATTTGAGATTTCAAAGTCAATTGTTTTATGTATAATTATGCACGGTTTGAACTCCTACACATTAAGCCCTTTATTTTACTTCTGGTTTGATATTTAAATACCGCAAGTGGTAAAGATTATAATTACAGGCAAAATAAAATTGAGATGTAATCAGTTGCAAAGTTCCGCTTTATTTAGTAGAGTTTAGAAAAAATACCTGGAAATGCAACTACAGAAAATACCCATCTCAGAACTCTCCTCTAGACAAATTTAACATAGCACTCATTACTTTTCATGTCTGCCATGATCAATGTGGACAGAGAGAGGATTACGTGCTGGAAGCTCACTCCGCATGGAGTTCCAGGAGAGCAAATCACACACATTTTAGAACTAACTCCTGCACTACAAACAGCTCTGTACCTATGGACAAATTTGCTAAAGTAACATCAACGAGGAATGAATCCAGCACATCAGGGTGTGGAGATAGCAGGGAAGCATAGGAGAGAGTTGCAGGATGAAGGGGAAGGGGGGAAGGGTATTTTATAATTTCCAGTTTGTGAACTTTTACTTTGGAAAGTCTCTTTAGCAAAGATTCTTCTGCTTTAAAAAAGGGGAAGAGAGCTGAACGTTTGGCTTTTTCTTGGGTTACTTTCAGCTGCACAAAGTTACCAAGAATCAGCCCCGTACTGATAATAAGGGAACAGGTACTCACTTCTCCTCAACCACTTGCTTTTGATATTCCTCATACTCCTCTCTGGTCATCCCTGCAGCTGCTGCTGGATCAGAAGGAGTGCTTTCTTCTTTGCTTTCTTCCCCTCCACCTCCAAGTCCCAAATTCTTTACCTGGTTGCTCAACATACTTTTCATTAGAAAGGCCATCTTCTCAAGAAAAAAGGAGCTATAAGCAAACGACTGCAAGACAGCCAAACCAAACCAAAAATGTTTTCAACAATTGTAAGCACGAGTTTCGACAGCCACATCAGCTCTTCAAGGGCACAATGCTAGTGAAACGTGAATGCCAAAACCAGTTTGTCAGCCATAATCTGGATTAAAGAGTGAACTCCTTAATATCCAGAGGCAGATGGTTCAGATTACTCAAAAAAAATCATTAGATGCAGCTACCTATTTTTTATATTAATACCTTAAGCTAATTGTACACACACACGCACAAATCAATTGTAGTGTGCAATAGCATTTTGATTTCTTCAGTCTCAAAACTCTCGCTTTCACAGAGATGAAAACATTCCCTGGAACACAACGGATCTGAATTAAAAATCTGGTAGAATAAAGGGCTGCAGTGAAATCATAAAATTAAGGCGGCTGAGCAGAAAACCCTTTGGCATTTACACAATCAAATGCAGTTTGAAAACGGGAATTCTTCATTAAGCAAAAAACCCCAATTCTTTTTATCCATTAACATTTTATCACATAGGGCAGAAAGTGCATTAAATGATTTTTCTTCATCCCCTTTTCATACAGCTGGGTTGTCTCACAGATGAATGGGACGTTACTGCTATCGTTACTTTTTTTTTTCAAGAAAGTAATCACAAAAAAAGTAAATCACATCCTCCTCCTTCTCATTCCTTAGGGTTTATTTCAGCTCTGCCCTGGGCTGTCTCTGCCTAGGTCGCCACCTTGACTGGTGCCATGTCGAACCCCCAGGCATTTTACTCTGAACTGTCAGTAAAGGAGAAATGAATCTGACTGATTCTATCTGCTGTAGGGCAGCCTGGGTGCCCTTTGGCCGTGGGTTGCTTGTGCAGGGCCTCATCTTCCAAATTTATTCACATCATCAGCCACACAAGGACTATGACAGTGAAGATCTGCAGGATCTGCTACCTGTATGATAGACTATTTGGGGAAAGAAAATAACCTGCTAGGTCCCAAAAGCTCATGATTTTGGGTTTTGAGCATTTATCCTACTCTGACTGACTGCGCATGCCTTAATGAAACGTTCTGTAATTTTGATTATCTAAATGGTTCTCCCAGCACACTCATAATTTCACTGAGAGATGGGAGGACTCCAGTTTGCCTAATGCCTTAATCTGTATGAGAGCCTTTCTAATTAAAGCAGACCTGTTACTATTAAAAAAAAAAAAAGCAGAACATTCTGTAATCCTGGATTATCAGTGATTGAACAAGAAACTTCAAATTTCTTTTTGAAATAGAGTATCACTCAGAAGCAAGAATTCCAGATCACAAAACCTAGAAAGCATTTTTCTTAAACCAAAATTTATTTTTACAATCACTGTGCACTTTCAGAACAATGCATAAGTTGCAAGAATTTGTGGGGGAAAATCAACTTTTTACATCTGACCAACTCTGACCTTGGCTACCAAACTTGTATTGTACTTGCCCAAACGGCTAACAGGACTGAGATCACAGACGTCAGATTTAGGCAGAGAACACTAAACTTCAGCATGCATCAGTCTGAAGTTGAATGCATAAAATTAAATAAAATTTGTTATCGGGCAAAATTTAAAAACTAAAAATCCAGCATGAAGTTCATACGTAAGGTATCAGTGCTCCTGCCTCCCAGAGTTCACAGAATGCTGTCCCACAACATCCCTACTTGGCGCCCAATGCCTCTTGAGATCACTCGCGGTGGTTGGCATCTCTTCACCTCAAGGTCTGCTAACCGGAACAGGGAGCATGGCGCGTCTGTACCGGACTCTCTGCAATCACAACGTGCAGCGCTGACTTTTCCAGCATTAGGTCTCATAGTCTGCTCTAAGTGGATGGAAAGCGTTACCTGTTAAACTGTGCGCTCTTGGTCGTTACTGAAAAGAAGCTTCTTTGGCCGTAAGTCTTGGCTGTAGGCTTTGGTCCCCACAGAAATGTTGCTACCACCACCTTCTGCCAAAAGAGATGCTTTCACAGAATCAACCAAGGTAAGAAAGCTGAAGACTGGCTTGGGAAGGGATTGCTGAGAACCCAAGAGGCCTTGCCCTCCAGGTCTTGAGAAAGGTCTGATGAACCTTCCTAACAGCAAAAGGCTTCCCAACGTTAGATTAAAAACTGAAGACAACAAAAAGTGCTTTAAAAGTTACGGGCCCGATTGGCACTGGAAACTGCTGAGAAGCACGGAGGAGACTAGTGACAAGGCTTTGGAAGACACGAGACAGCCAGTGAACTGCTCACTTCATTGTGTATCTATCACAAATCTGTGCATGCATATAACAAGTAAGCATTCAGACTGATACGGAACTAATTGCTTACAGAGTACCAGAACGTCAAGCTTTAAGCACCTACCTTGGATGTCAACAAGGAGCATCAGCTCCAGAATAATTCCTGCTCCTGACCGGTGCTTTAACTACTGCCTATATTGAAGTTACAAACCACTTACTGCCTCTTGTTGATTACAGAGATCACAGGCTTAATGAAAACATAGGGACAGCTGCTAATTAAGTACTCATATTGCCACTTCCTTTGCTTTAAATCAACATCCTTTCCCTCTAGCTTAAGTGAAATCAAAATTAAAGGCTCAGTTCCTGTTTTATCTGATGGAACGGGGCGATATTAGAAAAGCCCGTGTTCCATACCCCAGGAACACAGGCACAGAATCACACAATGTTTGGGGTTGGAAGGGACCCTCAGAGGTCACCCAGCCCAACCCCCCTGCAGGAGCAGGGACACCTTGAACCACATCAGGTTGCTCACAGCCCCGTCCAACCTGGCCTGGAATGTTCCCAGGGATGGGGCATCTCCAACCCCAGAACAGAATTTGGAGTCTTGAAACAGGCAAATCACAAAGAGCAGAATCTAAAAACCTCACAGAGAGGCCAGCACAGCAGGCAAGCATCTGAGCTCCCAGCCTTTTCTAGAGACTCTGTTCCCACAACAGCCACAGCAGACAACTCCAACCATGTCATTCAGAAGATTCTACGTGTTCTTTGAAAGGACCAAGGCTGTCACCGCCTGCCCCCCAGCTCCATCCCTCTAGAAGAGGATGTTGCCTTTTACGTGAGTCGGAATATTAGATCACTTGCACAGAAAAAGAGAAAAAAATATTTTAGGGCTTTCTCAGCTTGAATAGATTTAACTGAAGATTCCTCTCCTCTACCTCTTAGAGAAATTGCTCCCGGCTGAGGGAAAATGATGGTCAGTGAGGGAATTCCTACTCTTTCTGTGGGAGGTTACCACAGACAAACACAATTTCCTGGGCAGAACAGCAAAACACCACAAAACAAAGCAGCCAGGGAGACAGAGAACAGCGTGGGTAGGAGGGTTGTGTTCCAACAAACAGGAGCAGAGCCCCCAGGTGACAGCAGCTTGGGGAACCTGGAGAAAGAACTTCCGAGATACAGGCAATCTTCAGCTCAGAAAAATGAGGTACTTGGTACACTTGAAGCAGCCTCAAGCAACTCTACTTGCAGTTAGGGGACTTGGATGCTGACACACTACTTTACGCTTGACCCCAAGTGCCTGACAGCCAAGGCAAGCCTGACACTCTTAACGGACGCTTTTGAGCCAACCTCGTACCTTTAGGTTCGAATCACTCCTGCGTTAGACTGCAGCACAGAGGAGATCGCCCCTTGGCGCAGACTGACCTGAGGCTGGATCCAGCGTGTCCTCCTAACCAGTGGTGGTCGTCGGCCTCTTCGACACAGGCAGAACCTCAGCCTGCAAATGCCGTTAACTCCCCAGTATCGGTGAGGGCTGAACCCAGATCTCAAAGCATTCAAGCTCTCTGAACAACAGAGGGTAAAGAATGCTTCAAATATACTTGGCTTGGATTTCATTGACATGTACCAAATTAAAAGAAAAAAGCTTACTAAAAATATGCATCTTTATTCAAATAAGGTTATCTCTGAACTCCACGTGTCAATTCACATTAGTCAGAAACAAACATATGAAAATGTCAGCTGTTTGAATTTAAAAAAAAAAAAAACAGTAGACAGTCTTGGGTGTTACAGTAATTGATGCATTGAAAAATGTCAAATTTTCTTCAAACAGGAAGTAATTTACAAACCATATAGTGAATTTTACTTTTGAAAGATTCAGGTGTGACCATGTGTTTAATACACCCTGACCAGCACAATGAGATTCTCTTGTCGCTGCCAAATATTTGCTACTTATCATCCACACTTCAAATACGATCACTAGACTTGTTCTCCCCCATACTGTCAAACAGGTTTCCAAGGTGTCTTCTCCTCCTTGTTCTGAAATCTTACTTGATAAGAATCAAACATGCAGTCAGTGTTGGAAGAAACTTTTAGTAGCCAGCCCTAACAGGAGGCTACATTGACTGACAAATATTCTTTATGTCCGAATTTGCTGCTATCACTTCAAGAACAGACAGGGCAGAATTTGAGCTGGGCAATTGGGAGCTTTCCTTTGATCCAGTGAGTGACGAGGCAATTATGGAAGTTCCAAGGAGAGACGACTGTGGAATGAAGCATGAAGCAAAGTTACCACTTTTGGGATGTTACACTTTAGACCTTCTGCTCCCTAACACAAAGGTTTCCTAGGTGCACATGGGAGGTAACATCAGATCTCTTAGCAGCATAAACACACAAGCTGAGCCTCATACTGAAGATACAGTTGTAGGTTCAAGTTTCCCCCTAGTCACCATCCCCAGCCTTCTCTAACAAAAGCACAGGCTGTTCCAGCTTTAAAACAACGTTATGGTTGGGTAAGTTCACAGTAACAAAAAATACAGGCTTCCTCCAACTGATACATTAGGCTGTTCCTCATTATGCCAGATACATGCACCTACTTATCAAAACGCAGTTGCCAGCCTTTCTGTACAAGGGGTCCTGCGACACCTGCTGCAAGAGAGGAAGTTCTGCTCAGGTGTGGCACTGATGCAGGAAGGCTCACAGCTGAGAGGAACAACTGTACATTTTCAGAACAACTTAAGAACATATATTAAGTTTTGTCAGAAGAGTCAGGGTTGTAATAGCTTAGACTCAAGGCACCTGTAAATATTTGCTGGTGTTGAAAGAGCTGAATGGACAAATTCCTATGTGCTATTCTGGCTTATCTGGAAAGTGTTTTCGTTGATTTACCCTATTTATCCAGCAAGATTAGCTTGAGGCAGTAGTTTTCCCAATTAGTACAGAAAAATCTTCTCAAATTCAGAAATGAATCTATAAAGCTATGCCACTTACAGTACGCTCCATACTGTAGCTATGGAAATAGGTACGTAGGTAGTATCATTGCACTGGTGTAGCATAGACATCCACCTTTTGGACACTGCATTTTAAATAACAAAATATATTGCATAGATTTATCATTTCTCCAAACTGACAGGCACGATACTGCAGTGTTCTTCCTTACCTAGATTCCAGATAATTTTTGCAGATTCAGACAAACAGATTAATAATTAAAAGTGAAATATCCTAATGCATTTGTGTATTTTATAGAATTAAAAAAAAAAAGAAAACCCCACCTCATTCTAATTCTACACACAAAGAACTCAAGGACAAGGTTACCACAGATACATAAACAAGGCAAAATGAGTTAATTTCACATTCCTAATTTGGGCCATCTGCCTTGTTTCTTTCCTGAAACAAATGTTTACCTGATAAGCAGTATCAAAAACACATGTTCAATCTTATGCTTTTGATATTAAAGCAGGAATTGAGACACAAAACTGGTTCTACAATAGCTGCTGGATTAACAAACATGTCTGAAGCAACAGCTTGTGAAGAAACGGGTTAACGCCCAGTATCTGTAGTTCAGAATACTTGCCATGTCAATATTTAAATCAAAGCATCTTGTATTTGATACATGAAAGACACAAGACAGCTTTATAAAAGTAAAGACATATTCACACACTGAACACATCCTTAATAAAATCAGATTTGAAGAGGTATAAAGCAGTATCTTTGCTGAAAAAGTTCCACAAATCTCCAAACAAAATTACAGACAGACTTGAAGAAACTACTTTATCACTTTTTCTCTTGCTGCCTAATACCAAAACCCAAAATAAGGAGGTAAGCCTTTATTTGCTTGTTCTATATAGTTTGTTTTCTGTATCAGGTATCAACAGACTGTTAAAGGCCTGTGTCCACATATCAAAAAGTGCTTACATCTATATTTCATTAAGAGTTAGACTTAACTAAATAATTCTTAAACGGTTAAATCCAAGTGGCAAAGAAATGTAATGTTTATAACAAATTTTTACACCACTCCCCCAAAAAATAAAGAAGAGCAGTTGTTTGGGTTTTGTTTTTTGTCTGCTTTTGGTTTTTTGAACTGAGGAGTCAGGACACTTAGTGGCAAGCTTTCTGCACAAATCATCCATCTGCAGTTCTCATTACGAAGAACAGCCAAACCTGGATGTTTCAATTCCCTCCTCTGGAACCTTAACAAAAGAGGAGGAATACAGCATTTGCCTTCCAGTATTTATGAGAAAGTTTGCTGAAAATACAGACTTAGACAGGGTCCACAGTCTTCCCCTATCTAGCATTTGCTCCACTGCTCCCCAGTCTGTTTTTTAACTTTAGCATTAACAGTTTAAATGAGAACTCATTTTGTGTAACAAAATTCAATAATTTACAATATTGAAGTATATCAAACACTACAATTTCCCTCATTTACAGAAGCGTGTAATTTTCTGTGCATACATACTGCTGTTATGTACACACAAAAGGAACGGGTCATCAAAAGAACTTTTTGGCTGCTGCTTCTTGTTGACTCCTGAAAGAAAAAGCAGAGGAGAATTCATGAAGTCCTTACAGTATAAAACCAGCTAACTGGTTTAAATAAATATGTATTTCATTTATTTGAGGATTAAAAGATTCCATTCCTTGTCAACAGAGACTTAGGGAAATCAAATATAAGTCATATCACAGAAACAGGATATAATTTTTTCTATTTACAGAGACATTGGTAGCATCACTATAGTTCCCATTTTGCAACGGGAACAGAAGGAAACAAAACATTCTGGACAGCAGCCAGAAACTGTGAAAAAACATATGAAATTATTTTTAAAATACTTTAACTAAAATTTTCTAAAGCTTCTCAGTATCTGATTGCCCTAAAGATCATCCTAGAAAAGGAAACACACGCAACCAAGCAGTGAAACAACTTACTTGAGATGGGATTTCCTTTTCCCTCTGGCACAGAACGTATTTTTTTTTCTTAGTGGATATAGATACTGTGGATCAACCACACACAGATGCTAGAATTACAAGGGCATCAAAGAGAACCGGAGGGGACCAGCCCCTCATTTGTCTTGGAAGCCATCGTTCCAGTTGATGGCATAGCATGACATGCGTAAGAAATACACTCTCTCCACTTTGTAGAGAAGCAGACACACGATAAAAGTAAGTGCTATCAGCAGCACTGGTCTTACATTAATACTATTTATCCTTCCACAGAGGTAGCAAACGGCATTTTCTCTTTGAAGGGCAATGCAGCTATTTTGGTCCCTACTCCTTATCCTGATTAGCATGTGTGAGAAGCAGGAGGGAAGACTACCAAGCAAGTCAGTCCCGACTCTCAATAGGTTTTCCTTTCATCAATGCAAATTTAATTTGAACAGTATGATATTACAAGGAGGAGGAAGAGAACAGACAAAAAAACCCACCCCAACTAGGGCAGTGGGGGAGGAAAAAGTCCATACACTATCAATATCATATGTAGGAGAGGGATGAAGGGATACCTATTGTAAAAAAAGTTCACTGAGGAATTTTTCTAAGATAGGATAAGTAGCTTGTAGGTACACATAGAAAAAATAAACAAAAAAACAAAACATGAAAAAAACAAAATCCAGTCACATCAGATTTTGTAAAGATATTAATAAACTTCAGTAAGTCCAGCAGAGGACCACAAGAACAGTGGTCAAGAGCTGAAGCACATGCCTCAAGAGAAGAGAGGGAGGGAACTGGGCTTGTTCATCCTGGACAAAAGGGCTCAAGGGGTCTAACAGCAGCTTTCTAATGTCCACGTGATGTTATTGAGGAGACAGGGACAGTTTCTTTACAGAGATGCACATTGTAAGAAAGAGACACAACAGGGCAGGTTCCCACTAGATGGGATACTGCGGGGGTGGAGGGAGAATAAAACAAGCCTCATTATGATAAACAAACATTTTCAGTTGTAAGTTTTCCATTCTTGGAGGTTCTTAAAACCCGACCAGTCTAAACACTAAGCGACCTGGTCTGAATTCAGTGTCAACGCCGCTCTGAGCAGAAGGTTGAACTAGAGGGAACCTCTCAAGGTCTCTTCCAATCTGAACGACTGCTTGTTTTGAAGAAGATTTAACGTAATCATATCATTGCAATTGCACTTCCAGTTAGAAGGTCTAAAATTATTCTAAAATTATATGCTCTGTTGTCTTTAAAGAAAAACATACTTACCTATACATGATATAACCAACGAATAACACTGTTTGCACCGCTACAAATATGAAGAAGTGCACTGTAGATAAGCATGATGGAAACGGTGGCAAGTCTGGACATTTCGATTTCTCATTAGATGGCTAAAACCCAAAAAAAAACAGTATTTGAGAAAAAGAGCAAACAAGACATGCCATCACAAGGCTGTTATATGTAAGAAACAAAACAAGGTTTCTGCAACGTGATCTAAAAATTGGAACACAAGCAGAAAACACAGACAGAAATGACACTATTCTGAAAAATCATAATCTTACTCCCCATCTCACTTGCCCCTTTCACCTTTATGTTTCTCAGATAAACTGACTGATGTTATTTTGAGGGTCATAGGGGAAAGAATCAATCTTTAGTAAATTAACCCAGATATCAAGAACTTTCTATGGGATCATAAGCTAATTCAGCTTAATTGCTACCTAGGCTAGACTAAGGTGCTCCTGAATGCGAATGCAGTCATCTTTCACACTTAGAGACCTTAAGCAGAGCCTGCCCGAGTTTCCCCTGGTTAAAGCTCTCCCTTCTGTGCAGAAGCAATAGAGAATCTCCTCTGTATAGAGCGGTTAAGCTGGGGGACAAAGACAAAAAAAGCACCCAGAAAACCTAACTACTTGACCTTGTTTCCCCAGGAAATTAAGGCTAAAAATCATGCTCTGTGTGCAAAACTTCTCATCAAGACACAGATCATGCAGTTAGGTCAAGGCAGTGCAGTTTTAGCGAAGCAGCTTAATGAAGGATTAATTGCTCTGTAAATTGCATGCTGGCTCATCCTAGCTTTTCACTAACAGCCAAATAAAGAAGTATTACAGTCATGCTTTACACTACCAGCACATAAATTACCATATTTCGTTGCACTAAATGCTCAATGTCCCTCTTTACTACATGAAGGTGTTCTTTAATGTCATTGAAGTGCTGAGTTGTTTCATAGACTCCTGCAGCAGAGCCAGGATGCTGAGCTCCACTGATCAACCTCAGAGTATCAGCCATGGAATTTCTGAAACAAGACGAACAACAAAACATCTTTCAGCACAGAATAGCTTTGCTACAAACAGCAGTTATTTCTGGACACCTTTTAGGCCATTAAAATTAATGTGAAATACATAGCTGCCCTAAAAGGCAGAAAACATGTTTTCTAGCTTCCAAGAATACCTATCAAGAGATAATTCCCTTAATCAAACCACGATTTTAAAAAAAATATTTAATTCCACAGACAGTTTAAATTTGTACACTGCACCATCTCCCGAAGTCACGATGAAAACAAGATCTGGCAAATATTCTGTTGCTAGACATCTGCTTTGCCTGACTGATGAAGTCTAAAACAAGTGTTTTATCTGAGGCTCCTACAAGGCTTTAGGATAAGCAGAGTTTAATGCAATCTTTGAAGAAAACCAAAAGCTGTTTGAAAAATAAATAAATAAAAGCACTCATGTAAGAAATAAAAATAAAGAAGAGGCTTTAGGGATAAGAAAAGATTTAGATACATCCTTGTTTCATGATTATCATTTATATGTGAAACTCATTTCCCATATGCATTGTCATAATACTTAATATTGTCTTCATGTGAATTCATTTTGCTTCTACAACAAATCAAATTAAATCCGTAAAAAGTTGACGTTCCTTAACTAATTCTGTTTGAGGTAAACTAGTCAATGAGAGAAAAACACTTAATCTCCAATCAATATGTTTATATAATTTTCCCCTACTATGATGTCTCTTTTCAGTTGCAAAGAGGATTATTCTGCAGCCAAAATATTTGTCATGTGAATGTTAATCTCTTCATTATTAACAGAATAAACAATCAAAATGTATGTCTTTGGATTTTTTTTTTTATTTACTTAAAACTTTACATTTTGTTCAGATGAGAGCTTACTTTGATGCCTTCAAGGTAAAGTCCTAACTCTTTGTTCAGTGGTCAGCAATTTAACAGAGGATCATAGAATGGTTTGGGTTGGAAGGGATCATCTGCTCCGACCCCCCCGCCGTGGGCAGGGACATCTTTCACTCCATCAGGCTGCTCAAAGCCCTGTCCAACCTGGCCTTGAACACTTTCAATTGTAACTTTCACATGAGAAAAAAAACAAACCACAAGCCCCAAACCTGGCTCGAATACTATTCATTGAGTAAACTGGCAACAACAACATACAATCATATCCATAAGTGTTATACAAAGTTGTATTACTGATTTTAAATGGCTCGTATTCATTGTGAAAACAGCAAGTTAAGCATCAAAACTTAAATGTTTATAAATAATCTTCATAAAGATGTTGCCCATCTTCTAGCTTTGCATCCATTGCCTCTTCATGCCATTAAAATTCAAAAACCACAGAAATAAAATACAACTAAAAAACCAGGAGAAAAGAGAAAACTAGTAAGGTACTACCAGTTTTTCATAAAAATATCACTTTAACACACAAATAAACTTAACATACTAGACTACCAGTATTCTGCATACTTCCCACATAGCCAAAAAGAATTCTTGTCATTTGCAGTAACAAAAAGATCCAATAATTCACCCTTTCCTGTCATCTTTGCAAAAGCTCAATCCCACTTCCAGCACATGTTATAAGACCAATCACTCTCCATAATTACATTTCGTTATTCCAGAGAATGTACTGCACTCTAGGCCAGACGAAGTTAGCCATGGATTTCTGCAACACTCTCCACGTTTACCTCAATAAGCTCATTTTTAATATTGCAAAGTTATCAAAAGGAGTTACCGAAAGCTAGCTATTTGCTTCTGTAAGCCACTGCAAACAAAACTAATCAAGGCAGCTCTCCCCTTCTCTCATTCTACATTTCTGGTTTGGAACTTACACGTACTAGATTAATGCAAAAAAACCCCTCATCTGCCCTAACTTAAGTTAGCATATACGTTATCCAGAAATAATTTTGTATTTTCATATTGTCATTGTATGGATTATTTAAAGTAAATGGATTAATATTTGCCTGTGCATTGAATCAGTGTTATAATAGCCTATCTTAGAAGTCAGTTTTTCACTGGAAGATGTTTTTCTTAACTAACCCATGCAACCACCATCAGGACCACTGCTTAATAAATGCTGATAGTAATTCCCTCTGTCCACATCCATCACGTTGTTTGCCTTGCCCCACTAGTCTCAGTGCTAGAACACGTGTGACACTCACTTTGTTCCTCTCCCTCCTAATGCCACCATCCCTACGTAATTAACAGAAATCTGCCCGCACACCCACCTTCCCCCAGACTGATCCACTGTTTGTTAAAAGCAAAATAACTTCCCTAAATAGACACTGTATCAAATTTAATTTACATTTACTTTTGCATGAACAACACCATGCTGATAGTTTCTATTGTATGAACATGCAAGATTCTTTTGTAATCAGATGATTAAGAAACCCACAAATCTTGACAAGAAAATTACTTAGTAAGTCCTTTTCCTCCGGGATGACCAGCAGTGCAACAGCGGGCTGTTCATTTCTATCTATAAATAAAGCATTTCTTTAATCTAAGAAAAATATTAAGATGATGTTACGCAAACTCATACCTAGTAAGTAGTCACTAAAAGGGCAGACTGCCAACGTTAACAAGAAAATCTAATTTGCTTGCAAGGTATAAAGATTTGTCAAGAATATTAACATAAAAGCTTTTGTGGAAGAACAAGTGCAAAAATGGAAGCACTCTAATCTTCATTTTACAAAAAACTGACCTACTTAGATAAATCACAAGAGCTGCTCTTGAAGTAATAAAGGAAAAAACCCACAAGCGCTTATATACTACAACATCAAATTGTAGGTATTGTCTTTCTCCCATTTTTTAATCTCGAGGTAAGGAATGTTTTAACCACTATAAATGAAGGGTTAAACCAACTTAAAGACATTACTGCTAAAGGCAGTAATTGTAAAATATCTACAAGCAGTACAGACATCCCTATCAAACACAGGAATTTTCTCAAATCCATTTTAGCAGTATAGCACCTTCAACATAAGACAGTTACTTCATTTGGTAACGTAGTTTGAAAAGGTGCAGCATACCTCTCAATTGACTTTAAAAACTGCATCTTAAAAACCAAAATTACTAATCCCTTGGGAATTTGCACACGTCCCTGCAGATACAGAAGTATTCTGAGAAAGTTAACTGGCAGAAAGTCTGCTGTCAAAAAACCCAAACCAACCAAACAAAAAAACCACCCCCAGGAGTCTTAACATAGTACAGTTAGATTCCAGTAAGCTACCCGAGATTGCCAAAAAGTGAATTCACCCAGGCAAGAAAACAGGTCTGTAATTGTCCAAGTCTCCTTTAACGTGATTATCTTTTGCCACAGAAGACACCGATATATCAGTTGATAGGCCTGGTTTTCACACAGTAAGTAAAAATTAGACCATAAAATATTCATGCCCTTAAAATACAAAAGTATTTTTTTAAGTAATAGCATGCAGCCCATGCATAGAGAACAAACAGGCATTTCTAACACAGCAGAGTTTAACATTTTTTTCCCATTTTTCACTAACCTACAAGAAATGGGGGCAGGATTACAAAAATGGTCTACACAATACATTGGCACATGAAAAAAAACCCCAACACATTTCTGTCTTTACTATGCAAAGTAAGTGAAGTAATTTAATATTAGAGTGCTTTTTTTTCCCCTCCCCGTAAGTACTGTATGACAATATGCCTTAGCACCTAACAAACCAAGGAATTTTTAGTCATAGTTGGGTTTCCAGTATCTCCAAGGATGGAGATTTTATTTGTAATATTGTACAACAATAAACTCATATAATCATTATATCAGGACTAGACTGAATATATGAACAAGATACTCCAATACAACTTTTTATTTTTAGGTTCACTAGCTATAAATTGAAGGCATTTATGCTCATGTCATTATCAATACTCCAGTGAGGCAGCAGGTTAGCACACAGCAAAAACCAATTGCTTTTAGAGGGACTGGACTTACCTGCTGAAGTGGAATCTCATGATTAAAAAAAAAAAAAAAAAAAAAAAAGAGGCAAATGAGGGGGCTTAGCCACCCTAGGGACACGAACTCACTTTATTATAGAAATTAAATGTATGCAGAGAGTCATCACTAAGAAACCAATACAGAGAAATTTCAAGTTTGTCAATATTGTCTACTGAAATAATAAATAGGATTTAGAAGGTGGAAAATAGTATAAAATTCAAAACACAGCCTTGATATTTATAAAGCATTTACCTTATTTCATTTACTTGTCTAATGACCTCTTCTTGAGTTTTCACAACTGTCTCAATCTCTTGCTGGGAAACCTGGGGAAGGGGGCAGGAGAAGAAAAAGATCAACGTCTCTTGGAAAAAGCAAATTGATCATGCTGCTGAAATTAGGCTGAGCTATCAATCACGGTGATGGGAGGTTTTTTATTTGTTTACCTGTCCTTGTTGACCTGGAAAACCAGCTCCTCTTTTAGCAATCTCATCTGTGACTGCAGAGACGTACCTCCTCTGCTCATCCAGAATCATGTCCAATTGCCTATTAAGCTGTTTGATTTCAAGATGAATTCGATTCTGCCCCTCAAAGATTTGCCTCAGTTCACGATCACTTACAGTTTCAAAAAGATCATCCGCTGCTAAGGAAAAAGCATAGGTAATTCTTACATATATGCATGCCTCATAAGTTGCACTGTATCATTTTTCTTGGACCCTTCAAGTTTCTACATTGATAAACTTTTTTCCCCATAGTTTGATATATTTGGTGTTTATTTATCACCATTGCCATAGCAAAGGATACCCAAATGGCATCAGAACAACTGAACAGACACAACCACATTCAAACCCAGACTCCATCTTAGAGTTCCTATTTCAATACTTGGGTAATGTGCAACATAAAATGGAAATAGGATACTGCTATTATTAGGAGGCAGCTATCTTTGCGTAAGCTAGCTTTGTATTACCAACCATCCTCCAGAAGAGATGTGCAGGTATTAAGTAACAGCTACTTTTTAGACAAAGCAAGCTTTAAAGTGTAGCTTGAAATAGAGAAGTGACTGCACATTTTGAGTGAGTTCCTCTGCAGCTTCAACAACATCAGAAAGTCCAAAAGACTCTGTGGCAAAAAGATTATTATTTCTTACAATGGAAGGCTGGACAATATTTCAAAAACACAGATGAAGTTAAAATGGTGTAGGACCTTTAGAACAGTCATAACTTACTGTGCAAAAAAAGATGACAACCTGAAATTTCAGGTCTAAATGCCTAAAGTATATTCCTGGTATGTATGTGTTCAAATACAGCTAATTCAATCCACAAAACTAAGAAATAGACTGGTTTCCATTATATTTTCAAATAAGCAGGTTCTTTTTGCCCAGCTCTTAAAAAAATTTTTTTTAAAAAAAGCCAAACCAAGCAAACAAACAAAACCCCCACCATGTGCAATAGCAGAACAAGTCAAAGCACTGTGGCCAAACACTCAGAAAAGTGGGCAAGAGTCATTATTATAATTTTCCTAAATTAAATGTAATTTTAAATCAGTGGTAAAATGCTGTTCAGCCTGAAATATCTTTAAACCAATGCTTGCTGAGAGCTGCAGATATGTGGTATCAATAGTGGAAAGGGCAATTCTGCCTTACCCAGACAAACTTAAATTTCTTATCAATAACCCAAAATATAAAGCCCGCAGCTTTTAACAACATCAAGCTGGAAATGTGGTTATTGGCTAACCCACACAGCAGCACTGAATGCCAGCTGATGCTGTGGTGTCGAAATTGACAGAACCCACCACACACCCAGGACTAGCCCAGCATTAAAAAGCTTTTCCAAGTAAGAACATGTTCCAAGCACATCCACTAGCCCATCTTCGACAACCATCCATAAAACAAGATGGGAAAAAAAAAGTTTGTTATGAATGTGCAGAAACAGACCAAGCAGATGACCTTCCAAATAACCAAAAAGGCCATGCTTCCTCAATCATCACTTTACAGAGGGCTGCATGACCTTCTCTCTCGTCTACTGTTCCATACAGATCCTCGTCATTCCCATCATGTTTCCATTCGTTTTTGTTCTCAATCCAGGCATGACAAAAGGGACTTTATATTTCAGAAAACACTTTACAAACAAAAGACAGAAGATTCTTAAAGTAAGTAACATCAGTAGGAGCTTAGTAAAATCAGTCAGAGTATCAGGCCCTAGGTTCTGAACATCCCGGAAAGCAAACGTTTTCCTTGACAACTGAAAAGTCACTCAAATAACTTGCCTGGCTGTCCTTGCACATCAGGATGTTCCTTTTGAAATTCTTCTTTCTTTTTATCCAATTCTTGTTGAAAGTGTTCAAACTCTTCTTGATACTTCTCTTTATCTTTTTGAGGAATTTCTGCATCTGGTGTTGGCTTTAAAACATTATCAAAGGGGAGGGAGATATTTTTTCATGCTCTCCACCACTCCTATATAACTTATTCTCCAGCAAGGCTGTTCAGATTTCAGATTTGAAGACATAACACAATTAGCGGAGCACATTAATATATTAAGTTGAAGTGAGAAACCAGACATTCCTATGGAGACCCATAGCTTTTTCCTGATACACACGTACTTTCTGCGATTAAAAAGAAATCAAATTTACAAAGATAGATGCTATTTCGTGGTACAGAAGTGTTCTAGAGGTATGGTAAGTTGAAAGAAGAAGAGATTATCTGTTCGCTGTCCAAACAAAGTATACTTTTTAGTTTGTCTTCTCTGCATGTTTTGATCTAACATCAGGACTTTTGTCAATTCAGTGTTGCTTCAAGAATTCTGGTCTTGAAATTGTTAATTAAAACATTACTGAAACATTAAAGTATTAGTCTCATTTTTCTAACACAGATGACAGCACAGCTACATGCCAAAATCCTGGAACAGGGATGTCAAGTGTGACTTCAGAGGAAATGCCATAATCTGGTGTTACATGTAAAACATATACAATAACATACTTTACTAATTATGAATAAAGATGCTTACTACTTCCTTCCCAGGCTCGGTCAACTGGAAGGTCAGAAAAGACAGGACATCGTGATCATCTGTATTCAACAAACAAACAAAAAAAACCCCCCCACTGTTAGTTGCTACTGCTACACATTACAAACCCTGGTACTTCCCAAGTCAACCTTGCACTTGCAAAGGATCTCCAGGCAACAGCATCCTCCCAAAGTCCTCCCAAGAACTTATGCAGCGGGGAATGAGACTGCACAATGTCTTTGTCAGGACAAATTCAAAGTCCTTTTGCTCTAGCCAGGAAAATGTCTAAGCATATCAGTAATTTGGGAATGGGAGAGGATTAATTACATCATCACGGTCAAAAATAGGTATAATGGATGAACACTAGCAGTAAAAAAAAAAAAAAAAAAAAGAAAAAAAAAAAAAAAAAGTCTTTTGCAAGCCCTGCCAGTCTCCACACCATTTGTCACAATTTTTAACATTTGCTACCTGCAAGTCCCCCTGTTGCTGCAGATATTCCAAAATATCCTTGTGATGGCAACACCATATCGTCCACTTTAGCACAAAATTCATAGTCTTCTTTATCCGGAGTAAAGCCATTATTAATTAATACCTAAAAGGATAAATGATTACAATTTTTACCACATAAATCTATTTGTGTTAATTGCTTTGTCAGTTTACAGTAATGGTAACAAATACAACTTATTGGGTAATTCAGCAGCTGATACTAGAAACCAAAAACTGTTTCTTTTCTGAAAGACACTTTTTACAAAGAAAATGCATAAAGCTTTCTATTTTAAAATGGAAAAAAAAAGCCTGCTTCAAAATTCAGCATGAACAAGTCAACATTTTCTATTCATCACCTAAGAGGCCATACCACATAGAATTCAGACACATACAGAAAAGTATTCATTTCAATTTTAAGAAACAGCCAGACAAGTTAGTGCATGGAAAGGAACACATAGGGGAAAGGGATACCATTAGGAGAGATGAAGGAAGCCAAGGGATGGCACGGCACCGCCCAAGGGTGCTAACGGGAGCATTTACACTGTTCCAGGGAGCACTGAGGGTTACGAGCACGTCTGAAGTGCTTGTACACTGACACACGCAATATAAGAAACAAAGAGGACAAACTGGAAGCATTGGTCTGTTCCCAGAGCTATGATGTCATTGGTAGTGGTGAGACTTGGTGAAATGAGTCCCACAACCAGAGCGCAGGGATGACGGGCTATAGGCAGGGCAGGTGAGGTGGAGGTGTCACACTGTATGTAGTGGAGAGGCTTGAGTGTACAACCCTTACAGTTAGAGATGATGTGATTGAGAGCCTCTGGGTGAGGATTACGGGGATGGTGCAATAACATCAACTCTGGTTCAAGAAATTCCCAACTCAGGGATCATTAAAGGCCAGTCTATCAAAAGTATACATCCCAGTAAGGTTCTGGGCAACAAAAATTCTTCGTCTGATCTAGAAGAGTCATCCCTTACTGTTCCTAGGTTGATTCTAAGCTTAGAGAGGTTCTCTCTTCCTCCACAGATGCATTTGCAGAACTGCTAAGGCTAGCAGCAACATTTGGGCCAGAGGAGTTCCTAGATAAGGCATCAGGGGCCAAGCGCATTCAAAAAGGGAGCAACCTTGGAGTCTGAAATTTAATTTTCATTCAAGAGTAACAGACAGTTTATACCATTACAACACAGTACAAGGTCCACCCTCTTTTAGGTGCGTTCATGTTTACTTTTAGAGAAACTTTTACTACAAAATGACAGCTGTGTGTTTTGTGGCTAATACCCATGAATAGCACCTTTTTAGAAGGAATCTGAAGCAAAGAAACACACACTTGATAGCTGTCGCAAACCAGCACCACATTAGTATGTGTCCTTATCTAGAAGGAATTCACTGTCATCTGAATAGTATTTAAGAAGTCTTGAAGACTCCCTTATACCAGTGGTTTTCTATCTTCTTTAATCTTCAAAGCCCTACTATTTTTTGGAGGTGGGAAACCTCGAGTAGCAAACGTAAATCTACTGTCAAAGACCAAGCTTCAGTTTTTTAGTCACATTTCAAGAACCTCTGACAATCAGCTACAAAACCCTCTGCGGCTCTCAGATCAGCTTGAGAAATACTGTTCAAGTTAGGGAGCTGCTCAACCACTTGGAAGCTGAGGAACAGATGATGGCTTTGGGACACCTCTACAGGCAAGTCAACAGAAGGATCTGAGCATGTACATTAGCTTGACTGACTCCCAAGTAACATCAGAAAAATCAACAATACCTGCTGAGTCAGCTCAGGAAGCTACAGATGCATTAATGTAGCTAAAAGAACTCATCTAGCGTTTGAACATACTGCACCTCCTTCCAACTTCTACTGCCGAGCTCCACATTTTCAAGAACATTGGAATTAACATATGGGGTCTTTAGGTTTTGAAATAGTTGCAACAATCTCACACTTAAAAAGCTGAGAAATAGGAGTAATTATGTTATTTCAGAATACTTACCGTCAATGATTTTTGGTAGTATGCTATCTTTACTCGAACAGGATAGGGCTTGTTACGGAAGTCCCTCTGACAGGATGCCAATGCTTGCGTGGAACCATCACTATGCAAGAAGACAACTTGCATAAAACTATATCTTATGATTTATTAGCTAAGACAAAAAAGCATCAGTGTATCACTTAGCAACATCATGCTAGTTTTTCAATACGCAAGTTTTTCAAAAGCTGTCCCACAACTGCACTGAGCTTTTCTGAAGTCTGGGATCAACAGCACCAGATGCTTTACAAAGGACACAATACAGGTAGAATGCAGTAATGGGGAAATCTGTTTGCTTCTAAGACATATTCCTGCACTTGTGAACCGAGATGGAAATAAGCTATGGCCCAGACTGCACCAACTAAGCTAGACACCTCTCTTCGCAGAAGATCTAAAAAGATGTCGATTGTGCTGCTGACAATAAACAATCAGGAATCAAAATGAAACCAACTAAATTTAATAACAGGCAATTAGCTTTCAGTTAGTCACTTTTGGCAGTTATTAGCCATGTGTGGAAGATATCCATAACAGTGAAGAGGTAAAAAGTCTGTACCTCCATTATCTGAGTTCACCCGTGAAAAGGACACATGCCATTTAAATACCCATCAGCTGCCAATTTCTGTGCTGTTACTGCCAAAACAGTGTTTTAACAAATAGAAAAACTCAAATGTAAAGGAAACAACATCGTTTCATATGAAAGAACCTCCATGTTTCTCAAAGAGTTTCATGCAACATTTCATCATTCAAAAGCAAACATTCATCGTTAACACTGAAAATAAACTTACTTCTGATGGTCATACAGAAGTTTTCCATTGTTGCCTACAACAATCACTCCAGGATTGTTTTTCTAGAAAAAGAAATAGTAAATAAATGGAATAGTTTAATATGAAGTGAAACACAAGTAACATCACTGACAGCCTTTCTGTGATACAACACTTACACTACAGATACACCACAGATGGTTTTATTCTTTCTGTACTTCAGGATTACACAAGCAAAATGACAGAGTAGCACTGTGTCATGCTGCATGCTTTGCAAGAGACTGCTACACTCTTTGCATAGTCAGGGGTGAGAAAACCCACACAAATCAAGTTCCTGGATATACTACCAACTACCATCATTTGACAAATACAGAAATATAAAAGCCACAGATAGGAGAAATTCGTATGTAGTGAAGATACAGATCTTAAAACTAACAGATGACTTAATACACCCAACTTTGGCTACATAACACTGGAAAAAACCATCCAAACAGACACTATGTTCACATCCTACTGCTCTTGTCACAGTCATTAGAAAAACCTTAGGAGCTATCCGTCAGAGACTAAACAAAGCCAGCTGAACACATCCCCAGTTATTTAAATTGCTAGAGGATGAGAACAAACTAAAACATAATGGCAGAACAGATTTCCAGTGCTATTGCAATTGCCTCCAGCAGTTTATGGAGTGAACTCCAGGTTTTACAAGAGCACAAGATTTCAGAGTTAATCTCCCTTCCCCCTTCAACATTTCAATTCATCATCTCCTAAAGTGTACTGGTTTTAGCTATCATCGAGCTAAATTTCTTCAGTGATAGCTTGTATGGGGCTATGTTTTGGATTTATGATTAAAACAGTGTTGATAACACAGCAAAGTTTTACTTATTGCTTACACAGCCTCAAGGCCTTTTCTGCCTCTCACCCACCAGTGAGAGGCTGGGGGGCACAAGGAGTTGTGAGGGGACAGCTGGGACAGCTGACCCAAGGGTATCCTAGATCGTATGGATCACGCTCAGCAATAAAAGCTGGTGGAAGGAGCAAGAGGGGAATGTTTGGAGCGATGGCGTTTGTCTGCCCAAGTCACCGTTACGCGTGATAGAGCCCTGCTGTCCTGGAGATGGCTGAACCCCTGCCTGCCAAGTGAATTCCTTGTTTTGCTTTGCTTGAGTGCATGGCTTTTGCTTTCCCTATTAAACTGTCTTTATCTCAACCCACAGTTTTCTCACTTTTACCCTTCCGATTCTCTCCCCCATCCCAGCAGGGAGGGGTGAGCAAGCAAGCAGCTGTGCAATGCTTAGCTGCCTACTGGGGTTAAATCATGACATAAAAGAATACACTGTCCCACTAGACAGCTTACCAGCTCTTTAGAAGAGAAAACAAGACTCAGATTCTAAGAATTCAAGAAATAATGTCCTTCTCAATTCACAGTGTTGGGGTAGGGTGGTCCTTTGTCTTATAGAAGCCCACTACAACCAAACTGTTTCTTTTCCTTCACCACACAGATTGTGACAACAGAACAAGTACACTGGTATACAGAAATACATCAATGTTTCTACTTCTCAGCAATGAAGTTTGGTTAGCTTAATTGTTTTGACATCAGTATTACCTGCTCAGTGCCACCAGAATACTTCAATGTCATCTTCTTACTGTTTATTTCAGTTTAACAACAGTAATACTGAATTAGTTCATAGCATACACACACATACTCTGCACAAAGGGAGCACAAACAATACAATTTCAAACCACTCATGAATGCAACTGAAGTCTAATCTACCTTAGAGCACAGCAGACAGCTACTAACAAAAGTATTCAACGCTAATGGTCGATGGGCAGTCCAATGTCTGCTGGGGTTCTTGTATGGATGCAAGCACACCCAAGAACTTGAAAGACAGTGGGGAATAACTCCTCAATTTTTTGCCTCCAAAGGTCACAGGAAAGACGTGCAGTCAACTCTTGCAATATTTAGTGTGGTTCTTACAATTTCAACTGTTCAGAGCTATGAAGCTGTATTTCTCTTTAAAAAGCTCTTGTCACTACTTCTACAAAGAAACAAAAACTCAACTCTAGTATAACCTAGAGCCTTAGAAGGAAGAGGAAAAAAAGCTTTGCAGTTTTTAAATCAGCATCATAACCAGTGTGCTTTGAGTTAGCAGTACTAGATGAAGTCTACTTCTGGATGCTAGCATATCAGGCTGGGGAACAGCACCAAAAAGAATTTCTCTGTACCGGGACTGAAGAAAGTAACAGGTTGTCATGAAAAAAAGTCTTACAAACTTCAATATTTAAGACATGTCAGACCAATAAAGGCACGATGAAGACTTTTGTTTTGACTAGAAGTGACACGTCATCACTTTCTGAAATAGGGTTTCACACCACAAAGTTCTAGCAAACAGTGTTGTCCACATGCAATTTTTGACAGCTGGCATCTTCAGCCAGCTAAACTATGCCATTGTCCATATTCCTGCCAGAAGCCAGAAAAAAAAGGAAGAAAAAATAAAAATTAAAAAAAAAAAAAAGGATTTAAATTCTATGTCTTGTCTTTGAAGATCAGAAACATAAACATCACCTTCAGTCTTCCAACTTTTATATAGGATTAAGTTTGCTATATATCAAAAGCCATATGTAGGAAAAAAAGCTTGTACACCTACAAAAATTTATCTAAAACATCTAAAAGCAAGCCAAAGTAGTGCAGGAAAAGCAAAAGAAGCAAAGCAGACCTACTATGTATCGTCAAAGTTTCCCAGGATCGTTCTGGACTGGAAAACTGGAAATTCAAAACAGCAACTGTCACCCCCATCTGCTACAGAATTTTTGCTGCTGAGCTACTCAAGGCAGATTTGTTGCAAGAAAAAGAGCATCTCTGAAGACAGAGACACACAGTTGTGTTTCCACAGTGTCGTATTTGGTACAATACGCCTCTTCCAAAGCACCCATCTTTAGATATATCAACATTTCAAATTGTGCATGGACATTCCAAATTTCAGCTTGTACTTATGTACATGGCATTTTCCCTCCAAATCTAACACATTAAACAATGTACAGATTCATTATGTGTTACGCTTCAACTTTCAAGCTTAAAAAAAAAAAAAAAAGTTTAAAAAAGTCTAATAAAGAAACCTGTAAGGAAGCTTGACTATTTTAATATATCTTTTCAAAGTGAAGGGGGGGGAGAGTAGGAAAATAACATCCTATTTTTTTTCCCCACAGTTATATGTACAAAACAGGCAGAAAATTAATTTATAATCCTTGCTAGAAGAGTTTGCTTCTGACTAACCTTTCCATCATTGTCAAAGGAATCAAAGAAAATTCCAACACCATTCCATTTATCAGCTGCCCCGAAAACAGGACCTTCCAAGCCTTGCTCTTCTGTAAACCAGATTGCCTATTAGAGAAAGCAAGTAACAGTCATAAGTCAAGATTCACTATTTCAAGTATGTCTATTTTTTTTCAGTTAGATCAAATTCTCAGTACCAATCCATCAGCTCCAATGCGGCCTCTTCCTGTAACTCGAAAGGTCACTTCAACTTCCCAATATTCAAATACTGACTTGGTTTTTGTCCACACTGATCCTCTTTGGCTTTTCAAAGATGTTGTTATACGAATCTGATCTGCACTTGGTATGGCATCTAGAAAGGAAAGGAACCAACACTGAATACATGGAAGAGAAACTATTGCAAGTGCTTATATAGCTAATTAACAAATCCTCTAAATTGACTAAATTTTCTGGTCTCCTCAACTAGAGAACAGTTTTTAAAATAACTTTTTAGTGGAGTACTCAACCACTTGAGAGGGGAAGAAAAAAACCCAGACCCCCACACCTCTACTTTCAACAGTTTGATTACTGCTGCTTTACAGAAGACTTAATCACCTTCCATTTGGGACCACATGCACAACTTAAATGGAACATTGGTCTTGTTGTCAAGATATGCATTAAATTCATTAAAAAAAAAAAAAATCAGGTTTAGCTTTCTGCTGTATCCCACATGATTTTCAAAAATCACGTATTTCTGTTCTGTTTAAAAACAGATGCTCTAATTTTCCGTTTTAATAGTTTAAAAGAGTAACAGGCATACATTTGGAAAGTTAATTTATTCACTTGTATTAAGTAACATTTATTTTTGTGACTATCTGCTTAAAAAAGCTTGTCTATAGACAGTTTCCTTCATGTCACTTGTAGCACAACAAGTAAGAGTCAAAAGTTAACACTCATGAATTAACAAAAATAAACTAAAGTCTGCCAAAAAATAGAAACACAGCAGAAGTTACTGCAGAGAAGCTACACTAAGACACAGTATCTTATGCACAGTAAATGGAACCTTAGGCACAGTTCAGATCAGTACATCTCACACGGGTGGGGGGACTTAGGCAAGGCTAGATGGTTTTTTGAGTACAATCAAAACCTCAACCCCACAACATACACAAATCGCATAAACTACATCCAGTGAAGTCGTGTTTGCCGAGGCACACTTCCCATGTCAAGCTTTTGCATTAGGGAAGGCAGCAGGGTGGCGGCTCGTCCCAGGCGCGGCGCAGGGGCGCCAGGCCGGCTGGTTTCGGGCAGTGACACATCATCAGTCCGCAACGGGGAGCGCGCAGCGCC
>NW_009259496.1:25127-27930 GCF_000687185.1 Egretta garzetta | reverse complement strand
CGGGCCTTCCGGCCGTCGTGCGCTCTTGTGCTGCGGCCTCTTGCACGGCTGCATGCGATTAACGGGCTGCAGTGTTTGAAGGGTAAATAATCCGTATCTTTCCCTCAGCATTACTTCCTTGGCAAAGATCCCACTTACACTGGCTCTACTTGTTCATTTTTAGAATAGTCAGAAATCCTGCAGAGAAAATGACACCGTTTCTCACAACATAGGAGACCAACCTCCTTCCACGGAAGTGAGCAAGGCAGACCTTTGGTGACATTCACACCCTTGATTATGCGAGCTGACAGTCGGGAAAGTTGGTTAGTGATCCGGACACTGCTTCAGAGGGGATCAGATTGATAAAGGTGAGAAATATGGATGTTTGTTTGTCAGTGTGCTGCATCACAGAGCAGGGGCAGGTACCAGCTTTGTCTCCCTGGAGTGGCAGTCCCCCTGCCCGCAGTGTGCCCCTGTCAAATCTATGACTGAACCAACAGTTAGAACTTCCTTTTTCATGCTTAAACACCATCTATCCCTCTGTCTTACAGCCTCATTCCAGAAGAAAATAATTATCAGGGGTGGTTATTTTCAGTTTCTTTCCACCCTTGTGTTTAGTTCCATCTTTTTCATATCCATTTGTTGCCTTCATCTCTTCTTTTCCTCTTACCTAATCTGTGAGTATGAGCAATTTAAGAGTCAGTAAGTAGGTTCAGAGCCTGCTAAAGAAGAGGATGATCTTGGAGTCATTCAGGAGAGATTAAGTTCTTTTTTTAAAATGGCACACATCTATTTCAGCATGGATGAAAGTAAAACCTTACATATTCACTGGGAAAGGTACATTCTCTTTCCCAGTTACACAAAGGATTAAGCAAATGCATTGATCGGATGAGACATGCAAGCAAAGTATTTCTGAGATAAATTTTAGAAGTACTTATATAAGTATATTGAGTATTCTTGATAAGTTAATACTTGTTAATATAGAGAAAGACATACTTGATATTTTGGGTTTTATAGTGTCTTCCATCCAACTATATTCTAAAATATCTCTAAATAATTTAAGAATATATTTTGGATTTTTAGAGTACATGTGTGGAAGATGTTAAGGGAATTAGGAGTCTCTTCTTGGCAGCTAACTAGACACAGAAAGCTCAGCTGTTTTTCTGTTCCTTAAAGATCTAGAAAGTAATTTTCCAGGTAAAATTCTGGAACACTGGAGCAATACAGTATGCTGCAGTTACTTTAGGAGGATAAAATGATGATGCGTCAGAGATCCAAACAACAGCATGAAGCCCTATCCTACTTCATACACTTGCTAGTAATATTGGAACTTAGGCCAGTAAAATAACTGAACCACACTGAAAGAGACTAGAAAACCAAAAGCACTAGCCTTGAAACAAATCTCTCTCTTACCAACTCACCCACACACATAAGCAGATCTGAAATTCTGCCCCTTAGAGGCACTAGTATAGAAGTAATATGTGATTTAAGAGAACGCACACTGTACTGCATAACTTTATGATGTTACATTAAATTGTCTCAACTTACTGGTAGGTAAAATAGAACATTGTGCAGCTACTTCTGCATATATCATTCTTGCCATCAACTCTTTCAGTTTAAAGCCATTACGCCTTGTCCTGTCACTATATGCCCTTGTAAAAAGTCCCTCTCCAGCTTTCTTGTAGCCCACCTTCAGGTACTGGAAGGCTGCTGTAAGGTCTCCCCAGAACTTTCTCTTCTCCAGGCTGAATCATTTCAACTCTTTCAGCCTGTCTTCATTGGAGAGGTGTTCCAGCCCTCTCATCTTTGTAGCCCTCCTCTGGACTTGGTCCAACAGGTCCATGTCCTTCTTTTGTTGGGAGTCCCAGAGCTGAAGCAGTGTACTCCAGGTGGGGTCTCACCGGAGCAGAGTAGAGGGGTAGAATCGCCTCCCTCGACCTGCTGGCCATGCTTCTTTTGATGCAGCCCAGGCTACGTTTGGCTTTCTGGGCTGCCAGCGCACATTGTCAAGTCATGCTGAGCTTCTCCTCAACCAACACCCCCAAGTCCTTCTCCTTAGGGCTGCTCTCAATCTATTCTCCACCCAGCTTGTATTTGTACTTGGGATTGCCCTGACCCAAGTACAGGACCTTGCACCTTATGCTTTAGTTAGATCACTAGCAGACTCCTTAAAACTCAGAGGAAGAAAGTTCTTATGATTAACAACTGAAAAAATGTAATTCTTAACAGGAATTACAGGATTCATCTACCTATTTACTTTCGGGTGGAAAGCTCCCAACAACTTTCCAACATCAATACTTAGCAGCATCATAAAAAATTACCATGGATCAGGGCACACTTCCAGTAAAATCCGTGGAATTTTTGGTATTGACTTGAAGCCAGCAGTGAACCATAGTTGCATGTTTTACAAAACAGAAATATTCTATCATAGAGTCATCACAGAATCATTTAGGTTGGAAAAGACCCTTAAGATCATTGACTCCAACCGTAAACCTAACACTACCAAGTCTACCGCTAGACCTTGTCCCTAAGCACCCCATCTACATGTCTTTTAAATACCTCCAGGGATGGGCACTCAACCATTTCCCTGGGCAGCCTGTTCCAATGCTTGACAACCCTTTCAGTGAAGAATTTTTCCCTAATATCTAATCTAAACCTCCCCTGGTGCAACTTGAGGCTATTTCCTCTTGTCCTATTGCTTGTCACTTGGGAGAAGAGACCGACCTGCCCCTGGCTCTCCCTTCCTGTCAGGCAGTTGTAGGGAGCGATGAGGGCTCCCCTCAGCCTCCTCTGCTCCAGGCTGAACCCCCCCAGCGCCCCCACA
>NW_009259496.1:7937-25107 GCF_000687185.1 Egretta garzetta | reverse complement strand
GAGGGGCGGCCTCCCCAGTGCCCAGCACAGGGGCACGCTCCCTGCCCTGCTCCTGCTGGCCACACCACTCCTGATAAATGCCAGGATGCCATTGGCCCTCTTGGCCACCTGAGCACCCTGCTGGCTCATATTCAGCCCCCTGTTGACCAGTACCCCCAGGGCCTTTTCTGCCGGGCAGCTTTCCAGCCACTCTTCCCCACGCCTGTAGCATTGCATGGGGTTGTGACCCAAGTGCAGGACCTGGCACTGAGCCTTGTTGAATCTCATACAATTGGCCTTGGCTCATCAATCTAGCCTGTCCAGATCCCTCTGTAGAGCCTTCCTATCCCCAGGCAGATCAACACTCCTGCCCAACTTGGTGTCATCTGCAAACTTACTGAGGGGACACTCGATCCCCTTGTCAAGGACATTGATAAAGATACTAAACAAGACTAGCCCCAACACTGAGCCCTGGGGAACACCGCTTGTGACCAGCTGCCAACTGGATTTAACTCCATTCACCACAACTCTTTGGGCCCAGCCATCTGGCCAGGCTTTTACCCAGGAGAATGCTGTGGGAAACAGTGTCAAAGACTTTACTAAAGTCAGGTAAACAACATCCGCAGCCTTTCCCTCATCCTCTAAGTGGGTCATCTTGTCACAGAAGAAGATTAGGTCAAGCAGGACCCTCACAGGCAGGATCGTCACAGCTATGTGATCTGTTTCAGCCTTGAAACAAAGCAAATGCCTCAAACCTCTAGGCAAGCTGGCTCTGGTGCTTGAAGATGTCATAATAGCTGTAGTGGAGCTGACCAAAAGGAAGGTGTGCTCAAGCTTCACGTAAATTTCTTAGTGGAAACTGCTGAAAAAGACACATTCAGAATTATATGCTGGGCTAAGGACTGGAGCAGTTGAAGTGCCAGGACGCAATACTTGCTATTCCCTGCTGGAGCAGTGGTGACTGCAGAAGTTCTAAAACTCTGTGAGGTGGCTGTGGGTTGAAACACGACAGCAAGATCCCCCAGAGCTTATTTGCCATACCCTAGTGTCTAGGACACCACGCTGGTAGAGAGTCAGTTGGTCACTATAAAGCCCCTAAAACTTTCTGTAGGCGGGTTACATGACAGACTGAGGTAACTGAAGGATCCTGCTGACTGCCTATGCAGATCCCTCAAGCACTCTATGTTTTTTTTGTTATTCTTTCTTTTCTGAACTATTCTGTTCAGTTTTGTCACAGGAAACTGAAAAGTTTTTCCATTGCAACCAAGAGTTGCAACTATTCCTATATATCTTATTATAAGAAGATAAAATATTATTATATTGTATTATGTTATTATTAATATATTATTACGATGTATTAAGATAATATCTTACTATTATATCTTGTTAGAATATTCTCTCTTTCTACTCTTCCTCTCCTCTTACCTACACAAAGAAAGAGGACACATCAATAAACTGAGAGAGAAGGAGAATTGTCTCTTTCCTTTGTCCCCAGGGGAATCTGTGTCTGGTCTCTCTCCAGCCACCAGACACCATGATCTTCATTTCTCTCTGTCTTTTCAGCATCCTTCTAATTTTTTTTGGTCTGATTTCTTCCAGTAGTCATGAGGTTCCCGCAATGAATATGAAGATCAGGCCCATGTTTCTGAACTGAGCCTTCTCCAAAGTGTACCCTTTGGAAGAAGGAAGCTCATTTCTTTGTTCCTAGTGTTATAGGGGGCTGGAAGGGAGGGGGGAGGTGACTGAACATCGGTAATCCCGTTTTCCATCCCTGTAATTCCCCATACTTTGAATGTAGAGACTGAAGTAAGGGAAAGGTGGATATCTGGGGTCGATGTCTTAAAATGTTTTCTACATTCTTATGAAAATCAAAAATGTTGGAAAAAAATTTCAAAATGCTTGGAGAGCCCCCTTCCACCCCCAAATGTCACAGGGCTCACCAGTCCTGAAAATAAGGTGGTTTTTTCAGTGAGGATGAAATACTCACTGAAGAGTGTAATACTCTTAAGGGAGGGAGTGTGTATGCTCATATGAAAACCTAGGTGGCTTTCAAGAATCTGGATGGCATCCAAAGATTTCATCATGGTTACTATGCTGTATTAGCAATTGTGCATGGAGGATTTTTTTAAAACCTCATTTGAAAATGGAAACTCACTTCTTTGCAAGTCTTCTTTCCAGGCATGGAAAGCTGCCCCACAATCCACTGTGACACACAGGAAAAGGTCCAGACACTCCCAAGTTATAGAAACTGGCAGTTGAGACAGGGAACTGTCCCTTCAAGTTGTTTTGACTATATGAGCTCACTATAGGAAACAAAAAATCTTTCCTCTTTGTAAGAACTTTGTTGAATTCTGTCCTGAAAATTACATTTGAATTCAAATACAGTAAACAGGGAAATGATGGTTCAGCAAAGAGAGAACAGAAGATTGCTTACTGGCCTGAAGCCTACCTGGATTAGCAGGGACTGACAGATTTCTCTATTTGAGAAAATACTTGCCACCATCAGTCGAGTTACCAATGGACAGATGCTCACTCAGAAAAGCATAATCATCTTTGCCGGAAGTTTCAGCAGAAACACCAAAGAACATGTGAATATGTTCTTGCTTAGTGCTTGCTAAGCTCTCTTACACATCTAGAATGATACTTCATTGGCAGGATGATAAATTCTGCATAATCATAATGAATTAAATACCTTAACTGTTTCAGATCCTGCTGAGCAGTAGATGGTATCGCTTCTCTGTCATTATTCGTAGAAAAATGCCATCATATTTTCCAGAGGTCTCAGCAGGGAAGTCAAAGACCCTGTGGATATATAGTACCTATTAATCTATCCTTCAGCCTCTAATACTGTGACGCTAAAGAGACCACATTGGAAGGGGGCAGTGGAAGTAAAAACAAATGAGGCCACAGTGAAGTCTTTCTAAAAAGAGTTGGGGGAACCATTGCTTATCATGCAATAAACTGAGGTATCTTGTGTTTGACTCAGGAATTCTGAGCAGAAATGCAGGTGACTATATCTGAAACTAAAGTGTAAAATACAAATATGTCTTACAGCGAGAGAAATCTGCTGTACGACTGGGTAGACTGCACTTACCTGTCTAGTCTCTACCCATCTTAATGATAGTCTGTGAGTTTTATGTATAGCCATTAAAACAAGCATTGGTACACAGACCCAAATTATTTTACGTTTCACAGTAGATAGGGGCATGCTGAAACAGACTGTAGACTGTGGGGTTTGCACTGGCTGTGCTTAAACTTACGTGTAGCGAATGAAACGCTGTGTGGGAGGAAACAGACTAGCTAGGAGAAACCCGTAATTGCTAAACCAGACATTACAGTCCTGGTGAAAATGCTACATCAGTTATGATAATAGATGTCGACATCTCCAGAACACAGAACCCAGGGATTCTTATCACTAATGATAATGTTCAGAAGCATGAACTTTTGGAGGGCCTAAAGAAGAGAGCTGCTTGTTCCAGGACTGGAGTTTTTGCCAACCTCAATCTGCCTTTCTCGTCTTTTTCTGTGACATCTATATGGGAAAAAGGATCTGCAAGGCCTCAAGTGTGCTACTGCTCAGTAGAAAGGCAGTGTGTATGTCAGGTGGAAAAGAACCATTAAATCATCTTGTTCCAGTGAGCTTTGTGAAACTGAGGCATTCCACTAGCTTACTGACGGAGAGTGCTGTTCCCTGGAGATCTGCACAAGAAAGGGTATTTCCTCAAGGCAATTGTGGTGAACGGCTGACCTGGCTCATTCGCCCAAATCCGCAGCATGAAGAGGAACCACAAAGATAGGCACAGATAGACAGCACAGACTGCATTTGTCCAAAGGGCACATTTCTGTTATCATCAGATGGTGATTAAGGATCCTTCTCTGCTGAGGTCTTGCCTGCAGGACCAATGAGATTTCCTAGGCAGGTTGAGACTTAACACAGACTGCCTTAAAAGCAGCAAAGTAAAGGATACTGCATCTTGAGAGCAGACTGAGATCCAGAGCATTTCCCAAAGCACACAGAGGTGAGAGATAAAGCACTGACACATCCATAGGCTGTTTATTTCCAGGAATATGATGGTGCCCCACATGTAAGGTAATAAAGAGAGCAATTATGGATTTAGGTAACAGTATAAAACCAATGCAAAATTTACCTTATGTGCTATGTCAATAAAAGATGGAAGACATAAGCAACTTGTAAGTGCTGCTTTTGAACGACTCAGTGTTGCTCTGTCAAGATGGACGTATGCCCTGTCAACCACGTGTGTAACACCAGAGTGCCTCCCCTGGGAAAGTCACCCTCAGAGCACCTCTACAGACAAGATCATGTGGTTAAGTCCAGCTTGGACTGAGGCAGAGGCCGTGAAGGCTGGGCCAGCCACAGGCAGTGGGGAGAGGTAAATTGCACTAGTCCCGCTTTTGGCTCTACTGAGGAGATGCTTCAGCCTGGCCTATGTTCTCCAGCTGGGACACAGGGAGGTTTTGTTTTGTTTTTTTCTGAGACTGTGCAATAGCATTTTAGCCTTAGCACAGCTTTATAAAGCTGCTCACACAAGCAAAAGACTCATTCTCCTTTAAGTTATATGCCACTGGAAACAACGGAGAGGAAAACCACTGAGCATCCTAGAGGCCATCACCTTTTCTTCTGGTTTCCATTTATCAAATTGGTGAAGGAAAGGTGTATTTTCAGAAATTTTGAGCAATATTTTTACAAACCAGCTCCATTTCATCTCTACTCTAAGACACCTGGAAGTAATAAAGTAAATTTTCTTTTTGACTGAAGAGTTTCTTAAAATGTAGCACAATTTTAAAGAGACCATTAAGATTTTAACCCCTGTTACTATTTTCATTTCCCTGTTGCAGCCTTGAGGATTCTCCCTCGTTCCTCCTCCTAGTCCAGAAATCTGTGTATTACTTCATTTCTATTACAATGTTAATTACAGAAGACAAGTGGTTACTGAATCTTGCACCATAATTAATCAACCTGATATTTACTTACTACATTGTTCATACTGGATTAAGCTGTAGCTGGAAAAGCAGGGCAAGGAAAGTGAGTGACAGGAGCATTATCATGGCACACTGCCTCCCATTGGGAAAGTTCATCTTCCTTCTGAAAGAGACGCCTTCAGGGATCATGTAATTTGAATTCCCTGTGAATTTAGTGTCATCTTAGCTTGACCAGCTCTGGAAGAACATATTAACCTCCTCTTGTGATTTTCAGAAAACCATTCTAATTTAGCAAGTAATTAAGGGTCACATGTAGGATAAAGAGCTAGGTAAGCTTGGATTACGCACAGGAAGCTTTGTTTCCAAGGCAACCCTAGCAGAGGGGGTGTTAATGCTGAGGTCAGTCAGTTAATGAACTGGGAATGGTTACTGGCTGCAAAATGTATTAGAACTAGGGAAATGAAACTAACAATTGCATTACCATTTAATGATTTGATGATAGAAAACAAACGCCTACAAAGCTAGTTACCACTGAAAATACTGGAGACAAAGGTTACAGGCAGTGGGAGCATTCTGCTAAGTGAGGTCACCAGAAGTCCAAAACAATGACGCTTGACCAACCTCATTTTTTTTTTAAGCTGAAATTACTTCAGTCATCATTCATGGATTTCACAGCTTCTCAGTGTGAAGCTGTCAATGTTTGCGTAAGCTGCCGTTGCTAACACATGCGCTCCATGCTGGACGTTTGTTTCTTCCTGAGGTTGGTGCTGACGGAGGCTACTACCTGTGTAACACTGTCAGAATGAAATCAGCCTGATGGATTTAGCACACTGGAAAGCAAGACTCCAGGTTTCCAAGAGCTCAGGACGCAGCACACCCTCTCTTAGGGCAGTAGGCTCTGGGAACTAATCTCATGGAAGATTTGCCAGGGCAAACATACAAACATCATGGACACGGCTAAAATGTCCAAGCAGCTCCTATGTAGCAAACATAAGCTGATTTATTAAAACATGATCATATTTTTAAAATGGAATCCTGCATGGGGGCTTTTTTGCTGCAAATCTCACAACCTTAATTTCAACGCTTTACAATCTGTCTCTAGGCTCAGTCTCCATCCACTCTTCCTGATAATCAGCAGGCTTTGACAAATAAAGGTTGTGCTCTCATGACTCCATGATGACATATTTCTGGCACCAGGAAGAACTTCTTTGATTTTCTTCCTGCTATGTTTAAAACCTCCCAGATCACAGAATCATAGAATCACTTTGGTTGGAAAAGACCTTTGAGATCATCGAGTCCAACCTTTAACCTGACCCTGCCATCCCACCACCAAACCATGTCCCTCCAAACTGGATGTCTACAATAACAAGTTTCAGAGCTAATCCAAGGAGGTACAGCTCTCATACCTGATTTTTCAGGGACTTGAATTCATCCCTAAGATGTCTGACTACCTGTAAGCCTGTGCAGCTTGCAGAGTTGGATGTAAATTTTTTATTTGTTTTCAATTATGTCATATACTTATGACTAATGCATCTCTGAAGATAGCTACGCCAAGGGAGCAATGGCCCTATATACAAACATGGCAATAGAGTTAGGGGAAGCAAAATTTTTTCAACTGGAGGTAATCAAAGCATTTCAAAACAGGATTTCTGTGGAAAAAAAGTTCTGTTGTCAAAATTGAGTGTTTTTTTAAGGTAATTTATTTTAGCTATAGTTTGGATGATGGGAAGAATATTCTGACTTATTTCAGTAGATGGCAAAATGTCTTTTATCCCAGCACTGTAACATTTCAAAATAGGATATTTTGGCATTTTTTATGTTTAATTTTGAACAACATTATCTATATGTGTAGGATTTTAATGTCATTTATTAACCAAAGGAACATTATAGAAATTCAGTATTTTTAACCTCATGAAAACAAAGCAATGTTTTTTCTTTTTAATTCCAGAGAAATTTACAGATTTCTGTCTAATTTAAAATTAATCCCCCTAATTTCAGAAATTCCTTTTCTCACCAGCTTTTATTCCTACACAAATATACAAAATTTCCAGTGGAAGAGGCTTTTTAACCAGCAAATAAGTTAACATTTTCTGTTAATATGCAGGCATTGCGTAATGTAAGAAACATTTAGGAATCAGATTATTGTGCTATAAGGCAGCATAACAGAAATATTACAAAGAGTAGCAATGACCCGTTAGATGTTAAATGCTTTCTCAGCTCACTTGTGCCATAGCTATCTCTTGTGATCTGTGATAGAAAGTATTGCACAGGCATTTTTCAAAGCCTTCTTGAAGACAAACAAGCATTCTCTGCTTTTTGCTCCAATCTGATGACTTTAGTGCCCTACAGTAGACTGTGACAGTTGGGTCATTCTTGCGTCTGGAATACAGGTACCTCTAACTGTGCCATGCATTTTGGAAATGTGGATCCATTGTGGATATATAAATTAGGACAATTTTTAATGCCACCTTATCTCCATGTTTTTTACGCCTTGGCATAAAAGCAGACTATTTTGTGTTAGATCACCTCTGCTTGCACCAGGGGAATTTAGACACCCTGCTCTCTCAGACATGCACTGTAGAACTTTCAGTAAAAATAAGACTGTACTGGCGGTGAGTTGACAACCTGTGATGACAGCTGTTTGGGACAGTGTGAGGCAGCAGCTGGCCCAAAATGAGTCTCTAATGAGTGCTAGGTATAGGGCTGCTGACAGGAACGTGTGACTAAAGGCGAGCACCAAAATGAGGAGAGATTTGGAAAACACAACCTGTCCAGAAAGGCAGACTTCTTACATTGGCAGAGATTAGATGAAGGAAAGCACAGCACAGCCATTCAAACCTAAAACTTACTGTTACACAACCCCCCCCCAAACAACAACAAAGAAAAACTAGAAGGAAATTTACCTTCTGTGTCCATGGGTAGCTGGGAAAAAATGTAATGGCCTTAAATAAGTAATGGGTTTAAACAGTGGCAAGGAGAATTTATGCAAAATATTAGTGGATATTTTGCATTTGTTCCAACTGCTGAGTACCTGGAGAGAGCACCAACGAGGCCATAGCCACCTCTGCACAAGGCTTTTTAGGAGCAGCTTCCGTGCTGCTGTGTCTGCCTGGCGCTGGGCAGGACAGATCATCTCGCAGAATGTTTTCTTTCTTTCCAACCTGCTTCCTGTGATAGCCATTGCTCTGCTTTATTCTCCATATTTCACACTTCCAGGGTAAAGAAGTCATAGTAGTATTTCATTCCTCAAGTGTTTTTACCACTATAGTTGACTGTAGACTTGAGCAGTGCTGGAAGTAATAATTTGCCTGCATGTGCAGATGCTGTACAGATAGGGACAAAGAGCGTAATTTTCTTTTTTTGTTATTCTGATTGCAGAGAGTCAAGAGTAACTGTAAAAGTGTTAGGTAAACCAACAACAAGTTCATCGGAAACCCCAACAATCATGCTAGGTCTGTGGTTCCCCCAGCCTGGACTAACACCAAAGTTTCTTAAGTATAGTATCCTGATTCAAAGGGTACCATGAGGCTGTTTTGTTGCAGAAGATATTCTGTGGCATACCTCTCAGCTGCGAGTCGTCTCCTGGGCATTGTTGTGGTCCATGTTACCCTATTGCAGATGACTGCTGCGCAAGCCCGAGTAAAGCTTTCAGCTGTGCCAAAAATAGCTTGGAAGTCGTCTGCTATGAATTTATCTTGGTATGGAACAAATAAAAATAACCTGCCTGACTTAACAGAGCTCAGGCTGGAAAGTAATTTTGATACCTATCTTCTCTTAGTGGTGTTAGTGTATTTAGGCAGTCTCAATCCCAAAGCCACTGGAAAATTTAGATACAAAGAAAGCATTTAGCTTAACCTGATTCAGTTCAGCATTTGATCTGGCAGATGTACCAGCCAAAATTTTACCAAGGGTAACAAATGAACCCTGGGATCAATTCAGACACTCCACAAACTGAGTGGCGGGAAATGCACAAACAAGTTATGGTGAGGCTTTGTAGCTTCCATGGAGGTATTGATTATTCTTCAGCGAGGTCTTGACTTCTTAAATTATTCCAGCTTTCTTTTGTTTTTCACTTTTCTTAAGGAAATGCAGCTGATGCTGGCATTCCATAGTAGAGGAAATAAATGTTCTTCACTGTGCAGACGGCTTCGTGTTCATATTTGCTCCAATTCCCACAATAAATAGCAGGTTAGTTAATCAAATGACGTGAGTATGAGATAAAGGCAAGGCACATCCCTCTCCGCCACCAATTTGTGGATGCCATCACATAATTTTTTTCAAGAGACACAATTTGCTAATTATTATTCCCAGATCAAGACTCAATCTTAGAAATAATGCGTAGTTATCAATTAATAAAAGGCATCAGTCCTTCTACAGCCTACTTCGTATAAGAGGCTAAATTTCAAAAGGGTGCATAAATTGGGTGGCTAAATCCATAAACACATGAATAAATGAACTGCTGAGAGCTTAATATGTTTGGAAAATCAAATTACTTAATCTAAATTTGGCCTGTAGAAGCCGCATGGTAGCAATTACTATTTTGATAGTTTTAGCTTTCATAAATGTCCACTGGAACTTGGTGGGAGTATCTCACTGTGCAAGAATCCTTTTTGATCCCCAAGGGGCAAGCAGAGTGGCACAGCAGCTCATGGGCTTCATCTCAGGATACTGAAAAAGCTGGCCGATGCCACTGTGGGACCTCTCTCCATTATTTTTCAATGGTCTTGGGAGTCTGGAGAGGTCCCAGTAGACTGGAAGTTGGCCAGTGTTGTCCCAGTTTTCAAGAAGGGGAAGGAAAAAAACGGTAATTACAGGCCTGTCAGGCTCACTTCACTGCCTTGTAAAATTATGGAGAAGGTTGTTCTGGAAGTTATCGAAAGACACCTGAGGGATAATGCAGTCATTGGTCACAGCCAGCATGGGTTCACGAGAGGAAAGTCCTCCTTAACCAATTTAATTTCCCTTTATGGCAAAGTCACCCATCTAGTTGACCAGGGGAAGCCAGTAGATGTGGTGGGTTTGGATTTTAGCAAAGCTTTTGACGCTGTCTCTCACAGTATCCTTCTGGATAAAATGTCCAGCACACAGCTAGACAAGTTCATAATACGTTGGGTGAGCAATTGGCTGACTGGTCAGGCTCAAAGAGTTATGGTAAATGGGGTCTCATCAAGCTGGCGGCCAGTCACCAGTGGGGTTCCCCAGGGCTCAGTTTTAGGGCCAGTTCACTTTGATGTTTTTGTAAATGATCTGGACACAGGAATCGAATGTATGTTGTTTGCCAATGATACTAAACTAGGAGGAGCTGTGGACTCCCTCGAGGGTAGAGAGGCCTTACAGAGAGATCTAGAGAGCTGGGCAATCACCAGCCGTATAACATTTAACAAGAGCAAGTGCCAGATTCTCCACCTGGGATGGGGCACTCCTGGTTATACATACAATCTGGGGGACGAGAGGCTGGAGAGCAGCCCCACAGAAAGAGATCCGGTGGTTTGGGTTGACAGCAAGTTGAGTATGAGTCAACAGTGTGCCCTGGCAGCCAAAAGTGCCAACCGTGTTCTGGGATGCATCAAGCACAGCATCGCAAGCTGGTCAAGGCAGGTGATTGTCCCACTCTACGCTGCACTGGTGCAGCCCCACCTCAAGTACTGTGTGCAGTTTTGGGCGCCTCAGTATAAGAAGGACATCAGACTATTGGGGTGTGTCCAGAGGAAGGCAACCAAGATGGTGAAAGGTCTCGAGGGCAAGACTTATGAGGAGCAGCAGGGGTCACTTGGTTTGATCAGCTTGGAGAAGAGAAGGCTGAGGGGTGAGCTCATTGCTAAGGGGTGACCTCATCACAGTCTACAGCTTCCTCAAGGGAGGTAGTGGAGGGGGAGGTGCTGATCTCCTATCTCTGGTGACCAGCGATAGGACATAAGGAAATGGAACGAAGCTGTGTCAGGGGAAGTTCAGACTGGACATTAGAAAAGGTTCTCCACTGAGAGGATTGTCGGTCACTGGAACCGGCTCCCCAGGGCAGTGGTCACAGCCCCAAGCCTGCCAGAGTTCAAGGGGTGTCTGGATGACGCTCTTAGCCATATGGTTTAGTTTTAGGTAGTCCTGCGAGGAGCAGGGAGTTGGACTCGGTGATCCTTATGGGTCCCTTCCAACTTGAGATATTCTATGATTCATCCTTTGTCTCATCCTTACCTCCTCTTATGTTTTACTCAGCTCTAGGGCTGCAGAGTGACAACATTCAGCCAGCCTGATTTTATCAAGCATTTTAAAAATTAAACATCCTCACTTTCCTCTTCAGTGAGAGACCCCCTTCTAACATGCCCTTCTGTGGCTCTGAATGGCTACTTTTGAGTCAAATTTTATTAAAATGAACAATTGACCCATTCATATTTATCTCAAGCAGGGATGAGCTGAATGGATTTAAAAACACCGAACCTCTTTGAACATTAGAAGTTGTCAAATTTAGAATCGTTTCAGTCAAATGACCTGGAAGTGAACCATGAAAAACATGGACGCATCCCTGGCTTTGAACTTTGGCTTCTGGAGTGCAGCCTCCGGGGGGGTTGCTCATGTGATCCTCAGCACAGCACAGCTTGAACCGCCCACTTTTCTCCTCCTACCTCTCTTCTATGTGATGAGTCCCTTTCACTTGTCAGATGCCTACCCCAGACTTGGAGCCTCACCTCTGCTACACTTCTGTTCTCTTACTTGTTTTACCTCACCTCCCTTCTTTTTCTCGTTTGCTTTCTCCGGCATATTTGCCTGCCTCCTTCCCTCAGGAGATGGACATGTTCTCAGATACCTCATTGTTTCTCTAATGCAATACAACTGCCAGTCTCAATGGGGAGGACAACGCGAGGAGTGATCCCTAAAGCACCAGCTGACGGATGGAGAACCATCCAGGTTGCTTTCAACGCAAGCATACGCACGGCACACTTTCCCCCCTTCATTTCTGTGTGTGAGCAGGAAGGAGTTCTCAGTGATTTTGGTACCCGATGGAATAACTAGTCAGATAAAAGCCCCATTCTATTTAGTTTTATTGAGAATAGCTCTCTCAAACAGAAGGAATGCACAGAATTCAGGGGAAAACAGACACTGACACACAGAGACACACTCACACCTGAACTGACTGGCCGAGGATGTCGGGGCTCCCAACACCAGAAAACACACCGCACGGCCGACTGGGCTGCCCTGGCCTCCCCTGGTACTGCACTGGGTCACCACACGAGTCCCCGTGGGAGGATTCCGGAGCCTGTTCCCAACTGCCCTCGGCCAGCCACACTTGTACACCCTGCCCCTGCTCAGCTGAGCCCTCGGACAGAGGCTGTGTTCTTCCTGATGGTGTTCAAAGCCCACATCTTCCTTTTGCAGCTGATTCCCGCTGGCTTTGGTTGCGTCTTCCTTCCATCACGCTGAAGGCTACAAAGCCTGTTTCAGCCTACACAGCAACCATTTCAGTGAGGGTTCACACAGTTCATATTTTCAGCATCCAGTATTACCTACAGGATGGAGATAGTTCTTGGGTCTTTTGGCATTAAAAAAAAAGCGGTCATGTGTATTTCCCAACATTGCACTTTTATTCTCTGTTAGCTAGAATCATCTTAGTGAACATAACTGACCTTGCATCACAGGAGCCGCTTCTTGCCTCTCTGTGAGATACTGCTTGGTTCTTCTAGAGTGCCGGGCTTGTGAGCAGTGGTGCATGCAGTGTCCCAGAGAATTAGATCCCTGAGCTGCCGAGTGTATTCCTCATTACCAGTACGCCCGTTAGTTCCCAGTCATCACAAACCAAAGGAGTAGGCTCTAACAGCAGCGTCCTGCCTGATGCATTACTTTAAGTCTGGAAAAGGTAGCAGCACGTATGTGAGCACTTCATCAGCTTGTGAGATACAGCCCCAGTGGGCACAGCCCACAGCAAACAGGAGATGGAGCCTGAAAAACCCCCTTGCTCTTGCTCTGTGCACTTTACTGACAGGACGGTGTTGCTGTTGCTCTCATCAGTTTCAGGCAGCCCAATTCACATGCCGTCCTTTAAAGCCAGTGAGCCCAGCTCACCACATCACCATTACCATCAGTCCCATAGCTTTTCCAATTGCTTGCTGTGCCTGTGGTGTCTCAGGCCGCAGCACGCTGCACGCAGCTTGTGCGCCTAACTCACCAACAGCCTCGGTTCTCGGCAGCCTGCAGAGGAGGGCTTTGAAAGGACAGGAGTAAGAACCTGCCCACCCTTCCCTAGGAAGGATTCTTTCCAAACTTTGTGTATTTTTAGAGCCTTCTGTGACACTTTTACAGTATTTCCTTTGGAAACAGCAGTTTTCCACTTGCAAAGATTGCCTGGTATATGTTAGAGTCCCTTGCTGTCACCCCTTGTGCCTTTTCCCTTCACATGAAGTTTGTAAACAGCCTTTACTTCCCTTTGAGAGGACTTGCCAATTAAACATTAACCCAAGTGAATTTGTGCTGAACTAACGTTTTCAGAGTGATCGATACCAAGGAAGAGCCATTTTCAGACTCTATGGGACAAAGCAGCAGAAAGGAGGACAGGAAAAGGCAGGGGGGTTTTGCTTACCTGTCTCTCCTCTGCTGCTTGTTTTTTCTGCAGACATTATTGATGGCAGCAGCGGTGGGCAAGTGGCTTTGATGCTTCCCACTTCCCACACGAGGTGCCGTGCCACTGTGCTGAGTGTACACTGCCATCTGCTACCTCTCATGCAACGATAGCTGCCAAATTCCCTCCAAGGTCAAAGATGAGAGATTTATTGTTGATCGATGGTAGGAGCCACTGGCTCAGGCTCACAAATGAGATGACCTGAAAATGCACTCAGGAACAATTCACATCAAAAGATGCTTCTGCTCTAGCAGGTGCAACAGGAATTACAAATGTGGTTTTGCCTTTGCCACATGACATCTACTCCATGCTCTTTGCAACCACTGAACTACTCACCACTTCTGCAGGAAAAGATAAGGCTTCCAGATCCAAACCTACCACCAAGAGGAGGCGGTTTAAGGCACCTTTAGTCCCCTTATTAGCAGCAGATCCAAACCTACCACCAAGAAGAGGTGGTTTAAGGCACCTTTAGTCCCCTCATTAGCAGCGGCTGATGAGATACACCATCCCAGGGGCTCAGGCAAGTGGTGCCTACCTTTCCTGCTCCTTAGGTGTGGTGGGGCTGCATTCACCCTCTGCATGTGCCCCCGAGCTGCAGAAGATGAAGCAGCAGTCGGAGCAATGAAGCCATCACTCAGCAGGACCAAGTACACTAGGAGCTGGGGAAGGACCCCAGCCCTCTTGCCTCTTTGCTCCTTAAGAATAGGATCACCTTCACAAAATGAAGGTCATGCCTGTTTAAATTGGTGCACAGTTGGCCATGCTCATTAAGAATGGAGGGGGCCTGGGAAGCATCTTCCCAACAGCAGCAAGGCAAGAAGTAAACTGGAGGAGGAAGTGGAAAGAGGGTAGGAAATGTTTAAGGCTTACATCTTGGCATGCACAGCATGCAATTTCACAACTCATGTCACACTGGCTTGTGGTAAACCAGAAGCTATTAATCCCATGGGAAACAAAGGAAACCCGAGGGACTACCTCCTGCAAGCATTCTGTGAGAACACAGCGGGCAGCAGTGAAGAGAGCACAGATCTCTGCGGGCACAGTCACACCAGCCTCGGAAAACACATGAAGATTTTCAAGTGCATGAATCGCAGAAGAAAAAAAAAAAAATATTTGCTCAATTAGCCTTAAGGTATCCGCACTTTTTTTTCAGCTCTGCATCTTTTGGGACTTCTTAAAGCAAGGAGCTCTGCTTAGTTGCCTATTTTATAGATGGATGGCTCTAGGAACACATGTTTAGAGGAATTAATTGTAACTTTGTTCACTAGGAAGTTTCTTTCTACCAGCCAGCAAGAAACCCCTCGTTTTCATGACAACCAAAAGAAAAGCAAGTGACCATGCATTCGAGAGAAAAGAATCCCCTTTAGAATCTGAATAGGGGTACAAATTACCGAGCATAAACACATACCCAAGTAACTGGCTGTTTGCAAACTAATTGGTTTTTCTAATTGCGGTTATACACAGGCAAAAAAAGAAAAAAAAGAACAGACCTGAGGAAAGGGGAAGCCCTGACTCTTTCTCTTCAGCATAAAGAGATCATCTGAGTTGACTTGATAAAAGGTGCATTGTCTTCTTGAGATGACTGCAGGATTTATACTTTCAACGGCACTTTCCCCTTTTCGTCCAATATGAACTGCTCAGCAGAGGGGTTTTGAAGGATTTAGAGAATTGCCTGGTGGTACTGAGCCGGTGACAGAGAGGAGAAACTTGTCATCATCGGGCAGCATCTCCCTGAAGCCCTGAAGCATCAGTTATTGTAAAAAATGCAGCCTTGCAGCTGCTGAAAAAAGCATTCTATGCCCAGGTGTCTGCTTACAGGTAACTATATACAAACAATTCAGAAACAGCAGAGACTGTGTTTAACACAGGCATTTGCAGTGTCATTTTCAAAAAGCTCACAGAGTTGGTTTTGCGTATTGCCAGGCAGCATCCGCAACAGACCAGGTCCTTTTTGTACTCTCCTTTAGGACTCAGAGTACTTTCGGTAGCAGGGAACTTGCGATTTGGTCTAGAAGTGCAGGAGGCAATATCAACCCCCCTACAGTGTAAAATGCAGAGTACCGAATGCTACTGAAATCTTTTTTAGGAAATGCATATGGGTGCAGCAAAACGAGGACCTCTGGATCTAGTTGCAGTAGCAACAGGTTGAACGCCATGTACTCTAATCACAAGACTGGCTGGCATAAAATAAAGCTGGCAAAAAAAAGAAAAAGGTAAAACCATGCAAAGCATTTAAAAAAAAAATCTTCTTTTCTTCATGGGGTTCAAAATATTCAGGGTATTCCCATATCCGAGTTGTTATTGAAAACATTGTCAAAGTTATTAATTACACACCCAAATTAAGTAACACTATTAAGAATACTTTTAAAACACTAAATTACCGAAAGACTAAGCATTTAAACATTTTAAAAGGTAAGGCTTTACAGATTTGTTTTTTAATACAAGCACATTTGTTGAAAATAAGGTTATTCAGAAGTGTCCCCCAATACCCGTTACTGCTTTTGGGCAAAGCATGGCTGTATGTTATAGTGAGGAAGGTGACAGGAATTCAGTGACAAAAGGCCCCGTTACTGGTTCCAGTGCTAATTGCAGACAGGGTGGAGGGGCCAGCAAGGGGCTCTGTGCCAGCCTCTCCTGCGGGCTGCGGGCTGCGGGGCTGCGGGCCGCCATCGCGCCAACAGCTCCCGTAGGAGCCAGGTACGCCCCTCCAGCCGCGGCAATCAAATCCGCTCACTTCCAAGGCCCGCTTCCGTGCGGTTTGACGAGCTGCAAAGGCAGAGCGAAGCGTCCCTGCGGTGCCGGGAGGGCAGGGCAGCCGTCTGCCGCCGCAGGCACAGGCGCCCCAAAGCAAGAGCGGGTCTGCTGCTGCCGGGGTGCCACTGACCACAGGTCGGTGCTAAGGCAATAGCACTGGAGGTACTGTCAACCATGACACGGGTGTTCAGGCTATTTCTTGCTTGTACCTCAATTTAAAAGCAAAGATATTAAATGACTTTGAACTAGAAACCGTTCCAGCCTCGTCTACGCTGCGAGGCTGTGGTTTTTGGGGGGCAGCCCGCAGGGGCAGAGCTAGCATGCATTGCTGCCACCTCCCCGTCATCTGTCCAGTGGCTACAACGCCACATCCACCGCAGTGCATCAGGGCTGCCCACGCCGGGGCAGCTTAGCGGGGCCCGGCCGTCGCACCACAACAGTGCCGGGACGTCGCGGGGCTGCGGGGGGGGCCATGGCGAGCAGCACGCCGGGGAGCGGCAAAGCGGGGTGAGACGAAACCAGCCTACCAGCCTGCGTTGTTTGGAGGCCACTGCCCAGGCAGCAAGCCAGCAGTCCCCTGCGGCCAGCATCCCACCGGCGGCGGGCTGGGGGGGCACCGCAGCGTGTCAGCTCAGTTGCCCCACTCGGTGGGTGCCCAGGGGTGCCGGCAGCCAGGCAGAAGGGTCCAGTGGTGCAGGGCAGGGTGCCACACAGCACGGGGTGCCACACGGCATGGGGCACCACATGGCATGGGGCACCACACGGCACGGGTGCCATGGCATGGACTCTATGGCATGGGGTGCCATGGCACAGGTACCATGGCATGGGGTGCCACATGGCATGGGTGCCATGGCATGGGCTCTCTGGCATGGGGGGCCACGGCACGGGACC
>NW_009259496.1:1291-7860 GCF_000687185.1 Egretta garzetta | reverse complement strand
GTGCTATGGCAGGGGGTGCCATGGCACGGGTACCATGGCATGGGGTGCCACACGGCACGGGTGCTATGGCATGGGGTGCCATGGCACGGGTACCATGGCACGGGCTTGTAAGCAATCCCGCCAGGTGCCGGCGTGCTCTGGCACACCTTGGAGGTGCCCAGGATGCCAGCCAAAGTAGTGGGCATGTATTTACTCTTGGTGTTGCTCCTCTTCTCACAAAACTCAAACCCTTCCAGGCCTTTCCCTAAATTCAGTCGTTCCCCGTCACGTCTGTGTGTACGCCGACGGGAAGGCATGCCTGTGTGTGTTTGTGTACACATTCGGGGGGAGAGGGGGGGGCCTAGGTTTGGGCTGGGTTGGGTTTTTTGAGGTTGGTTGGGTTTGGGCTTTTTTTTTTTTTTTTTTTTTTTTTTTTTTTTGCTAAGCCCTCATTAACTCCACTCACGCTGTCTTACTCTGTTTGCTAGTGCTTAAGTACTGCTTTTTTAAAAAAGCAACCAATTAGCACCTCATCAGCTCCAATTAGAGGAGACAAAAGCAGTGTAAAGATAACTCAATGAGAGGGGGTGGCACAACATCATGTAATCACTTAAGACAGCGGTGAGCATTCACTCTGCTGGCTGTGCCGGGCCTATTCACCTTTTTTTCTTCTCTCTGGATGCATTTAAGACTTTTTTTTTCTTTTTTTTTTCTTTTTTTTTCTTTTTTTTTTTCTGGGAAGCAGGGCCTCCCAGGAGTCTCAGAGTCTCTCATTCAGGGCTACCTGTTTACAGCTCACCGAACAGAAGGACCTAAACAATCCTATATTGTGTGCCTAGTGCTTCCTTAAACTTAGGCCTCCACAATGGCATGTTTTCAGAAGCTGGGCAGAGTAAGTTAAAGGCTGGCTTTATACTCATTAAGTGTTCTGCTTGTACTGTCTTCTAATTACATGGCAGGGCAACAATGTATTTTTTTTTTTCAATGGAGTTCTTTGGAGCAGTTAATTTGGTGCCTGTACTAAATGCCCCAAAACATTAATTAGTGTGGAAGGAACCCTAATTTCCTCGGCGGCTTTCCTCTCCATTTACTTCCCTTGTTTTCACATAGGCTTGGATGAGCCTCTATAATGAAATTACCTCATTAATGCCTTTATTCTTGCAGAGTAACTCATTCAAGATCTACCATTTAGTTTTAATTTAATGCTGTCAAAAGCAAAAGGTGCATTCATGTCTTTGATGAGTGCATTTTTTTCTCTCTAAAGAGTGGACAGATTTAAATTATTAAGATGGCAAGTAGTGAGTTATAATTGGATACAAGCAGCACTTCAGTGAATATTAAATGCTTTCAAAGCCTGGCCTATCTGGGCTGCTGACTATTAACTGTGTCCAGTGAGTTATTCTGTGGGGTTTGAATTAACAGCACCTTAGCTACTGTGAAGCACATCAAGTTTAATCTGGTTGATAAAAACGGGTGAAGTTGTGTTTATCAACATGACATTTAGTCGCAGCAGAGTTCAGTTTTCCCCATTATGCCATACTGACCTCGTCGCTTGGTTAGTACTGCTAACGTAGGGCTCATCCCGTCCTTCAGTCAGGGGAAGTCTGGCTGGAGGCTTGCCTGCATATGGCCAGCAGGATAAGGCCTTTCAGGTGCTAAATATTGTCCAACAGAAACCACCTTGGCCACGTTTGGCCACACGGATTATTCGCTTGCAGAGTACGGTGGCACAAAGTACGTCTGCTACCCGTGGTGAGCGCAGGGTTACAAACTGTTTCGATACCAGCAACGGAGCAGGCAGGATTTAACATCTGATCCTTGATCTTTAATTCTCTCTCCCTCCTTTCATTTACAACTCATGTCACAAAATATCTCAGACGCATCGGAGGCACACGTATGTCACAAGACTTTAGCAACCTCTAATCTGCTTGGCATGTGCATATTGCAGTTTCTTGTGTGGCTGCAGTGCTACTCGAGGTCAAAAATCAGTCTCATCCATGGGGACAGGACCTCTGGAGGGCTCCAGTGTAACTGCTCAAAGCAGGCACAGTCACATCAGCTTGTTCACAGCCTTGTCCAGTTGTCCAGGACCTTTATGTTTTGAGCATCTCCAGGGACGGAGATCCCACAACCTCCCTGGGCCCCAGGGTTTACCCACCTCCATAGTGGCATTTTCCTTCTGTAATTATAAGGAAACTTATATTTTCAATGCAAACATTAAATTGATACAATAACTTTCTATGATAATGTTTTATAAAAATCATACATTATAACTTTATTATAAAGCCTTATATTTACTATAATTATTGGATATATTTATTGCATATGATACTTGTAAAATATACAATTATTATAGGATTGTTGTATTATTTAAATAATACAATACAATTATATTCTATAGATTTATTCTAAGAGCACGCAGGTTACCTTTCTCAGGTTACCCCTCCCTATAGAGTATGTTCAGGTCTCACCTTGCATAGAGCGAGGACGTGGCTGGGGTGGCTGTCGGTGGCTGAGGGAAGACAGAAGGGACGTGACACATGTGACCCCCACACTGCAATGCAGAAAATCCCTTCTGCTGCCACCCTTCGCAGCACCTGGGGACCAGCTTGTTCGGGCTTTTGGCTCAGAGGGTGCATCAGCTACATCTGTGCTCCAAACGGAACAGTGCCAGGAACTGCTTTCTGCCATGAGTCCCTGTGGTGCAGACCAGCCACGTCCCCGTTATCTGACTCCTAACTCTGGGTTTCCGCTGGGTTTCACATGAGGACCATCTGGCCCGAAGACATGGGGGTTTTTTTTGCGCGTGTGCTTTTCCAGTTCAGAGTGCCTGGGAGCTTACAGCAAGCGTTGTAAGCTTGAAAAGCGTACGTTGCCTGCTGCGCAGTGTGGCGTTAGGGTGTATGATGTGGTTTGAAGCACGCAGAAGGCAGCTGCAAAGGGTTCAGGGAACCAGTTCTGATACAGTCTCGCCTGTCCTGTCCGTTGTCGATGATCCCCAGTGTGTGCTATTGCTCTGTGGTGCACCAAAGCCCTCTCATAGATTGCTACTTAGCGGGGGCCAAAACCGTGTGAGTGGCTGGGGTCCAAAAGCTGAGCTAGCTCTCTGGCTTTGGCCTATTTTGCAGTGAGAAGATGCCATGAAGTCCTGTTTCTGTTCTAGGGCGGCTGAGAACAGTGTGGATGGCTTATGAAGAGCTAGCTTACATCCAGTCGTTGTCCAGATAGAAAGTGTTTCTCTACGTTGCATGAAGGCCCCAGGCCAGGGATTTTTCTCAGTGTAATGTATGCTGTCAAACCTGGGCTCCTCCCAACATCCAACAGCGTTCTCCCCCAGGTCGCAATCAGTCCAGCGGCTGAAGCATATGCTCAGGAAGCGAGATAGCCAGCCCAGTTCTCTCCTCATCCCCTGCAAGTACGCACATTTCAGATCATCACACCGTGTCTTTCTAGGAGGAAGGGGAAGGAATGGTTCTTGCTGTCCGCTTCTTTCCCTCTGCAACATGGCATTACGCAGAAAAAGGGTTGGGAGAGAGCAGACAAGACCTTCGGGCTGGGAGCTAGAGCTGTGTTTGATCTCTGCTCCTAGAACTGTCCCTGTATTTTATGCTTGTATGATTATTTAATAAAATAATATAGTACTAGGAACAGAGACAAGGAACCAGGAGTCCTCTCTCCGAGGTGGGTGCCCTCGCAGCAGCATACCACGATCATAGGAGTCCCCTAAAGAGCTCAGCTTCTGCTCCTTCTACTCTGGGGAGTATCAGATGTGGAGAGCAGCGAGGGAGCCTGTTCATCAAAAGAGCAAGTTGTATGTGGCAAACCCAGGGGCAAAACTGAGAGACTACAGACGGCAACTCAGTGAAAAACTGGGGTTGGAGTGCTGATCCCAAGCACTCCAACCCCACAGCCCAAAGACACTGTAGGACACACAGATGTAACCTCTGATGGGCGCCTGCGCCTATGCTCAGGCAGGCGGCTCAGGCAGAAGCACTAAGTATGAGCAGCAAGAACCACAACCAAAAACCCACAAGGATCCACTGAAGTGACAGTTCAAACACATTTTCATTCAAAAAAGAAACAGTAGAACAAAAAGAACAAAAGAAACAGCAGAATCTGGGTGAGAAACGAGCGAAAGGTGTGCATAGGGTAAAAAGCCAGCAGAGCTCTCAGCAGTGGGCTGGGCAGGGGGGTCTCAGGGAAAGCTTGTGCTGCCCAAGAGAGATGGGAGCACAGCAGGGCCGGTCAGCCCTGTCCCCAGAGGCCCACAGCACCCACACTTTGGGGGAAGAGCGCAGGCAGTGCTGCTGCACCGCGCTGACGCACCGTGTTTGGCAGCCGTGGGCACTTCTGGACAGCAGCCATTTGCTTCCCAACTTTGTGGCATTAAACCGACCATGGGACCAGGCAATGAGTTGGGTTAAAAACAGCGGCCCGCACTCCCTGCTTCACTGGCAGGTTAATTTTAAGTTCCCTGTTGGGGGTTCATTGTGCTGTCCCCCCCATCCATCTACTGGTGCCGCTGGACAGGAGGACGCAGAAGGAGCATCAGAGAAGGATGAAGCAGGCTGAACATGTCTTAGCCATTGACAGGAATAAATGCTCGTCTCTCCTTGAGTAGAGACGGTTCAGAGCAACTTTAAGGAAGGACACACACCCGAGGAGCACCTCTTTGCCATGCATTTATCAAGAAAGAATCTTATCGCAGGCAGTCGGTTGCAAACCAGAGGAGGGGGTCCCTGCTGGTGGCCGCTTCCCGGCCAGAGCTCCTGCGCTCCGGAGTCGCTGTGGAGCCACAGCCCGCGCAGGCAAAGCCGCGGTGCAAGAATGCCCCCTTTCGCTCTAGCAGGGCTGTGAGAGCCCTAAGGGCACCCCACACCAGAAAGGCTTCGCGGGGTTCAAAGGTGACCTTCACAGTGTGAGAAGCGGGATGTAGCAGGGGAAGCTGGAGGAGCCAGGAGGGCGAGTTACAAAGCACCGACACTCGAGGAACAGCACAAGGAGGATCGGGAGACGTGCAACCACAGGGCAGAAAGGTGAGCGGGCAGAATCTCTTTCTGCGTTACTCTGGCCAGAAAAAATGGCCAAAGTATGGTATCAGCAGGCTCTAGGGTGACGCATCGCTCAGGCATAGCAAAGAGTCTGAGAAGAAATGAAAGGTCTCTGTCGCATGGCGTAAGAGCACAAGAAACACCAGCGGGGCTGATGCAGCGAGGGGACCCCTGGCGGTTCTGCCCGTGGGAGCACATGGGGGCAGCTGCTCTCTACAGCCTGTTCCCTTGGCTGCCCCATCCTCTAAGGCGTCAGGGAGTGGAGAGGACTGGCTGCTCCCTGGAGGAAGGGAGCAAGGAGCTGTGGGACAGTGGGGATGCTATCGCTGAGATAGCCCATCACTGAGGTGAGTAATGGGAGTTAAGTACAACAACAAATTGCTATGCAGTCCTCAGGAAAGAGGACAAAAATCAAAACATTCAAAATGAATGAGCAATGTGTCTGTGTGCAGCCTGCCTTCACTCTCCGGATCACAAGAGCCTTCTTACTTGGATACACTTCCCTACCTCTCTCTGCCTTCCACTTAGACGATGCCCTTAAGGGCTTCTAAAGTCAGATCAGATCCTGCCCTAGCAGAATCTTTCCTTCTGATTGCTGGAAGCCTGGACGTGATCTACAGATCTCTCTGTACATAGTTCCCTTTAATATTTTTTTTTAATTTCCTGCCTGTCTGCCCTGTTCCCTTTCTATTTCTTGCTCTATCCATCTTACGTTCTTTATTTTTTAATTCTTTCCTGTATTTGTTGCTTTTCAATTTCTCTTTCTACAACTTCATCTATCCAGTTCCCTGTCCCCTTTTTTTTTTTTAATTCTTTCTGCTTTGTTCTCCTTTTGTAGTTTGCTCTTTCTCCTACTATCCAGTTCCCTTTTGTTGTAAAATGTTCCTGCCTCTGTCTCCTGTCTGTGTCTCATTCCCTCTGGCCTTCTCTGCTGTTGTCGTTGTCCGGCTCGCTCACTCCCTTCCATCTCTCTCCCCTGCTCCCCCTGCCCCTTATTTATTACTCCATCTCCCTGTTCCTGTGGTTGTCTACGCCATCTCCCCATCCTCCTCCTCCTCACTGTGCTCCATTTCTCTCTCTCGATACCCTTGTGCAATTCCCCATCCCTCTCTCATTCCCAGTATCCCATTTTCTGTCTCCCTGCCCCACCCCACATCTCTACTTCCCTCTGTCCTTCCTTACGCTTTCCTCTTTTCCCTCTGTCCTGCTGTCTTTGGGTACCAAGTCTTGTAGCCAACTCATTGCTGGGATTTCTGATGCATGTGAAAGAACAAACCTTTGCTGCCTCCTTTGCGCTCCTGGATGTGTTTCCAGCTGCTGGGCTCAGAGCAAGTGGCTGTGGTTGGGTCCAGGAGGGGGGGTTATGGCCCCCTGGCCTCCAGGGATGGACTGGGGCAGCCCAACTGGGACCCATGAGGTGAGGATGGGGCTGGGACAAGGGTTGAAGAAGGCTGTGGGTGGGGATGGGCTGGGGCAGTCCAGGTGGAGCTGGTGAGGGTGGCGGTGGCCCTGGCCCTGCCGTGCTGAGGGGCTGGAGCT
>NW_009259496.1:0-1062 GCF_000687185.1 Egretta garzetta | reverse complement strand
TGCGCGTGTGAGCGGCGGCATGTCGGGGAAGCCTCATGGGAGAGGAGCACGGAGGCACCCGCTGTCTGCTCTTGGGTGGGTGAGGGCTGGGCAGCCAGCACTGCGGAGGAGAAAGGAGCGGAGGGAGAAGCCTTGGGGTGGTGAAGGTCTCCTGCCAGCACCAGGAGCTGCGGTGAGTCCTGCATCCCCTCACGTGCATCCGTACCCCTCCCTGCCGTGCTTCTCCAGATCTCTGCCTGCCTCCTTGCCTGTCCCTGCCTCCACCTCCCTTTAAGGCTGTCTGGCTTCATGAAGCTTTTTGCTGTTGTGCTAGCACTGCCCTCCAGACTGTATTTCCTTTCTATGACTCTCCCGTTCTGGCTCCCCACCTGCTATTATTTCATTCTTCCCACGCTGCCTTCTTCCCCATTTCTAGGGCTCCCTCTGCCCAGTGACCCGCCGCTGTTTTCAGTGACTCCCTCTGCTCTGCACCCCGTCACTCTTCCAATGTCCTTTCCCCACGGCTGTCTGTACAGCTCCCGCTCCCGATAATTAACTTCTTACCCTTATGGCCAGTACTCTTGTTTCTTTCTAAATTTTCTATGTGTCCATTTATACAGTTCCATGTCTGTGCTTTATAATTCTTCCTGCCTGTCCTCTACTTCATCACTTTAAAAATTTGTTTTCAGTGTCTTCATATACCTAGTTTCCTGACCCTATTTTTCAGTTTTTTCCTCTGTTCTTAATTGCTTCAATTTTAAAATTTTCTGTCTACACTTCTGTGTAGTTTGCTATTGATACTTTAAATTTTTTTTCTATTGCCTTAATCCCCATTGCTTTTAGAATTTTCTGTCTGCTTTTATTCTAATCACTGTCTTTATTTTCTAATAATATTGTGTCTTTCCTTATGTTGTGGTTTAATCTGGCAGGCAGCTAAACTCCACACAGCCATTAGCTCCCCCACTCCCCCAGTGGGATGGGGGAGAAAGTCGGGAAAAAAGGAAAATAAAAAGTAAAATATATGGGTTGAGGTAAAGTCAGCGACCGAAGTGGGGTACTGCAGGTGGGGAGCGGCGCCAGCGC
>NW_009259495.1:0-2304 GCF_000687185.1 Egretta garzetta | reverse complement strand
TTGGGGTCATGGGGATGGGTGTTGGGGTCAAGGCCGTTGGGTTTGTGGGTGTTTGGGTCACGGGGATGGGCATTGGGGTCATGGAGATGGGCGTTGGGGTCAAGGGCGTTGGGTTTGTGGGCGTTGGAGACATGGAGATGGGTGTTGGGGTCATGGGGATGGGTGTTAGTGTCAAGGGCGTTGGGTTTGTTGACGTTGGGGAGATGGAGATGGGCGTTGGGGTCATGGGGATGGGCGTCGGAGTCAAGGGCGTTGGGTTTGTGGGTGCTGGGGTCATGGGGATGGGCGTTGGGGTCATGGGCGTTGTGTTTGTGGGTGTTGGGGTCATGGGGATGGGTTTTGGGGTCATGGGGATGGGTGTTGGGGTCAAGGGCGTTGGGTTTGTGGGCATTGGAGACATGGAGATGGGTGTGGGGGTCATGGGGATGGGTGCTGGGGTCATGGGGATGGGCGTTGGGGTCATGGGCGTTGGGTTGGTGTTGCAGTGGCTGGGTTGAGGCCATGGTGGTTGGGTTGGGGCCATGGTGGTTGGGTGTTGAGGCCCTGGTGGTTGGGTTGGGGCCATGGTGGTTGGGTGTTGAGGCCCTGGTGGTTGGGTTGGGGCCATGGTGGTTGGGTGTTGAGGCCCTGGTGGTTGGGTTGGGGCCATGGTGGTTGGGTGTTGAGGCCCTGGTGGTTGGGTTGGGGCCATGGTGGTTGGGTGTTGAGGCCCTGGTGGTTGGGTTGGGGCCATGGTGGTTGGGTGTTGAGGCCCTGGTGGTTGGGTTGGGGCCATGGTGGTTGGGTGTTGAGGCCCTGGTGGTTGGGTTGGGGCCATGGTGGTTGGGTGTTGAGGCCCTGGTGGTTGGGTTGGGGCCATGGTGGTTGGGTGTTGAGGCCCTGGTGGTTGGGTTGGGGCCATGGTGGTTGGGTGTTGAGGCCCTGGTGGTTGGGTTGGGGCCATGGTGGTTGGGTGTTGAGGCCCTGGTGGTTGGGTTGGGGCCATGGTGGTTGGGTGTTGAGGCCCTGGTGGTTGGGTTGGGGCCATGGTGGTTGGGTGTTGAGGCCCTGGTGGTTGGGTTGGGGCCATGGTGGTTGGGTGTTGAGGCCCTGGTGGTTGGGTTGGGGCCATGGTGGTTGGGTGTTGAGGCCCTGGTGGTTGGGTTGGGGCCATGGTGGTTGGGTGTTGAGGCCCTGGTGGTTGGGTTGGGGCCATGGTGGTTGGGTGTTGAGGCCCTGGTGGTTGGGTTGGGGCCATGGTGGTTGGGTGTTGAGGCCCTGGTGGTTGGGTTGGGGCCATGGTGGTTGGGTGTTGAGGCCCTGGTGGTTGGGTTGGGGCCATGGTGGTTGGGTGTTGAGGCCCTGGTGGTTGGGTTGGGGCCATGGTGGTTGGGTGTTGAGGCCCTGGTGGTTGGGTTGGGGCCATGGTGGTTGGGTGTTGAGGCCCTGGTGGTTGGGTTGGGGCCATGGTGGTTGGGTGTTGAGGCCCTGGTGGTTGGGTTGGGGCCATGGTGGTTGGGTGTTGAGGCCCTGGTGGTTGGGTTGGGGCCATGGTGGTTGGGTGTTGAGGCCCTGGTGGTTGGGTTGGGGCCATGGTGGTTGGGTGTTGAGGCCCTGGTGGTTGGGTTGGGGCCATGGTGGTTGGGTGTTGAGGCCCTGGTGGTTGGGTTGGGGCCATGGTGGTTGGGTGTTGAGGCCCTGGTGGTTGGGTTGGGGCCATGGTGGTTGGGTGTTGAGGCCCTGGTGGTTGGGTTGGGGCCATGGTGGTTGGGTGTTGAGGCCCTGGTGGTTGGGTTGGGGCCATGGTGGTTGGGTGTTGAGGCCCTGGTGGTTGGGTTGGGGCCATGGTGGTTGGGTGTTGAGGCCCTGGTGGTTGGGTTGGGGCCATGGTGGTTGGGTGTTGAGGCCCTGGTGGTTGGGTTGGGGCCATGGTGGTTGGGTGTTGAGGCCCTGGTGGTTGGGTTGGGGCCATGGTGGTTGGGTGTTGAGGCCCTGGTGGTTGGGTTGGGGCCATGGTGGTTGGGTGTTGAGGCCCTGGTGGTTGGGTTGGGGCCATGGTGGTTGGGGGTTGGTGCCATGGTGGTTGGGTTGAGGCCATGGCAGTTGGACGTTGGGGTCATGGGCGTTGGGTTGGGGCCATGGGCGTTGGGTGTTGAGGCCATGGTGGTTGGGTTGGGGCCATGGTGGTTGGGTGTTGAGGCCATGGTGGTTGGGTTGGGGCCATGGGGGTTGGGTTGAGGCCATGGGCGTTGGGGTCATGGGCGTTGGGTTGAGGCTATGGTGGTTAGGCGTTAAGGTCATGGTGGTTGGGTGTTGAGGCCATGG
>NW_009259494.1:1638787-1642855 GCF_000687185.1 Egretta garzetta | reverse complement strand
CAACTACATCGGCCAATTCCCTCAGGACTCAGGACATCAAGTTAAGTCTGTTTTGCCTGTAATGGTAACTGGGGAATGATCTCTCCCTGTCCTTATCTGCACCCAGCAGCCTTTGGATCTACTTTTCTCTCCCCTGTCTGGTTAAAGAGGGGAGTGATAGAGCAGCTTTGGTGGGCCCTTGGTGTCCAGCCAGGGTCAAATCACCACAATTTGCCACCTGCATCACTGTAACATTTCCCACGCTGCAAAGAAAGGGTGCCAGGCAGGATAGGGCCACAGAGCCAAGATGGGCAATCTAGGGTTCAGGCTATAAGTAACCTGGGAATCTACCTTATATTAAGTATTTGTTTCTTATTAGATATTCTTTTTCACAGCATCCACTACTTAAAAGTTGGTTTGATTTTTCTGATATTTCAAGCTCTGAAGGCTTTATAATGACTAAATCTTAAAAAAAAAAAAAATCCCTTTTTGTTCAAGCTCTCAAGAATAAGTGATGCCTGGGTAAATTTTATTTCTGAAGAGACACTCTGCTAAAGAAATCCTGACTCCTCTGTTTAATACTGACTTGACACAAAGCTGCTGAGCTTGAGACAGAGAAGCTGAGAGCATGAGCCAAAGAGCCGGGATGGCAGCGTGCCTAGCACCGCTCCCACGGGGCTGCAGTACCCACCTGCGACAAGGAGAGGGAGAAGAGTCACAACTCCACTTGCTAAAGATGGAGCCTTCCTCGTAATCTGAATGCAAGCACTTTTGGACACTGACACTGTTCAAAACTTGAATTCAGGGGGGTTTATAAGCGGGCCATTCTCTTTTGGCTGAGCTAAATCCCCTTGAATTTGAGGGCTTGGTCTCTGCACTGGCACTCCTCTGGATTTTGCAGCTTGAGCTCCACTCTGCTAATTAGAAGTAGCCTTTAAACAGCACATGAATGTGATACGAAAGATGAGGAGGAAATGGTAAGTCTAGGGCATAGGGGATGGAGTGGTGAAAGGCTCCCTCACTTGACCAAAGAGGCCTTCTTACTGTATCTAAATTGTAAAACTCATTTGAAGTTGTTGGCTTGCTTTTCAGATATTGCCAGTCATCTTCCTCACACGTGAACACCCCCACTCCTCTTATTCCTCACAGGAGCCTGCTGCCCCAGCCTTCATTACCAGCCCTTTTCCCTTCTCACAGGAGGACAGAAAGTTTCTTCACTGAGCCTGATTGGCAGCAGCTGCCTGAGCAAACAGCTTCACCCAGGAAGGGGTGAGCAACTGGCCAACATGAACACAGCAGCCCTATGCATAGAAAAACACACAGAACCATTTGCTGCTTCTTCCAAACCCTTCAAATTTCTATCCAGATTTTCCCTAGGTTATGCTGAGCAAGATTTCAGGTCACCCAAGCTAACACCAAGCCAAAGCGACCAGGATGGGCTGCCCAAGCCATGTACCAGGGCCACAGGGTACAGGCCCCAGCATGTCCCAGGGCTCATTAAACAGGGGAGCAGCAGCTCAGCAACCACTGAAGGTTTCCCATCAAGGGCTATACCTCCTACTAGGAAAAATGCTCTTTGCAATGCAAGCTCTTCTCTGGGGCTTTCCACCCCTAACAGAAATAATACAGGCACACACCTCCACCAGGCTGGCAGGCACCCTTAGCAGCTGCCAACCTCTCCTCTGTACCCAAAGGCTGCTGTTCACGAGCCAGGTTACAGAGTCATCACAACAGACCACGCACTTGCTGCCTTCTAAGGGGACAGCAGAAGTAGATCAGGACCACAGCAAAAATTCGCAGCAGTATAATCTTTGAGCAACTACAAGAGAGAGACTACCCTAGAGAGTGCCACAGCCAAGAACTAAGGGTGCGGGTCTGAGCTTAAATGGAGCTCAGGACCATGGGTGGAGGGTGTGAGTGGAGTCCCAGGTGAGGCTCATCAAGGGCTCAGGCTGATTAGTGCATGTGGGGCACCCTGGTAGCAGCTGGTTAAGGAGTAGATGGTGCTTGGGTGACTTGAGCCCACATGATGAGCTCCTTCTAGCTCAGCTGATAGGGTTGACTAAGGTCTGTATAAGGTATATTGGAAGATGCAACAGAGAAGATTAAATGTGGGTGTTTTTTCTCCTTTGTGTTCACTTGCTTTTTCTGTATTGCCACTAAATTCTGGCCTGATATTACATATTTTTAAAGCTACAAAATATCATTTCAGCCTTTCTCAGGAGAAGAAGCATTGATGACTTCTGTAACTCTCTTCCTTTGCACTACTCAAGGCCTGCCCTAGGCTTCTGCCTACAAACCCTTCTCTGAAATGTGAGTGCAAATACAGCTGGGCTTACACTGGGGTCAAGGCTTCAAGCTCTGAAGGCTCCTATGGCTTCAGGCTTTGCTGGTTTGTTGGTTGGGTTTTGGTTTTTTTCCTCCTTCCTACTAGACACATGTACCGGAGACTTCTTAAAATCTAATCTGTAGTCAGCACAACAATGTTCAGCCCTGAAAACCTTCATCTAGCAGGAGGTGATAGTTTCTCAGTGGCCAGGTTAAGAAATGGGAAGAATTTATTTAGGCTTTTCTTTATGTATTCTTGAGCCTTTGGTTGAACCATGGAGCTGCCGACCTCCCTTCCTCCCCATCATGGCTGACCATCCTCAGTTGTCCTTGGTGGCTGTGGGGGAGATGGACCAGTGCCCACTCCTGTGCCTTTGGGCTGCCCTGACTGGGTTTTCTACTCATGATGTTCCTAAATGTTCTGTGGGATATCTGGAAAAAAACCCCAAACAATAAATTAATAATTAGCCTCCTTGAAATATCAGCCTAGCCTTGTGGTGTCGCTGTTTCCCTACCACATCCCATATCAGCGAGATGGGAGTAAAAGGAAAACTTTGCCTTGCTAACGTGCTGCTGGTGGTGCCCAAAATGGGATGCCCGTGCTCTGGGCAGTGTTTTAGCAGAGCTGTGGTCTCTGCCCCTCACTGCTCCCACGGGAAAGGCACAAAAGCACCAAAGGTATCGGGCGTGGGGGTGCAAAATACAAATTAAAAAACTGGATGAAGGCTGAAGCAACTCTGTATCACACTTATGTGATACAAAATATATTTACATAGTAACATTTATGTGATACAAAATAAATGTACAAACATAGTAACATTTGCATGTATAATGAAATGTAAGTACCCCATCTCTGCAGAGTGCTGGGAAGTGTGGTTTTGGTGGCCCATTTTTAAGGAAGTCGCCTCGCAGCCGGGCTCCAGCTCCTGCCCTCCCTGCGGCACCGAGAGGCGACCGTGCTGTTTCATGGGCACCGGGTGGTAACGCAGCCACGCAGCCCCCTCAGCCAGCAGTCCGCTGAGAACTGGGGCTGAAAACACCAATTTGGATGTTTATGGCAGAACTCTGTGCTTGCTAAGGGCCTTGGTTTGCTTTGGGCTTTTGGGATGTGGGGCCAGGAGAAGACTCATGAGTGGGAGGATGCACCAAGCCCATGGTGACATCCTTGACCCTGTCCCAGAGAGGTTCCTGTGAAGTTGGACTGGGGGAGCAGGCAGTCTGGGAGGTGCCCTCAGCATCCCAGAGGGCCACTCTGATGCCTTAAATCCCCATGACCATTCTGGGACCAAGGTACTGGTCTCCAGGCTGCCTGCTGGGGCCCTGGCCACAGTGTAGAGGTGCTTCCCCTGGTGCCCACAGGGTAAACATGGGTGAGAGTTGTTGAGTGCTGTGTTGGGTTTCTGGAACAAATTTCTCCCATTGCTCCTCATAAACATTCATGTCATAGAATCATAGAATCATAGAATGTTTTGGGTTGGAAGGCACCCCTAGAGGTCATCTAGTCCAAACCCTCTGCAGTGAGCAGGGACACCGCTAACTAGATCAGGTTGCTCAGAGCCCTGTCCAATCTGGCCTTGAATGTTTCCAAGGCTCCACTACCTCTCTGGGCAATCTGTTGCAGTGTTTCACCACCCTCATTGTAAAGAATTTCTTCCTTATATCTAGTCTAAACCTATCCTGGTTTAGCTTAAAACCATCACCCCTTGTCCTGTCACAGCTGGCCCTACTAAAAAGATTTTCCCCATCTTTCCTATAGGCCCC
>NW_009259494.1:1636744-1638757 GCF_000687185.1 Egretta garzetta | reverse complement strand
TCAGGTCTCCCCGCAGCCTTCTCTTCTCCAGGCTGAACAGCCCCAACTCTCTCAGCCTGTCCTCAGAAGAGAGGTGCTCCAGCCCTCGGATCATTTTTGTAGCCCTCCTCTGGACCCACACACCGCAGTGTCACCTGTGTCAGAGACAGCCAGGCTCCAGTGGGTGTCCAGGGTGCGTCCTGTGGTTTGTCCATCTCTGCATTTCTCAATGATGGGGTTGTTCAGGCCTGGAGAAGAGGAGGCTGAGGGGAGACCTTATCGCTCCCTACAACTGCCTGACAGGAGGGGGGAACCGGCCAGGGGAGGGGGGTTGAGCTCTACTCCCAGGGAACGGGCGATGAAGGAAAATGGCCTCAAGTTGTGCCAGGGCAGGTTAAGGTTGGACATTGGGAAAAAATTTCTTCCCCATAAGGGCTGTCAAGCACTGGAAGGGGCTTCTTTATGTATTCTTGAGCCTTTGGTTGAACCATGGAGCTGCCGACTTCCCTTCCTCCCCATCATGGCTGACCATCCTCAGTTGTCCTTGGTGGCTGTGGGGGAGATGGACCAGTGCCCACTCCTGTGCCTTTGGGCTGCCCTGACTGGGTTTTCTACTCATGATGTTCCTAAATGTTCTGTGGGATATCTGGAAAAAAACCCCAAACAATAAATTAATAATTAGCCTCCTTGAAATATCAGCCTAGCCTTGTGGTGTCGCTGTTTCCCTACCACATCCCATATCAGCGAGATGGGAGTAAAAGGAAAACTTTGCCTTGCTAACGTGCTGCTGGTGGTGCCCAAAATGGGATGCCCGTGCTCTGGGCAGTGTTTTAGCAGAGCTGTGGTCTCTGCCCCTCACTGCTCCCACGGGAAAGGCACAAAAGCACCAAAGGTATCGGGCGTGGGGGTGCAAAATACAAATTAAAAAACTGGATGAAGGCTGAAGCAACTCTGTATCACACTTATGTGATACAAAATATATTTACATAGTAACATTTATGTGATACAAAATAAATGTACAAACATAGTAACATTTGCATGTATAATGAAATGTAAGTACCCCATCTCTGCAGAGTGCTGGGAAGTGTGGTTTTGGTGGCCCATTTTTAAGGAAGTCGCCTCGCAGCCGGGCTCCAGCTCCTGCCCTCCCTGCGGCACCGAGAGGCGACCGTGCTGTTTCATGGGCACCGGGTGGTAACGCAGCCACGCAGCCCCCTCAGCCAGCAGTCCGCTGAGAACTGGGGCTGAAAACACCAATTTGGATGTTTATGGCAGAACTCTGTGCTTGCTAAGGGCCTTGGTTTGCTTTGGGCTTTTGGGATGTGGGGCCAGGAGAAGACTCATGAGTGGGAGGATGCACCAAGCCCATGGTGACATCCTTGACCCTGTCCCAGAGAGGTTCCTGTGAAGTTGGACTGGGGGAGCAGGCAGTCTGGGAGGTGCCCTCAGCATCCCAGAGGGCCACTCTGATGCCTTAAATCCCCATGACCATTCTGGGACCAAGGTACTGGTCTCCAGGCTGCCTGCTGGGGCCCTGGCCACAGTGTAGAGGTGCTTCCCCTGGTGCCCACAGGGTAAACATGGGTGAGAGTTGTTGAGTGCTGTGTTGGGTTTCTGGAACAAATTTCTCCCATTGCTCCTCATAAACATTCATGTCATAGAATCATAGAATCATAGAATGTTTTGGGTTGGAAGGCACCCCTAGAGGTCATCTAGTCCAAACCCTCTGCAGTGAGCAGGGACACCGCTAACTAGATCAGGTTGCTCAGAGCCCTGTCCAATCTGGCCTTGAATGTTTCCAAGGCTCCACTACCTCTCTGGGCAATCTGTTCCAGTGTTTCACCACCCTCATTGTAAAGAATTTCTTCCTTATATCTAGTCTAAACCTATCCTGGTTTAGCTTAAAACCATCACCCCTTGTCCTGTCACAGCTGGCCCTACTAAAAAGATTTTCCCCATCTTTCCTATAGGCCCCCTTTAGCTACTGAAAGGCCATAATCAGGTCTCCCCGCAGCCTTATCTTTTCTCGGCTGA
>NW_009259494.1:1635748-1636544 GCF_000687185.1 Egretta garzetta | reverse complement strand
GGTGTCAGAGACAGCCAGGCTCCAGTGGGTGTCCAGGGTGCGTCCTGTGGTTTGTCCATCTCTGCATTTCTCAATGATGGGGTTGTTCAGGCCTGGAGAAGAGGAGGCTGAGGGGAGACCTTATCGCTCCCTACAACTGCCTGACAGGAGGGGGGAACCGGCCAGGGGAGGGGGGTTGAGCTCTACTCCCAGGGAACGGGCGATGAAGGAAAATGGCCTCAAGTTGTGCCAGGGCAGGTTAAGGTTGGACATTGGGAAAAAATTTCTTCCCCATAAGGGCTGTCAAGCACTGGAAGGGGCTGCCCAGGTCAGTGGTTGAGTCCCCACCCCTGGGGGTATTAAAAGCCAGGCAGACAAGGTGCTTAGGGCCAGGGTTTAGTGGTGGGATGGCAGGGTCAGGGGAACGGTTGGGCTTGGTGATCTTAAAGGTCTTTTCCAACCTAAATGATTCTATGATTCTGCGAAAGCAGGGAGTGCAGGGGAGTGCAGCCTGGACCTGAGCATGGTGGCTTGGTGCCCCAAGAGAAAGAACTCCCTGCAAAAAGCAGCTCCTGAGAGCACTGCTGCAGATAGAGGGGGAGCACTGAGCAGCAGCAAAACAGCCCAGAGTCCCCCTGGACCATGCCCTAAGAGGAGGGCAGGCTGAGGGTAGGGCTCTGCGCAGCTCTGGGACCTGCACCACGGGTGTGGTGAGGAACCATGGGCATCACCAGTGACGATAGGAGAGCATGAGCTGCAAAGTCCACAATGCTGGAGAGTGGGATTGGCTCAGGGAGAGGCTGGGGGCCTCGCGGGC
>NW_009259494.1:1631572-1635715 GCF_000687185.1 Egretta garzetta | reverse complement strand
AGCTGCAGCAGCCCTGCCACCAGCTGGCACAGGAATGGGTGCAGCTCGGGGCCAGGGGAGGGGAGTCCGGGGTGGATCCTGTGGTTTGTACATCTCTGCATTTCTCAATGCCTTACTGCAGGTCAGTGAGGTGCTGGTGCTGTGCTGTGGAAACTGAGTCCTGCTCTGATCCCAGGGTGCCCTCAACATCTGGGAGGGTGGCTCTGACACCCTAAATTCCCATAGTCCATTCCTGGACACAGGGCCCCCATCTCCAAACCCCAGTAGTCATTTCAGTGGGCAACACCATGGTGTTCTGTTGTACAATGCCGTGCTGGCACTGCTGTCTGCTCACAGGTCGCTGCTGACCCCAGATGTGTTTGAATGCTTGGCTCTTCCTCACTCTTCCTCCTTCCTCTTGTGGGATCCGGGCTTTTGGGGCAGGTTGGCAGTGCTTCCCACCCTGAGGACACTGGATGGAGAGAGCCAGGGTTTGGCATGCGGTTCAGGGCTCTGTGGAGGCTCAGACTGATGGCGGTGGGAGTGCCTGGAGCCTGTGGAGCTGCTCTCTGGGTCCAGCACCAGAGTCCTCATCTGATATGGGACAGCAGAACCCAACCTGGGCACCTTCCCCAGGGGCAGATCACCCCCACTCTCCTGCCTGGCCAGAGGTTTTTGCTGGCATACCTCAGGCAGCAGCAAATTTGGGAGAAATCAGTATCATTTCTGCCGGGAAAGGTGGAAAGCCAAGGCAGCCCCGTTGCTATGGTTGCCGCAGACCATCCTCAATGCAACATCACGTCAAGCCACTCTGCAAGCAGATGTGCTGCAGCTGGAAAGCAAAGCAATTCCCCCAGGTGTGAGCATGGCATGGCAGGCAACACAGGCTGTCCCCTCTGCTCCCATAGCCTCCCCTGGGATGCTGCCTGCACCCTTGGCTGCGTGTCCCCACCCAGGACCCTCCCTAGCAGCAAAAAACCCATCGGTGAAAGCAGTGCTGGGGAGGGGGAAGTGCAACGCTTACACTAAGCAATGCATGCAGGTGTTCAAAAATAACGCAATCAGAATATTTGTCATTCAAATAGTGTGTGTGTATATATACATATAAAAAGTGCTTAACATCACATTCAGGCATGGTTTGAACAGGGGTATGCTGAGTATCGGCTAAGCATCGCAACCATTTCTAAATCTTTTTTCCCTAAGAAATTATAGGACCATTGATTTATAGGGTTTTCTTGGCTTTGATCAATACGGATTGGGCCAGCATGTACGTTCCCTGGGTCCTGTTGTACTCCTGCAGGCTGAGGGCTCAGGCTCTGCCTCCTGCCACTCTCCAGGACTCGCTGCTCTTTGCATTGTAGCTCTTTGCTACAAGGTTTTTAGCATCATAACCCAAAAGTACCTGATACCCTCATCAGAGGTCCGGAGCAAAACCAGCGTTGTCACTGAGAGCCAGAGACAGCGTGCAGAGCCCAAGGCCCGATCCAGAAAGGCGTTCGGGTGCTGCTTCCCAGTGCTCAACAGGGCTCTGTCCTTTGCATTCAGGACAGATATTTAGGGATATGTTCCCCCTGAACCCCTGGGGTGCTTCTGCCCTTGTCCACACCAAGCATGGTGGGATTGACTCCAGTGCAGCCCCTGTGAGGTGGTGGCTGGGATCTGCAGGGTTGGTGTCCCTGTGCCAGGAGCCAGCATCCACCAGGGACCCTGTGTGGTGCAGCGGGGAGATGTTCCTGCTGGCCACCTCACCTGTGTCACCTCTCCCAGGGCCTGGTGGCCCCTGGGAGGACCAGGGGGACTCCTGCCTTGCTGGAGCCCCATCTCCAGCGGCACAGTTGCTGATGAGCAGACTTTTCCCTCTGCGCTGCTCAGGGATGTGCTGAATCCTGGCTCCGGCTGGCTGCCAGCCAGACCTCCTGTGGGCCCAGGGGGCTGGTTAAGCTCATTGCTTTTCTTTCAGAGGCTTCAGAAAGCCACCCGCCCGCATTTAATTCAAATTTATTGAATAATTCTCCTGGGAGCAGCTAGCTCAAGACCAGACGCTACAACAGACCATCGATGAGGTCAGTTGGCACGGCCCTGGCCGTGGAGGGCTCTGTCCTCCAGCGCATCTCTGTGGCTGCGCCAGGGGGATGGTGAGCGCAGGACCAGGCGCCTGGCCCAGGGCAACACTGGCTCAGCTCTAAACCTGCCTGCCTGCACTGCCTCCGGCCCCAGGGGATATTCTGAGGTCTGTTAATATCCCTCCCACTTCCACCCCAAACCTGTTTCTGTCTTTGAGCAGTTGTCACCTGGGCAGTGGTCCTAGAACAGAGCTGGCTCCAAAGCCTGTTGCCAGCTCGCTGTGCTGCGAGGTGGTGGGATGCAACAAGCCTACAGCTGGATGCCCCACGCACTGCTGGATGCACACCCTACAGTGATGAGATTTGGGTCCACCACCGGGTGAAAACCTGAGGCCTCCTGGACAGGAGTGGGGACAAGCCAGACCCAGGTTAGAAGTACAGGATGCATCCCCAGCTCCAGCAAGGGAGCAGTGGGAGATGAGACCAGCCAGATGATGGGAGAAGGGCTTCCCTGAAGGAGGCTGGTCTCCAGGAAAGCCTTTTTACCCTGAGCAGTTTGGGGGGCACATGTGCCTCATCCTTACGGTATCCTGGGGGATGTCCCCAAGGACAATGAGGCTGGGGACAGGCTGCCTTCATCCCTTGCTCCCCTGCTGCTGCACGGCTCCATGAGGGCAGCCCACGGCGTGCCTTGTATTACGCAATTAACCACTGCTCAGAGGAAAAATAATGATCTTCATTAATGAGCCCAGCACTTGTCGGTCAGGGCCTGACGTCCTGTACAGGGGCATGTGCAGTCATGCAGCAGGGCTGAATCAACTCCGCCAACGATGCTGCGAGGTCTGTGGGGAGAGCAGCCTTCCCGTTAGCTCTGGGCACGTGTTGCTCTGCAGCACACACAGAAGGGCAGTGCCATGCTGGCCCCCATCCATCCCTCATGCCCCGAGCTGCGGGATGGGCCTTACGACAGCTCGGCCTGCTTCTAGTAAGGTGTGGGATCAAGGGATGTGCCAGAGCCTGGAAAACAGCATCTGTGGCTGCGGGCCAGCCTAGAAGGGCCAGGAGCGCCCAGGGACCTTGCTCCAGTGCAGTGGCTGTGCTGCAGCATGAGGCTGGGGCACCAAGGCTCACTCACCTTCCTGGGGTCCTTATTCCATCCCCATCCCCCTTGTCATGGTCATTGGTTGTTGACCCCCACCTAAGGATTCGCAGAGCCACAGAAGGGGCTCAGCGAGCCATGGCTGGAGGCACCTACCCCATTTAGAGCGCTTGCTCAGGCCACGAGCAGCAGGGAGCTATTTCTGCAATAAAAGCCTGGGTTTGTTGTCCAATCCTGATTTTCCTATGCCGGATGCGCGGCTGGTTTAGGGCAGAGAGGGGGGGTAAAATCCCACCCCACGTCCCAGAGTGCACCCAAGGCTTGGGGAGGCTCCCCAGGGAGGGCAGGGGGCTGCGTGTCAGGCAGGGAGGGTGTCAAGCAAGCCCCTAATGAACCCCACGTGTTTATCTCAGGCAGAAGCCGACCGAGATGTGTGGTGAGCTCTGCACCTCAGCCAGGCTCGGGTTTGCCCCTGGAGGAAAGAAGCTGTTGCCTGGGGGTTGTGCTGCCTAGCATTAAAAGCCAAATCTGAGCAGTGTGGGGGTATGGGGGCTCTGCACAAGGCAGCAGAGCCCCGCTTCCCACTGCGAGGCTGCGGCCAGCCGCGCTGCTGCAGGGGCAGGCACGCAGGAGCATTTTTCAAACCCAGCTTTCGGATGCTCGCAGTGGGTTTGGGGCTGGGTTGTTAACGTATGAGAGACGCGGGCTGGTGGGGGGGGACAGACACACAGGCCCTGGCTGCTGACGGCTTCCCCCCGGAGAGGCACTGGGCAGTGTGGCAGGGGCCCCAGGGGACCCCCACCCATGGACATGCCTCAGGGGATCCTCACCAAGAGGGGCCCCGGGCCCCTCCCCTCCCTGAGGTACCTGGGGGACCTCTGCCTCCGAGGATGCCCTGCACTTACAGTGGTGCTCTGAGGGAACCCCACCCATGGGGGGGCCCCAGGGACCCTCACCCACCGTGGGGACACCCACCTCCGGGGCTGTCCCTGCGCTCACAGG
>NW_009259494.1:1625855-1630504 GCF_000687185.1 Egretta garzetta | reverse complement strand
TGCAGCTCAGCACCTCGCTCGCCTTCTCCGACCTCACCGAGGAGCTGCTGGACGCCGGTACCGACGGGCTGCTCCGCGAGCTGGAGGACCTGCGCTCCGAGAACGACTATCTCAAGGTGGGCACGGCGGCGTAGGGTGGCATGGCGCGGCATCCCGGGGCACGGCTCGCTGCGGCACGGCATCCAGGGGCGGTAGCAAGGCGCAGCGTGGCATCCCAGGGCATGGCTCAGCAAGGCCCAGCGTCCCTGGCTGTAGCATGGTTCAACACCCCTGGGTACAGCATGGCGTGGGAAGGCATGGCATGGCATGGCATGGCATGGAACAGCTTGGCCTCTGAGGGCATGGCTTGGCATGGCACAGCATCCCTGGCCATAGCATGGCATGGTGTGGCATCCCAGGGCATTGGTTGCCATGGCTCAGCATCCTTGGGCTCAACACAGCATCCCAGGCCATGGCATGGCACGGCATCCCTGGGCACAGAGTGGCATCCCAGGGCATGGCTCAGCATGGCAGAGCGATCCCTGGGCAATATCATGGCGTGGCATGGCATGGCATCCCAAAGCATGGCTCAGCATGGCAGAGCAATCCCTGGGCAATAGCATGGCTCAGCATCCCCAGGTAGGGCGCAGCACAGTGCAGCATCCCTGGGCACGGCTGGGCACAGGGCACAGCTCAGCTCAGCCTGGCAGGGCATCACTGAGCATAACCTGGCCTGGCTCAGGTGGGCAGCACAGCATGGCACGGCTGGGTGCAGGGCTCGGCATGGCTCAGCCCAGCCCGGCATTGCTGGGCATGGCCTGGCACAGTGTAGCTGGGCTCAGGTCAGTGCAGCATGGCACAGCCTGGTGTGCTATGGCTGGGCTTGGCTCAGCTCAGCGTAGTGTGGCGTGGCTGGATATAGGGTGTGGCTTGCCTAAGCCTGGCATGGCTAGCCTAAGCCTGGCATGGCCCAACTGGACATAGGACAAAGCTCAGCTTGGCACAGCATGGCCCAGCTGGGCCCAAGACCTGGCCTATCTCAGCACAGCAAGGCCTGGCTGGGCATGGTCCAGCATGTTGTAGCATGGCTGGGCACCGTTTGGCTCGGCATAGCATGGCACAGTTTGGCACAGGGTACACATTGGCACAACCGTGGGGCCAGCTTAGCCTGGAGTGACCCAGCTGGGCACAGCCTGCCCTGGCTTGGCATAGATGGGCACAGCTTGGCTCAGCACAAGCATGGCCAAGCCTACCACAGCCCCAGCTTGGCATGGCTGAGCATGGCACAGTTTGGCTTGGCGCAGTTTGGCTCAGCCCTGTTTGGCATCCTGGGACACAGCATGGCATGACCTGACCGTGCGCCACCGGGCACAGCTTGGCCTGGCACAGGGTGGGATGCTCCCCACTGCCCTCCCTGCCTGCTGACGCTGCCAGACCCTGGGGAGATTTTCCAGCTCTCTTCCTTCCGCCGGTTCCCGTGCTCCCTGGGGCCTTTTTCCAGGCATGCGGTGTGGCTGCCTAGTTCATGGGTGCATGGTGAAGCTAGGGCAGATGTGGTGCGTGGGGACAGGGGCACTGAGCTGATCTGCCTCCAGTTGCACATCAACCTGGCACACCTTGGCACGCACTGCCTGCTGCAGGGTGGGTGCAAACACCCAATGGGTGCCATGTCCTGGTGGGCTGCAGGCATTTTGCACCCTCTGCTCTTCTTCGGGGTGAAGCTGTGGATGAGATGCTTGGGCCATCACCTGCTGGGGGATTCAGGAGTGGGTACCACATCTTGCTGGCTGCTCTTTGGATGTCGCTGGTTGGAAACCAGACCAGCTCTCAACCACTGGTGCCAAAGTTCGTAAATGCATCGGGATTATAGCTTCAAGGTGGGAACTGGGCATTGACTGACACATTCAAAGATGCTCAATCAGGCCCTTTATCCATTAGCAAAGCCCCAGTTCACAGCTGGTGTCCCAACTCCTGCCAGAATTAGCAGCAAGAGCTTAAGGGCTTTGATTTACCGAGAGCTGGAAAAATACAGATGAGGCCCCTCCAGTTTCCCAGAACACATGTGCAAATGCTGCTGTTCCTGTGGACTGAGCAATTGCCTCTTCCATTTCCATGTGATTTTCTTCCCAGCAAGCTGCACGTGTGCAGGGTGTGAGTATTTTACCTGCCATGAGGGTTGGCAACTGAAATCCCTTAGCCAGGAGCAGTGGGGAGAGCAGAGAGCTGCCAGAGTTGTGCACCAAGAAGTGCCGTGGGGATGCTAATGCTGGTGGCATCCTCCCTTCTCTGTCACGATATCTCCAATGTGTACTCATGCCAGTGTGTGGGTCTCCTCCCTGGCGCACATCCTGCTTATAACCATGTTTCAGTGTTGTAGCCTGCTTCTCCTGACACGTGAGCAGGAGACCAACGGGGTGGCACCCTGTCTCCAGCTGGGCAGAAGTCGCAGCCAGATGCATGCACTCCTTGTGCTCCAAAAAAATTGAAGGTTTGCCCCATTTCTCCAGCAAGGAGCAGAAAACTCTGCTGGGCTGCAGCAGGGTGCTGGCTTGTTCCATCTCTGCTAAAAATTCAGGGATTTGAGGCCTTATGGCAAAAGTAAAGCCCTAACCCAAGTGATCAGCATCACCTGCCTTGCCGTGCAGCCCAGGTTGACGAGCAGCGTGCAGGGATCCTGCAGGGGTGGCCTCTGACCTCGGCAGCCCCCCTCCCCTCGGGTGTGGGTGAATCAGACTTAGCAGAGGTGACTTATTTCCTAGGACTCACTCAAATAGCTGTAAATGAATATCTTTTTTATTTATTCATCAGAGTCAGCTAAAATCTGGTGCATTTTTAGAGAGAAACAAGGATTTTTGGGGGTGGGAGGGTTTTGGCACAGGCTGGGCATGTGTGGTGCTACTATACCAATGTGATGCATGCTGGGTTTTGGAGCTTCCCAGCAGAGCGCATCGCAGCCTCTGTAGCAGTGCCAGCTCACGTTGCATCTTTCCTCGGCTGCCATAATAAAATGTATATATTTAAGAACACTTCAAGCATTTCTCTTTGCAACCCAGAGCCTTTTTGCAAGGCTCTGCCTTCTTCCTCCTGCTCTGGGTATACCGGGTGGGCCACCATCTCCTCTTGCCCCTGCTCTCGGGTGCTTGGACCTGCCATGACCCCTCCCCATAAATGGGTTATTTTGAGCATTTCCTCAAAAAGGGCTGTTTCTCACATGTAGGTTAGCAGCCCGGAGAGGGAGGAGGCGTCTCGGGTGTCCTTGCCCTGTCTCACTGTTGCTGAGCCGTGCGATGGAGAAGCAGCTCCTGGCCCTGCTCAGCGGGCTGGAAAATGTGAGATGTGATACGGCAGCAGCTGCAGAGGGACAGGCAGACAAAGAGTGGGCACAGGAGAGGGTTTGAAGAGAGGGGAGGGGATGCCTGCAAACCCTTTCCTCTTCTCTCCATGGGAAGGGGCTTAGGTGAGCGCCACGTAATGCTGGTAGCACGGTCCTGCCTGCCCTGCTCCTGCTCCCTGCCCTGCATCGCCCCACATCCCACAGGGTTTGTGCGCATTTCCCGGCTCCATGCAGAAACACTGTGGGTGGGTGGGTGCCTCCTTTTCCCTGAGGCAGCTGGGGACCAGTGTATGCCACCAGCGAGGGCTTGCTGAGAGCATCCCCTAGGGGCTCCCGGTCTGCATGGGGGACCTGGAGGTTGTGTCCGGGCAGCCTGCTTGGCGCTGGGTCCCAGCTCTGCTGCTGCTCGGACCCTGCCAGGCCACAGGGGCATGGACCATGCCCTAGGGACCCAGTAGCCTCAGGCAGAGCCAGGGTGCAGGGGTCTGCCATGTATAACCCCATCAGCAGCTGCCCTGGAAGGGGCTTTGCAGCCTCTTGCTTTTTTGGATGCTGTGTGATGCGGGTTGTGCTGCAGAGAGCCCCCAGCTGTTTGCCTGTTAATTTATGGGGGCAGGTGTAAAGCTGGGAAATGTTGACTTTTCCCTCGCCAACGTGCTGTGCTCTCTGCCGAGCGGGAGCTGGTGTGCCGGCCGGGGCAGGGCACCGTGGGGCGCAGTGTGCAGGCAGCTGTGCTGAGCTCCAGCCTGACATGGAGGAAAGGATGGCTGATGTTTACTGTCAGAGCTGGGCTAGAGCTGCTGTTAACACACCTAAAGAAACCCCTATGTGTGACACATGGGTGTCCCTTACCCATCCATTCACCCACTGTTCCCTAGTGTGGGCTCAGGGTGAGCTGCGTTTGCTGGGACCCCCTCGCTGGCAGGGGACATGCCTGGGCACCTCGGGCAATTACCTTTAAAAATCCCCTCTGATTTTATTTTTTCCCTAGCGAATCCTAGCATAATTCCCTCTTCTGTCTGGCAAGGGCTCAGAGTTAATTGAAAGCTGCTGCTTTTTTGTCCTGTAATCTCAGAGGAAGCAGTGCTTGTTCGTCCTGGACGGTAATCCCCATCTTTGCACGAGGGATCGCAGGCTCTCCTGCGGGCACACTCGCTGCCAGCACAGCCCCGAGCTCCGCACAAAGGCATTGATGCAAAACACAAGGGCAGCTTCCCCCTTCTCCTCCTGTGCATCTTGCGCTGAGGTTTGGGGGTGCGGGTGGAAGGTGCGAATGTGGGCAGGGCTGTGCTCCCCAGAGGGCTGCCTGTCCCCCCTGGGCAGGCGGCTGCTGCTT
>NW_009259494.1:1616174-1624767 GCF_000687185.1 Egretta garzetta | reverse complement strand
GGCTGCGCCCCAGAGCCTGGGGCTGCCAAAGCTGCGGGTGTACGTGCTGTCAGCAGCACGACAGCCAGCCATGTCGTTATTTGCATGATCCTGGTTTTTATCTGCTGCTGCTTTCTGCTTCTAAAAGATAGTGGATCCCACTGAGGAGCTGTGAGCATTGCACAGCGTGTGTCCCCTGGTCTGGTCTGAGCTTGCTGCATTCTTGCAGGCACCTACACCAGTGTGTTAGTCCCCTTGGGCAGGAGGTCCGAGGATTTCACTCTGCTGCTGCAACCCGCAACAGGCCTGGTCTGCGTTCTGCGGTGTGCTCTGCCATCTCCACTGGTCCCCTTCCTGCCATGCTGCCGGTAGGGCCATCACCCTAAAGCTCAGCCCCTTCCAGGCCTTGCTCTTCCCAGAGGAGCTGATGTCCTGCAAGTGGGCACGCAGACATGGCTGTAGCTGTTACCTTCACCTGCTCTGAAAATTCATGGGCTTTTTTCTGAAACCAGGCAGTGTGCATCCCACCTTGCCGCTTCTTAGTTTCCCTAATAATCTCCCCAAGGAGAGACAGTTTCTCCGAGGTTTGCTCGGAGAGGGTTGAAGGTGTGTCTGGTCTCTGGGGTTCCTCTATCAAGTGTAACCTGGTCCCAGCAAACACAAGCCGGGTGTTTGCTTCTGCACACCATCATCCCTTGGGTGGTGAAACAAGTCTCCTGGAACTGCAAGATCCCTGGTGTCTTTTCCAAGACAGGGGACTTCTGTCCTGAAAAAACCCACGTAACCTTTGCTGCTGCAGAGGTGGGGCGAGCGCAGATGCAGTGGTGGATAACCCTGGAGGACGGAGGGGTTGAGCAGCCCATGGGTGCTGGCAGCCGGTGACTCCATGTAGGGGTGGGCGCCTTTTTGTTTACAGGACAAGTGGCCAAGCCTGGCAGTCCCCACGGGCTGGAAGGAAGTAATTTATCTCGTCCTCGATGTTGCCCACCTCATCTCCGTTTCACACTTTATTTAGAATTGCTTATGGTGCTTCGTGCTTGCAACGCCACCCCTGAATTCCGGATGTTTCCAGGGGATTCCTCCCCACTCCTTGGTATGTTCTCACCTTTATCTAAGTGGATTTTTTGCTTTGATTTTGCTAACTTGGGCATCAGCTCCAGAAAACATGCAGATGTTGCAGACCCCCGAAGCCATCAAGGGCCCTTGTGCACCCCACGCACTGCCCCCAGGAGCCACACAGCCGCGGAGGGGGTCAGCTTTGCCATCCTAAGCTCTCTTCCAGTCTGCTGGCACTTTTCTGCTCTCCCATCCTAATCCAGTTACTATGGCTTAGCGGCACGGCTTGCCTCTGAGGGGCAAGCTGGGGCGGGCTGTGTGGCTGCTGGGCTGCGGCTCCCCATGGGAGCACCCTGCGAAGGAGCGGCTTGCGCTGGACACAGCCTCCCCCTAAAATAACGGTTGCTACAACCCGAGGTATAAACAAGCAGGAGCTCTTAGCATGGCGAGTCCAGGCTTCCTTCCAGCAAATGTAAGGTTTGGTTGGTTTTTTTCCAAGGTCCTTGCTCCCTGCCCTGCCTGGCTCCTGCCTGGGAAAGCCACATGGCAAACAGGACCTGGTAGAGTCAGCACTGGAGTGGGATGCAGGCAGCCCCGTGTGCTTTTGCAACCATATTCAAGCCACAATTCACATGACTTTGGTGGTGGAAGGTTGTTGTCCACCACCCCATTGCAGAGCACCTGCTTACCTCCGATGCATAATGCATTTTTTCCCATGAAAGCTCCCAAGGAATAGATCCCATAAACCAGCTCCCTGGCTGGTTTGGCTTCCAGGAGCTTTACTGGTGTCCCCGGGGCGGTGGCACTGCCGTGTGGGGTTTCCATCGGGGTTGCCGCCCCAGGGTGCGCTGCAGCCATCGCAGGGCTGTCTGCTGGCACATGCAGCTCGTCCCCGGGGCGTTTCACACCTCAGCTCTTGGGGGATGTTTCTGAACCGTGCCTGCAGTGATGCCCCTTCACGGGACTGTCGCTGGCTGTCCTGGGAGCAGCCTGGCCGGGTGTCCCTGGGACACCCCACTGCCCACCTCGGTGCCTCGGGGCTGTCTCTGCCCTGCTGTTGTTCTCGAGACCCCCCAGCAAGAAGCAGGGCGGCGGAGGGTGGCAGGACACTGGTGGCTGCGGTACTGCTGGGCTCCAGCAGCCTGGGTCAGGAGATAATCCAGGATTGTCCAATTGATGTTCCTTATTTGTCACATAGTGTTCAAAGCCAACAGTGAGCGACTGTGACTTGTTCCCACAGCTGCCGCCCCCCCTCCCTGGGCTTGGCTTCGCCTTTCAGGGGAATTCTTGCAGCTGGGGCTTTGTCCGGGCTCGGCGAGCGCAGCAGCAAGCGTGCCAGCGCCTGGCAGAGCCAGCGCGGTGCTGCTGTCTCAGGGTGTGGGCCACTGTCATGGGCGGTGTCGGGAGCAGCAGGGTCCTGTCCCCCTCTGCCTGGGGTGAATCGGGGCTGGGCATCCCCACTGCCTGTGCCGGATCCTCATCTTGGCCCCTCCTGGGCCGTGCTGCCATGCAAGGCAGCAGCGTGAGCCCCTCACTTCTCAAGTGGCAATTGCATTTGGCAGAGACAGGAGGTGTTTAGTGGCAGGGCTTTTTTGGCAGGAAAGCAGATGCTCAATCCTTTCCCAGGGTGTGCCGGGTCCACTGGGTCTCGTCAAGGAGGAGAACAGCCGGTGCAATGGCTGGAGCATTTGCTTGGAGGATCTAGGTTGAGACCATGTTCATGGAGACCTGAAAAGAGCTTTGGGGGTGCAGCCTGTGTGAGTCCCCAGGGACCGGAGGGGACAGTCCTCGAGCTCTGTGCTGGCCAGGGAGGCGGCACTGGGGCTGCGGCTGTGCAGGGGGTCCCCACAGCGGCTGTGTGCCGCAGACCCAGGGGAGGATTTGAGTCAGCGCTGGTGCCAGCGGGGTGTCACCCCTGCAACAGCAGGACCACAGCCCTGCACCGGAGGCTCTGCTGGGCTGGGAGAGGTTTGTCACCATCAGAGCTGATGAGACCAGGAAGGGGTGGAGGGGGGACCCAGCCCAGTGACTGTTGCTTGGTGGCAAAACGAGGGCAACCTCTGGTCCCCAGCACTGGCGGCATCTCTCTCATGTCCCCGTGTCCCCTCCCCTGTCCTCGCCTGCCATCTTCTCCTTCCCTTGCCTGCCTCTCTGACACATCTTTTCCAAAGACAACCTACATTTTTCTCGCCGTGGCTGCTGCCTCTGTGCTGCTCCTGCAGCTCCCTTCCCTCCCCCACCTTCCTTTTTCTATTACCACAAATATTTATAGGCACCCGTGTTGGCTGTTCCCTGCCGGGTGGCCGGCTTGCCAGTGGGTGATGGTGCCCAGCTGGCTCTGAGCCCTTTTCCTGCAAGGATGGGGCTTGACTCGACGGGTTGAAGGTCTGTGAAAATGGCTCGTGGGATGGGGAAGGGCTGGGAGCCATGGTGGGGAGGTGTCCTGGGGTAAAGATGGGAGAGCAGGCTGTGGGGTCTAATACACATCTCCCCACAGGATGAGATCGAGGAGCTGCGTGCCGAGATGCTGGAGATGAGGGATGTCTACATGGAGGAGGATGTCTACCAGCTGCAGGAGCTCCGGCAGCAGCTGGACCAGGCCAGCAAGCCCTGCCGCATTCTGCAGTACCGGCTGCGCAAGGCCGAGCGCCGCAGCCTGCGCGTGGCACAGACGGGCCAGGTGGATGGCGAGCTCATCCATAGCCTCGAGCAGGACGTCAAGGTGAGGCTGGGAGAGCGGCATCCCCATCAGTGCAGTCCCCAGGTCCCCCAGAGTGGTTTTTGGTGAGGTATGGAGGTGGCGGCTGGTGAGGCACGAGGAGGTGGCAGGGATGTTGGGCTGGAGGGAGCTCTGCAGGGCTGCGCTGTTGATGGGGCTGTTGATGGGGGCATCAGAATTGCCTGCTAGCAGTGGTGAGAGGAGAAGTGGGGCGCAGTGCTTTCAGCTGGTCACAGGGTGGTCTGGTCGCAGGGGCATTTGGGGGGATCCCAAGGGTGGAGAGGGCCAGCGTTGCCCAAGCGTCGGTATCTTGCAGTACCGTACATGGGGATTCATCCTATGCGGGCTGGTGCCCAGCCCGGCCATGTGCCCAGGGGTTGAGCTCCCTAAATCCTGCACTGATGGAGACACGGCTGCCACCGTGGGCTGGAGCAGCATGAGTGCACAGGGAGGGAGGGGGGGTTCGGCACCCTGGGGACATGGGAGCTGCTCCTCCAGGAAACCTTGCAGAGCCCCAGGCATCGCAGCACACCTGGGGCAGGGACAAGGGGGTTTCTGCTGCGTGACATTGCTGCACCCTCGCCAGCCCGCCGCGGCGGGGGGGGGGTGGGGGGGGCAGCCAGAGACGGCTCGGGCTGGACGGCCAACAGCTTGAGGAGCAACTTTGCTTTTGAGCAGCAAATAGCCAGTCTGGAGCTGAGATGTTCCACAGGTGCAGGCCTGTGAACCCACCTTGCCCTGCTTGTCCTTGCCGGGGGCCTAGGCCCCTACCCAAACCACCCAGCAGCCCCCAGCTTGGGGTGCTGCTGCCAAAAACATCCCCCTCCAGCTTCTCCCCTTCAGCAAAAGAAAGTGCAGCCTGTCCTCGGCGGGGGACAGGAGCCTGACCCCATGGCCTGAGCCCCCCCAGCCCTGCAGTGGGGCTTTCTGGGCTGGGCAGGGGACCAGGGGGACCGGGGACGGGTTTTCCCTTCCTGCAGGTGCAGGAGTGAACACTCGGTGCTGTTAAGCTCCCTTTGTGCTGGAGGCTGCCCTCTTGCAGGGCTCTGGAGGGGAGGCTCTGGGCTGTGCTCGGGATGGAGGGAGGCACCCTTCGCCCCAGGGCCAGCTGCCGTTTTTTTCCGTAACACGATGCAGCAGCTCGCCTTTCTCCCAGCCAGCACAGCTGCTGCCCGCAGCGAGAGGCTGCCTGCTCTGGTGCTGCCCTCCAGCTTTTCCAGCCTCGGGGGGGCTTTTCCAGCCTTGCTGTGAGGGAAGAAAGTAGGAAAAGGCGACGAGCATCCCACAGCATCATGTTAAGATTGGGAAAGGCAGAGTTTGGCCAGGCGATAGGGACGCAGCTGGCAAAGGGGGGATGGCGGTCACGGCCCCCGATGGAGGGGACACCCACGGGGGCCAGCACGGTGTCTGCTCCAAAGGATCTCGGTAACAGCCTGGCGATCTCCGTGGGTGCTGCGTGAGGACTGTAGGTGCCCAGGTGCTGTGGTCCCAGCCCTATGCATGCTGCATACAGCCTGATGACAGCTCCATTGTGTCCCCAGGTGGCCAAGGATGTCTCCGTGCGGCTCCACAATGAGCTGGAGGCGGTGGAGAAGAAGAGGATCAGGCTGGAGGAGGAGAATGAGGACCTGCGCCAGCGGCTCATCGAGACAGAGCTGGCCAAGCAGGTGGTGCAGAATGAGATGGACAAGCTCCGAGAGGTGAGGGGGACATGGAGGGGGGACTGGGAGGCATCCCCAAGGCTCTGCCCATAGCAGGAGTCCTGGCCCTGCACCGTGGATCCCCCATCCCTGCTTGTGTTGCTGAAACCCAAACTGTGCTGCAGATGCTTGCAAAACCCAAGCTTCATCCCATCCTGCAGGCATGGGGTGGCTCTACCTCGTCCCAGGAGGGTGCTACGGGAATTCTCCCCTGCATTAGAGACACTTTATACGTCCTTGGCCACTTGCTCAGCCCTGGACCATGCCCAGCTCCCACTGGCCAAAGAACTGCTCTATGTGTGGAGTCCACCATGTCCCTGGCACAGTGCCGGGCTGTATCCTGGCTGCATGCTGCTGGTTCAAATCAAGCTGAGCCACAGGGCTGCACGGCAGCGATGTCCCAGCAGTGTCCTGGTGGTGCTGTGGAGCTGGCTGGGTGCACAATCCCATCTGTGTCCTGGGAAGCCATGTGCCATGCACAGGTCCAGGGCGCTCCGTGCTGTGACGAGTTTGGGACCAGCTCCCAGCCAGGAGCGATGTCATCCCCGGTGACAGGAAAGGCATCCCTGTGACAGTGTGGGCTCGTGATCCATTGCAGCAGTTGTAACCCACTTCCCTACTGCCCGGGATGCCTTTGGTCCCTGGGGAGCCTCGGGAAGCGTTGCTGGCTGCGGCGTCAGGGCAGCGCGTGGGAGGAGGCATGCCGTGGAAGAGCTCGGGCCCTGCTCCCGCTGAGGACAGGGACACAAGGCAGGGAGGGCTCCCTCTGCCCCCAGCCGTGCTCCCCTGCGTGGCAGGGCAGGGCGCCAGCACACGGCTTGGCATCTCCATGGCCAGCTCCGCTTAACGCCGGGGCCAGCTGGCGAGCTGCAGGACCCAGACACAGGTGCACCCATCCCCTCTGCAGCCACCCTCTTGTGGGGGGTGGCACGGAGCAGCGTCACCCTGGACGGGGTGTCTTGTCCCTCCGCTGCGCAGCCTCCGCTAACAGGCGTGAAATGGGTTTCCCTGCAGCCAGCAAGTGTGGTCTGAATAACAAATGGCAGCAGCCCGAGCTGGGCTGGAGGACTCTCGGGCTTGAAAAACAGGCAGAGAAAATGGTTGCACGGTCAATGTGCAGGGAGACCCGAGTGCCAGCTGCTGCCTTGCCCTGGCAGAAGAGCGTGGGACAGGATGCATCCCCTCTCTGCAGCTGTGTGAGCCCAAAGGGGACGCTGCCGGCTGGCACAAGACCCAGCACAGCTCAGCGCACAGCTCCCGAGCTCGGGATGGCGTGTCCCCAGGCTAGCAAGGGCATTGGGGTTACTCACTCATTGCAGAGCGCTAATTAGACAAACGAGTGAGTTAACAGCCCTCCTCCATGGCAGAGCTTGTTAGCAGCCAAGCCAACGAGGAGTGGAGGCTGCGCAGGGCTGGGCTCACCCCTAAGGGCTGATTATTTCTCCCTTCCAAGAGGTTTCTCCCATAATTGGATAATTGTTGGGATGGACAGATCATCCCCAGAGGCGTATGCATTTGCCTCTTCGCCTCTACCCCTCTGTGACATCTCCTGGGGGGCGGGAGAAAAGTGGGATGGGGCTGAGTACCCCATGCCAAGCCTGCTGCATCGAGCTCGGCCACAATGAAACCCTTGGGCACGGCCACCCCAAGGGGCGCACCCAAGGTGGAGCGATGACAGCGCCCCTCTGCCCCAAGGTGCTGTGCTTGGGGCTGGGCGATTGCCCTTTTCCAGCCCTGGTCCCTGGCACGGTGGGGGCGAGGGATGCCAGGGTGGCACAGCCAGCCCCTAGGAGAGGCTCTGCAGCAGCAGCAGCTCTAGCAATGGTCGTGGCCTTAATAGGAAAGCCTGGAGCCCGGCACCTTGGCACAAGCAGCAGCTTACATTTCACAGCTGCTTTCTTTGGCTGCTGGGCCTCAGCGCCAGCTTGGAATTAGGTCCAGGGTGGCCACGTGGATCGGCCGGCGCTCATGGAGGGCTGCATGGATGTTCTTGAGGGTTTTCTCCCAGCTCTGCTCCCTGCTCTGGGCACCCATGTTTTTCCCCCCTTCCAGTCTCCCTTATTGCTCTGTCTGGCCTCTCCATCTCCCAGCTGCCCTCGCTAGCCTGGAGCTCGTCCCTTGTGTCCCCAGTGACCCCGAGACCAAAGTCAGCATTGTCCTTCTGAGAAGCCCTCCCCACAGCTGAGCGACCAGGACATGCCCCTTGCCTGGGGAAGAGGCAATGGGGAATGGCATCATCTGCTGCTCCTGCACTGGGATGCCCTGAGAGCCATCCTGTGGCTGGGGGGTTGGATCCCCTGCTCCGTCCAGCCCTGAGGACCGACCACGACTCAGCCTCTCCACCGCTGGTTTCCTGCTCACCCCTGCTCTCCCACTGCTCGCTTGCCTGTGGGGGAAATTTCTGGCCAAACCTCAAGATACGGTGCTTGCCAGTCCAGCTCCCCCAGTGCAAAGGGCCTCAGCTCACTGGGGCTCTGGTGTCATCCTGGGGTTCACAAGCAGATGGAGAAGTCAGAGCTGATGTCCCTCCACACCGGGTCTGTCTGTCTGCGCTGGGGTGCCGTGCCATTGCTGTGGGTAACAGCTCTCTCTCCTCTTTGCAGAATTCCCTTAAGAAGCGGGGGTCCCGTTCCATCGGGAAGACCGAGAAGAAGCCGTCAGTGCAGGTATGGGCACCGGCATGTCTCGTGGCCCACCAGCACCCTGGGTTGTGGTGCCAGCTGGAGACTACGCCTGGCCCAGAAGTAAATCTGGGCATGGCAGTGCCATATCCTTGCTTGCAGGGCTCCCCTGCCTTTCAGAGACCCTGCATAAGGGAGGGATTGATGTGCTGAGTCATCCTCGTTGTCCTCAACCGATCCCTTGTCTCCTTTATCAATGCAGCATCAGTGGCCTCTGGTGGCTTTAACCCTTTCCCTGTGCCAAGATGCCAGTGAGGAGCTGAAGGACTTTGGCTTTTACATTGCAAAGCTGCTTCTGCTCTTGGATTGCGGCTGCTGCAGCCTGGGTCCCTCCTGCCTGCGCCAGCAGCTGTGCTGGAGCATGGCCCGGGAGCCCCCCAGCGTTTGGGGGAGCTGAGGGTCCCTGTGGGCAATGGCTGGGGGCTGCGCTGTCCCTGGCCCGCCCCCGGCCACCTGGG
>NW_009259494.1:1613794-1616136 GCF_000687185.1 Egretta garzetta | reverse complement strand
GACTTCAGCTGCCACTTGCTGTTGGGCTGAGCTGCTGTGAGTCGCTAATGCTGTTACCGGGGCTCGGAGGGGCAGAGCTGCTGTTGCGGGAATAGGCATGCAAGTGTTTTAATGCTGGAAAAATCCTCTTGCAAAGGCAAAAGACCTGAAAGGTTTATTGTGGGGAGTAGATCTGCTCCCCCAAAGCTGGGGCAAGGGAGGGAGACCCTGCCGAGACACTCCTGCCACACGCTGCTGAGAGCAGCGGGGTCCCCGAGCCCCCGAGGGTTTCTGGGTGACCTGTGCCATTGTTGGCACAGCCCACTCTGCAGCCGAGCGACAGGCTTCCCCAGGCCCTCAAAGACTTTCTCCTTCGGTCTTTTATTTATCATCTCCCTTTAACTCCATTCAGGCCAGCTGATGGTCCCAGAGTCCTGCCCCTCATTTCCCCAAAGAGTAGAGCACGGCTTTGCACCTACCCCGGGCTGTGCCCTGAGCCAAGGGGGCTGCCCCGAGCCCCTCCATCACCCCCCTTCCCAAGGCTGCAATACAGCCCCTCCTCTGCCTCTGCCCGGGGCAGGAAACAAACCCCAGCCCTGGGCTGCAGTAACCCCCACTCTGCTTCCCACATCCCACGGAGCTGAGACCCCTCAGCCTGGGGACGCGGGGCTGGATGTGGCCCCAGCTCTGCAGTGGGACCAATGCTCCAGGAAAGGAGCTGGAAAGCAAATCCTGAGCTTCCTTGGGTGCAAATGCCCCTGGACGCGGCCCCTGCCGGCGCTCCTTCTCGCGCACAGCCGTGGCCCCGCAGGCTCAGATGCTCGTGACTCATCCGTGGCTTCCTGGGCCCCTTTCCTGCCCGGCTGCACTGAGCGAGTGTTGGCGCTCATCGAAAATGGAGCTGGGGGGGGACAGACTCAACACTGAGGTCTGCCCTGGATCCCAGGGGCGCTCAAGGTGGTCTTGGGGACGTGCATGTGCCTCCAGAAATGCCCTGGGGCAGAGGGACCAGCGATGCCCAGGGGCAGAGGGACATGCTAGCCTGCTGCTTTTTTTTTCTGGAAAAACAGGAACTGAGGTCATGTCTGCCCTGGCGGGGAGAGCGGCTGCACCGGCCCTCCCCTAATCTCCGCAGCTAATTGGGGGGGGCACAGCTTTAATGCGCCTTAGTGAGGCCACATCCCCGTGCACGAGTGCGGAAGAGCAGCAGGGTGGTTCCTGTGGTCACGGCAGGGCGTTTGGGGAATAAAATGGCACCCCAAACCCCTGGAAACTCCCTCATCATCCCTGGCCTCAGTATTAGAAAGAGGGGGATAGCTTGTTTCTGCCAGCCAAGGGAATAGGAAAGGGGATGAGTTCACCCTGACAGAGGGCTGCTGGGGCCAGCAGCCACCCAGCCAAAGGGCTTGGCCACCTCCAGAATCCACCCAGGGCTCCAGCGGGTGCCGCGGGGCAAGGGTCACAGCCCAGCAGGTCCCCTTCTGGCAGGCACCACACTGGGGCTCGGAGCACTCGAGTGACCCCACGGCACGGGAAGCCACGAGCTGGACGTCAGGAAATCCTGGTCCTCCATCCAAAAAGCTTTCCAAAGCAGAGTAACGGTCTGCCTGGGCAAATAGCCAAGATCCTAACTGCTAAATTTAAAAAAAAAAAAACAAACACGTGGAGAAACGGTCCCAAGAAGCAAAGGGGCTGGGAAAGGGACCAGTGAGCTGAAGCAGGGGGTTTGCCCGGGTTTTCTGTCCCCTGGGAAGGTGACAGCAGCAAGGACAAGTTTTGGGCAAGGGCTGGGACTTTGGGAGGTTTCCAGCTGAAACCACTGCTTCTCCGCCCCATGATGGAGCGTTTGGGGCTGAGCAGGAGGAGCAGAGCCCTGGCGCAGGGGGGTTGCAGCAGCAGCAGCAGCGCCGGTTGTTTCAGTGCTTGCCAGCTTTCAGGAGGAAACCTTGTTGGTGGCTTTTACTTTGCTCTAGAGTCTGACAGCTTTCCCTCCCCCTCCTCCCCACAGTGGATCGGGCTGTGGCAGGGCTGTGCTTGGTCCCCATATCCCCAGTGGTGGCTCGATGTCCTCCCTGGGGCCAGAGCCAAGGGTCTCCTCGCCCAGGCATCCTGCCCTGTGTCTGGGCTCTCCCTGAAAGCCTCCAGGATGGATATCAAAGTTTTTCCCCCACCATGAGCGGTGACTTCAACATCCCTGGGATCACCGGGGGGGGGGAGGGGGAGCGCAGCATGCCCCCAGGGCTCGCTCAGAGCCACCACGGCCCCTGCAAGTGCTTTTCTAACGCCCATGCCTTCTTGGTCCCCAGGAGGACAGCGCGGACCTGAAGTGCCAGCTGCATTTTGCCAAGGAGGAGTCCGCACGG
>NW_009259494.1:1608808-1610023 GCF_000687185.1 Egretta garzetta | reverse complement strand
GCGCAGCATGCCCCCAGGGCTCGCTCAGAGCCACCACGGCCCCTGCAAGTGCTTTTCTAACGCCCATGCCTTCTTGGTCCCCAGGAGGACAGCGCGGACCTGAAGTGCCAGCTGCATTTTGCCAAGGAGGAGTCGGCCCTGATGTGCAAGAAGCTGACCAAGCTGGCCAAGGAGAACGACGGCATGAAGGAGGAGCTGCTGAAGTACAGGTCTCTGTACGGGGACCTTGACAGCTCCCTCTCTGTGGAGGAGCTGGCTGACTCACCCCATTCCCGGGAGGCCGAGTTGAAGGTCCACCTCAAGCTGGTGGAGGAGGAAGCCAACATCCTCAGCCGGAGGATCGTGGAGCTGGAGGTGGAGAACCGTGGGCTGCGGGCAGAGATGGATGACATGAAGGGCCATGGGGACAGAGAGCTGCCAGGGCAGGATGTGCGGTTCCTGGCGGGTGTCTCAGGCTGCGGGGATGCAGGGGACACGGTGGCAGAGCTGCGCCGGCACCTGCAGTTTGTGGAGGAGGAGGCCGAGCTGCTGAGGCGCTCACTGCTGGAGCTGGAGGACCAAAACAAGCTCCTCCTGAATGAGCTGACCAAGTACAAGTCGGACCACGAGCTGGATGTGACGCTGTCGGAGGACAGCTGCTCGGTGGTCAGCGAGCCCTCACAGGAGGAGCTGGCCACAGCCAAGGTGCAGATCAGCGAGCTGAGTGGCAAGGTGAAGAAGCTGCAGTATGAGAACCGCGTGCTGCTCTCCAACCTCCAGCGCTGTGACCTGGCCTCCTGCCAGACCACCCGGCCCATGCTGGAGACGGACGCTGAGGCTGGCGACTCAGCACAGTGCATCCCCACTGCCGGCTGGAGGGATGGGGTGGGCAGCAATGAAGACGATGGGCAGGACAGGGTGCCTGGTGGTGGGAAGGTGCCCGATGGTCCTGCCAAGGTGCTTAAACCAAAGGACCTGGAGACCTTGCTGGGCATCCGGGACCAGGCAGCACTTGTCAGCAAAGCGATCGACGTCTTGATTTCAGATGCCAATGGCTTCACATCCGGGCTGAAGGCTTGCTTGGACAACGAGTGCTTGGGGGGGCTGCTGGGCGAGGCGGTGGGTAGCGGCGGAGAGAGCCCCAGCGATGCCAAGCTGATGAATGTGCTCCTCAAGCGGCTGGGCGTGCTCCAGCAGGACCTGGGCTGCTTCACGAGAAAGGTGGACCACCTCACC
>NW_009259494.1:1605716-1608636 GCF_000687185.1 Egretta garzetta | reverse complement strand
CCGGCCCCGGCAGCCACGACACCACCAAAGAGGGGCTGCAGAAGGAGCATGCCTCTGACTTCCAGGTACGGGCTTCTTCCCACGTCCCCCGCAGCTTCCGCTTTATTTGCTGCCCCGTTTCCTCCCGCTTTAACGGAGCAAACCCCGATCCCCAGCGTAACCTCCCTCCTGCCTCTCCAGAGCAAACCCCTGACTAACACCTTGCTGCATGCCAGTGGCACCGGGGACAAGGTAGGACTCTGCTCCAACAGAGTGTGCCCAGGGCAGGACGCAGGGGGCATCCTGGAGCTTCCCGGCACGGGATGGTTGTGCTGAGGCTGCGCTGCCCACAGCCAGGGGCTCACAGGTGCGATCCCACCTTAGCAGGGGCTGATGTTTCAGCTCCTCCCCCCAGCTCAGCCCAACATCCCTGGCTTGGAAGCTCTTTGCTTATTGGGGATGAGCTGGATGGGGATGGAGAGCAGCCTCTTGAAAGCAGCCCAAATTGCAGGGACCCCAGTTTCAAGAAGCCTCAGCCCCCAGTGGTACCCAGGCAGGGTAATTTGGAGAGAAAAGGCTCCAGGGCAAATCTGTGCCCAATGGGGAACACCTTCAGAGCAGCAGGGAGCAGCTCATGCCCTGCCATCCCCCTCTCCGGGGGCCCCAGCTCATGCCGGGCACCAGGGACGTCAGTGGTGGCTGGGGCCGTGGACACAAGCCCCTGTCTGGAGCACACTCACTTGTTCAGAGTCCTATTTTTTTGCATGTGGTCCCACCAGCCCCAGGTCCCAGTCTCCCCCAGTCACTGCATGGCACCGTAACTGGTGTTTGCACATTTTTTCCCTCTTTCTCTCTTTTTTCCCCTTTCCCCAAACAATCCAGGCCACGTGTCTCCTCATCCTGTGTTTCCTTTTGGTTTCCGCATTGTCTCCCGCCATGGTGATGAAGCTCCTTCTCCTCCTCATCCTTTTTGTTGTCTTGTAGTTCTTTACTGTTTCGGAGACCCATTGTTTTGTTTTCTGGCTTTTTTTTCTTCCCGCTCTTTTGGTTTGTTCTCATTAACTTGCCCACGCATGCAGCAGCCTGATTTTAGGGACGCCGACCCTTACCGCATCCCCCACACCAAGGACATGGACCCCGCGCATCCCCGGAGCTACAAAACCTGCCGCCCTGAGGAGAACGACTCCTACGCCACCGAGGTACGATGCCAGCAGGGAGCCATGCCCCTCGGCCAGCGGGGCTGGGGACAGGGCTACGAGGACGGGGCTGTCTCCCTTGAGAGCCAGGGACAAGGGAAGCTGCAGAGCCCCATCGGGGAGGGACTCGGGGAGGCTCAGCCAGGTGCCACCCACTGTCCCCATCCCCTCTTTGGGCCGTTGCAGATGAAGGAGCTGCAGCTGGTGCTGTCGGAGGCCAACGAGAGCCTGCGGGGACTGCAGGAGCAGCTCTCACAGGAGAGGCAGCTGAGGAAGGACGAGGTGGACAACTTCTCACAGAAGATCTGCCAGGTGAGTAGGCAGCAGCCCCAAACCCTGGGAGAGAGGGCGTTCCCCATGCCCACAGCTGTGCCACCTCCAGCCCCAAGCTGATGATCCACTTGGGGACCCAGGTGTCACCTGGCACCGCACATAGCATGTCCCATCTTCAAGGGGCACAGGGGCTGAGCACAATCCTCCTTGCACATGGGCATGCAGCCATGCAGGGCTTCCACCCGTGGCAATGCCTCAATGGCCCCGCTGTCCCCAGCATAGTGCCAAGGCGTTGCAGCCTCCCATGGGGCTGGCACCATGCTCAGCCCAGACCCTGGGGTGGAGGCACCACGTTGCTGCCGCCAGCCCCTCTCTTGGAGCCTGCATATCTCCACAGCTGAAGGAGGATCACCAGAAAGCGCTGCTGCGGCGGGAGTTCGAGCTGCAGAGCCTGAACCTGCAGAGGCGGCTGGAGCAGAAGTTCTGGAGCCAGGAGAAGAACCTGCTGGTGCAGGAGTCACAGCAGTTCAGGCAGAGCTTCCTCCTGCTCTTCATGAAGCTCAAGTGGTTCCTCAAGCGCTGGCGCCAGGGCAAGACAGTGCACAGCGAGGGCGAGGACTTTTTGGAGGTACTGTGTGCTGAGGGACTCCCACCTTGGCTGCCACAGAGGGAGGACCACACTGTCAGGCATCCCTGGGGCTGTTCCTCATGCCTACGTGTGTCCCCCAGGGCTGCCTGGGTGTCCCCCATCCCTGGCCATGAGCTATGGGTCCTCTCATCACCCCAGCTGTGTGTGCCCTGCAGGTGAACAGCATGAAGGAGCTGTACCTACTGCTGGAGGAAGAGGAGCTCGCCCCGCAGCAGCAGGCAGACAACAAGATGTGCACTGGGGACGCCTGGACCCCCAACACGGTAAATGGGGTCCCCCGGGTGGTAGGATCAGCCCTCACTGTGGCTGCGTGGCGTGGGGTGGTGGCTGCTGTCAGGGTGCGTGGCTGGGAGGGGATGCTCCCTCTGGCTTGTCACCCCCAGGGGTGGTCCCCTGCTGTGGTGGCACCCCCTGTCCCTCACCCTGGGGGTGGGCAGCATGTGGGGTGCAGATGTAGAGAGGGCAGATCCCATGGGGTCCCACCCCGTTGGGTGCCCTCCAGCACAGGGCCCCAGCTCCCTCTGCTCACCCCCAATTCCCCGGCAGCCCAACGAGTGCATCAAGACGCTGGCAGACATGAAGGTGACCCTGAAGGAGCTGTGCATGGAGCTGCGGGAGGAGCGGCGCGGTGCCAGTGAGCTGCAGCAGCAGTTCACCAAGGCCAAGGCTGCCTGGGAGATGGAGCGCACCGAGCTCAAGTGCCACATCGCCCAGGTGGGAGCCCCAGGCACCCCGTGGACGGGTGGAGCTGCCCCGTGCCTGGTGGGGACGTGGGGTTGGGGGCTGGAGCTCCCCCGTGCCTGGTGGGGACGTGGGGCTGGGG
>NW_009259494.1:1600118-1605685 GCF_000687185.1 Egretta garzetta | reverse complement strand
GTGTGGGGCCCCCCCGTGCCTGGTGGGGACGGGGGGCTGGGGGCTGGGGCTGCCTGTGCTGTGTGCCAAGTGCTGCTGTTGGGCAGGGCTGGCTGGCAGGGTGGCACTGTGGGCATCTCAATTAGCAGCCGCTCCAGCAGCTGAGTTTCTATAGCAACGGGGCTGGCAGGAAAATCTGACTGTGGAGCAGCAGAGGATGCTCTTTATTCCTCGCTGGTTTTGTCTGGGGTGGGCGGGATGGTACCATGGCTCAGCACCCTCCCCGGGACAGGCGTCTGGGAGCGATGTCAGAGTCCTCCTCTCCTCCATGCCCCACCGTGGCAGGGGACCACCCCTGGGGGTCACAGCATAGGCAGGGGCTCTGCACCTCTGCGGATGCTGCAAGAGGGATGTGTGGCTGCAGCAAGGGCAGGAGTGGAGGGAGGACACCCTCAGCACTGGGGGAACCTCCTGCCTGCTGAAGTGGTCCCATCAGTCCCCTGGCCCTGCCCTGCCCTCACAGCGATGAGGGTTTTCCACTCCCTTGCACTGTGCTGGCAGCAGCCCATGGCCATACATCAGCTCCGCTCTCTGGAGCAGTTGCCAGCACCTCCCAGGTGGGATTTCTCCAGGCAGAGCTCAGCAGTGGTCCCCAATTCCCCTCTCTCCCCTGCAAAAGAGAGCAGAGCTGCCGCAGTGGCAGCACCCCGGTTTCAGGTGCCTCTCTGGCTGCCAGCGACAACAGCACCCCCAGGGTCTGCCCTGCCATCCCTGCAGGTGATGCTGCCCCTCTCCAGGAGCTGGGTCCAGCCGGCAGAATTGCAGGCCGAGCACAGCTGAGCAGGCAGGACGTTCAGCCTGTCTCCCACCGGGTGATGTCTGCTGGCCCATCTGGCACAGCATGGGCTGCAAGCCAGGGCCAGCTGCAGCTCGGCTGCGCCCACGGGTGAGCCGTGCTGTGCAACATGGCCTTGGGAACATGCTTACTGCCCGACCTGGGCAGCGTGGGACCTGCCCTAGGAACCGGCATGCCCACAGCCTTGCCCCTTTGCTGGGGATATCCAGCACCACACTGGATCCAAGTCCACCACAGCCACCAACATGTCCCTGCAGCTGGAGTCGAAGGCAGGCAAAGGGATCACGGAGCGCACGCTTCCGGACTGGAAGGTGGCGTTGAAGAGGGAGCGTGAGGAGCACCAGCATCTCCTAGCCGAGTCCTACAGTGCTGTCATGGACCTCACCAAGCAGCTGCAGATCAGTGAGAAGAACTGGAACCAGGAGAAGGTGGAGCTGCTGGCCCGCTTCAAGGAGGAGCAGCAGCAGGCAGAGCAGCAAGCAAAGGACCTGCAGAACAAAATCAACCAGGTACGGTGTCCCCCCATCGTTAATGTGTCCTCCAGCCTCTGCTGCCTGCCCCCTGTGCATGCCCTGAGACAGTGCAAATGCTCTCAGGGCACACACTGGGGGCAAGTGGCAAATGCTTTTGCTTGCCCAGAGGGGCACATGTTGCACACGTTGAGTGACCGACACGTTCTCCAGTTGCAGAAAGGAGCCAACCCATGGGCATTGAAGCACTCTGAAATGGAGAAGCACAGCAGCAACTGGAAAGAGGTGGGCAAGAGAAGGCGGAGGGCTCTCGGCTTGCTTGCTGGGCTCAGGTCTATGCTCAGGGTTAGATGGGAGGTCATGTGAACCCCAAATAACACCCCCTTAAACAGCAAATGAGTTTGCAAGGAGGAGCACCAGGGATGAGGGAGGATGAGAGGATGGATAGCATGGCTGAACCCCAAGAGCTTCAGTGGGGTTCTAAAAAGTTGATTTAAAATAGATGTGGGCACAGTGAGCCCCATGTAGCCCTGGGAATGGGCTGCCAGGCCTGGGTGCACAGGGGAAGGTGGCCGTGCGGTAGAGGAGCGGTGTGCAGCCCCTGCTCCAGCCCGTCTGTGTGCTTTGGTCCCCTGCTTGCTGACAACAGAGCTTTCTTCTGTGTTCTCCTAGGCGCTCAATGAAAAAATCACAGACAAAGAGACAATCTCTGAAGCAGAAGCCAAGGGAACTAACCTCAAAAGGTGAGTGCGCTGGTGCCTGCGTGGTCCCTGGGGCACGGAGGGGGCTGTGTGGGGCTGTCCCCAGGCTTGGGAGCCCTGGCAGCCGGGGAGAGATGCAGCCATAGTCCGGGGTTGTCCTGGAGGCCACGGGCTCCCATGAGGAGCAGGACTGGGTGCCCGGGAGGGTCCCTCTGGGGTGGGGAGGGGGTGCCTCCAGCTGCCCCCCAACCTGCTGCTTTGTCCCCCTGTGAGCCCCATCTTCTCTGCTCCCACAGGACCAAGTCCGTTTCCTCCATGTCAGAGTTTGAAAGCTTGCTCGACTGTTCTCCCTACCTCCCTGGAAAGACTGCCCCTGGGCTGGGCGACCATTCCTGGGGCAAAAAGGCATCCGTGGCCACCCAGCTGCTGCCCAACGGGATCCGGGACAGTGCTGGCGTTCCTCCCTCAAACTGTACATATGTGAATATTGAGCAACCTGCTCCTGACAGCCTGGCCAAGGAGAAGCTGGGCATCTCCTCCTGGGACTACTCAAGGGCAACCAGCCTCTCCGGGCATGACCCAGCCCAGAAGCAAATGCAGAGGAGCTACACAGCGCCTGACAAGACGGGGATCCGCATCTACTACAGCCCGCCAGTGGTGCGGCGGCTGGAGGCACCTCTGGTGCACAACAAGGAGGGGAAGATCATGATCGAACCTGGTTTCTTGTTCACCATGGCCAAGCCGAAGGAGCCAGAGGAGTCAGCCAGTGCTGAGAGCACCTACAGCCAGTGGCTGTGCAACTTCTCCAAACAGCAGCGGGAGCTGCTGGATGGTGGCACGGTGGAGAGCGTGGTGCCGCCGGTGCCCCGCTTCCCACCATCATTGCACGACCTGGAGATCTCTGGCAACATGAGCGACGACATGAAGGAGATCACAAACTGCGTGCGGCAGGCCATCCGCTCCAGCTCGCTGGAGAGGAAGGTGAAAAGCGCCTCCAGCCAGACAGTGGGGCTGGCCCACGTGGGGACGCAGACCATCCAGACGGTGAGCATTGGCCTGCAGACTGACCTGCCACGCGGCAGTGGCGTGCACAGCAAGAGCTGGTCCCCACGCAGCTCCTCCCTTGTGTCTGTGCGCAGTAAGCAGATCTCCTCCTCCCTGGATAAGGTCCACTCCAGGATCGAGCGGCCATGCTGCTCCCCAAAATACGGCTCTCCAAAGCTCCAGAGGAGGTCTTCCTCCAAGCTGGATGCCTCCAAGGACAGGAGCCTCTGGAACCTGCACCAGAGCAAGCAGAATGGCTCTGCCTGGGCCCGCTCCACCACCACCCGTGACAGCCCCGTCCTCAGCAATATCAATGACGGCTTGTCCAGCTTGTTCAGCGTGGTGGAGCACACAGGCAGCACCGAGTCCATCTGGAAGCCAGGCTGCCCCGAGAGCAGCCGGGCCAAGCCAGAAGCACCTAAGTATGGCCTCGTGCAGGAGTTCTTCAGGAATGTCTGTGGGCGGGCGCAGAGCCCCACTGCCCCCCCAGAGAAGAAGGAGGCCACTGGGGAAGAGGGCAGCAAGAGAGCTGAGCACCCCAGCCCAGCCACCCACCACCCGGCCGAAAACATCTCCCGTGTCTTGAACAAGAAAGTCCTCAAGCAGAGCAGTTGCGAGGACCCCAAGCCCTCATCCCCCAGCCAGGGGAGTAAGGATGCAGCCCTGCGGGACCCCGACCTCATCTCGGCCATAGCCAGCGAGGTAATGAGGCAGGGTGCCCCCCGGGGTATCCCACTGCGGCGGCGGTGCCCGACCTCTCTAACCTCCCTGTGCCCTGTCTGTTTTTGCAGGACACGGCGTGTGACTGCAGCTCCCAGTCCCTCACCTCCTGCTTCGCCCGGCCGTCCCGCTCCACCGTCCGTCATTCCCCTTCCAAGTGCAAACTGCACCCCACGGACCCCCCCAGGGTGGAGGAGAAGCTGGGGGCCTCGAGTGAGTGAGGACGGGGGGCCGGGGGACGCAGCGTGCCTGCTATCCACTCTCCTGCTGGAAGAGCGCCCGCACTGACGCCCCGTGGGGGCCCCTCACGGAGGCGGCATGTGTGCATCTGTCTCCTAACCGTCCCCTCGCCCCTGGGGACGCTTACGAAGCAGATGTGGAGCTGGCGGCGGAGGCTGCCGGCAACCCTGGGGTGTGCGGGGACATCCCACTGGGGTGGCTGCTTCGCCTCCTGCTTGTGCGGAGACCCGCTCCCCCGGAACTGCTGCTGGTACTGGGGGGGCCTCGCCAGCCCCCACTCCCCCGGGAATGTCAGCTGAGACCCCGCCGTGCCGAGGGCTCACCGGGGCCCCGAGAAGGGGAGAGTGGCCGGCGGAGGCTGCTCATGGGCAGAGAGTGCTGGCTCCGGCCCCTGCAGCCGTCGCCATCGCTGCCCGCCCTGCCCGAGCTCCAGCACCCCCCTGCCAGCCCCGATTGCAGCGCGGTTGCATCAGCCGCAGGGCTGCACGTGCTTCCCCGGGCAGGAAGGAGGCGGGGAGGGTCCCTGCGGTCACTCGGGCTGGGCTGGGTGTGGGGGCGCTCCCTGCCACCCTTTCACTCTAAGGGGGGGCTGCTGAGGTCCTTCACTGCTGGGAAGGGTCCGGGCGGTCCCCCTGGCTCCTCCAGCTGCAGAGACGGGGACGCTGGCTGCACAGCTTGGGGAGAGACGGCATGTGCATGTGCGTGTGTGCACACTCGCGTGTGTGCATACCTCCTGCCCCCATCCCGAGGGGCCACAGCTGAAGTGCCCCCCCGCATTGCACCCACCTCCCTGCCTGGGGCCACTTGCAGTTATTTGCTCCTCCAAGTGCTGAATATACAGAATATACATATTTCTCTTTTTTTTTCTTTTTGTTTTTTTTTTTTCCTCCACTTTTGGCTCTGCCCAGATCCAGACAGCCTGCAATGTAAAACCAAGTGCATTTTAAAAATACTGAAATGAGCTACATTGGAGATGCACCAATTGGATTAAGAGATTGTGGATTGGGAGGCTGCAGCATGGCCCGCGGTCTGTGCCACATGTCTCTTGGTCACCACCAGAAAAAGCCTTATCTGGGGAGGGAGGGGGGCAATGGCCACAGCCCCCACAGCGGCGCAGAGCTCCCAGGGCTGGGGAGCTGCGTCCCAGCCCCACACAGAGCAGTACTGGTGCCCCTGTGCAGCCTCAGGATAGAACAGCATTTTCAGAGGAGGCTGCCTGACCCATTTTTGAGCTGCCTGCCAGGGGCCAGGCAGGGATTCACCCAGATGGAGCTGCCTGCAGACGCCCGCGCCTCCTGGGGCACTGTGCATTGCTCAGGGGCTGTGTACCTTGCTCTGGGGGCTCTATACATTGCTCCATGGCCTCAGTGCATTGCTCTGGGGCTCTGTACGCTGCTCCAGGACCTCTGTGGATTGCTCTGAGTCCGTGTACGCTCCGTATGCTGCTCCAGGGCCTCTGCCCATTGCTCTGAGGCTGTGAACACTCCAGGGGCTCTGTGCATTGCTGTCATCTCGCAGCTTTGCTTAAAAAAATTCTTCTGCTGCTGAAGCTGCTGC
>NW_009259494.1:1586096-1599946 GCF_000687185.1 Egretta garzetta | reverse complement strand
CCCCCGCCCTCCCACGGAGAAGCCGGGTCCTTGCACCCCGGCGGGCGCAGTGCTGCTGCGGGCAATCTGTTGTACATAGATTCTTTCGGGGTGGTTTTTAGACTTTTCATTGGTTACTGGGGTTTTGGTTTTGTTTGGTTTTTTTTTTTTTTTAAAGACTCTCTACTTTTGGAATGTGGTTTCTCATTTTTACTGCCTTTTAATTATTTGTAATATTGGTCAGTTCTGTCTTACTCTGTAAATAGCGGTGCTGGGCATTACCCACGGGGCCAGAAGCCAGCAGGGGATTCACAAAGGTGATGGGGAAAATCTGCTTGAGGTGTGGAGGTGGCTGATTCGGCCCCATCCTCCCCGCATACCAGCGCCCGGCCTGGGGAGAAGCTTTGGGCAAAGCCATGCTTGCCCCTGACCTGTCCTCCTGCTTCCTCTTGCCAGCCCATGCTGAAGTTGCATGAAGGGCACCTTCTGCCCTGATGACGGGCCCCCTGCCCACCCCGTCCTGCACCCCTGTACCATGCCTGCTTGTTGTGTGATGAATAAAGGCCCTGCACCCCCTCACCCGTGCCCTTGGTGCTGCCTTCCTGGGCTGCGGCAGGGGGACCGCAATGCCTGTCCTGTCTGGGGAGCTGGTGCCGCTGCGGAGGGGAGTGTGGGGTGGCTGGGGCACCCATGGATGAGGAGATGCACCTAGCTCCTGTCTCTCCATCCTGCCAGCTGCCCAGCCCACACACAGTGTCCCGTCATCTCCTTGCCCACCTGCTTCTCCCTGACTTCATCCCCATGCGGTGACCTTGGCTGTGCCACACCACCATGGCTCCCTGTCATCACCCATGGGTCCTCCACAGCCTCGCTGCCAGGGCTGTGTCACTCTGTGCTGGGTTCCTCTCAGCTCCATGTTGTTCCTGTGCTGCTGGTGCTTCTTATGCCTCCCCTGTCACATCCCATCTTCCCCAGCCTGCATGCAGACGCCACATCCCCTTTCCCATTGCTGCCCATGGCTTCTTGACCTTGTGCCCCTCATCACCTGCAGGTCCCAGCCTCCTCCAGGCTCACTACATTAAATTGTCCCTCCCTGTGGTCCTTCATCGTCCACCATGACTCCAACCTTTTGCTCCTCCATCATTCTTCATGTCCCATCCATTTTGTCCCTGCTCTTTGATCCCTTATAGAATCATCATAGAATCATAGAATGTTTAGGGTTGGAAGGGACCACTAGTGGTCATCTAGTCCAACCCCCCTGCAGTGAGCAGGGACACTGCTAACTAGATCAGGTTGCTCAGAGCCCCATCCAACCTGGCCTTGAATGTTCCCAGGGATGGGGCCTCCACTACCTCTCTGGGCAACCTGTTCCAGTGTTTTACCACCCTCATTGTAAAAAATTTCTTCCTTACCTCTAGCCTGAACCTACCCTGTTCTAGTTTAAAACCATTTCCCCTTGTGCTAACACAGCTGGCCCTACTAAAAAGACGTTCCCCATCTTTCCTATAGGCCCCCTTTAGGTACTGGAAGGCCGCAATCAGGTCTCCCCGTAGCCTTCTTTTCTCCAGACTGAACAAGCCCAACTCTCTCAGCCTGTCCTCATAGGAGAGGTGCTCCAGCCCTCGGATCATTTTTGTAGCCTTCCTCTGGACCCGTTCCAACAGTTCCATGTCCTTCTTGTGTCCTTATGTCTCATCCTTGTTAGCCTCTATCCTCAATCACATCCCTTTCTTCCTTCATGTGCTCTTCCATTGCTCACCATGTCCCATCCCTCTCCATTCTGCTCTTTCATCGCACACCTAACTCATCCCAGCCCTTCTCCCTGTTCTGCTCCATCACCCACCCATCCCATCCCTCCTTCCTATGGTCCATCACCCACCATTCCTGTGTACCTCCATCTTTCATGTTCCACCCCTCCTTCCACTGTTGCCCACCCATCTCACCCATCCTTCCTGTGCTCCTGTCACCCACTGTGTCCTCTCCCTCCCTGCCATACTCCTCCATCACCCACCATGTCCCATCCTTTTTTTATGTGCTGCTCCATTGGTCACCATGTCCTGTCCCTTTTTCCTGCGCTCCTGCATCCTCCATCATGTCCTGTTCCTTGTGCTCTGCTGTCACCCACCACCTCACAGCCCTCCCTGTTCTCCTCCACCCCTTTAATATCTCATTTCTCCTTCCACAGTCCTCCCAGAGCGTGCTCCTCAGTTATCCGCTGTGGCCCATCCCTACCTGCCATGCCATGCTCCTTCATTGCCAACCAAGTCCCCTCCTGCTCTCCTGTGCTCCTGCATCCTATGTTACATCCTATCCCTCCTTCTTGTTCTCCATCCCCCACAACACCCCATCCCTTCTTCCTGCACAATTCCATTACCCACCACCTCCCATCCCTCTGTCCTGTGCTCCTCCATTGCCCTTCATATTGCACCTTCTTGTCACACTTGCATCCCATCCCTCTCACCTGCTCCTCCTTCATCTACAGTCCACTCTACACCTGCATACCACTCCTCCTTATCCTCATCCACCTCCCACCATCTCCTCATATCTTTTCTTCCTTTTCCACCTCCAGCCTATCCCATCCATCCTCATCCCGCTTTGCCTCCAGTTTCTCTTTTCCTTTCATATTCCTTCTTATGTCAGCATCTCACTATCTCTACTCATCCTCCATTAACTCCCACCATCACCTCAATCCATTTCAACCTCCTCCACTTCTTATCTTTTCCCCGTCTTTGTTCATCTTCTTCTACCTCCTATCTCCTCATCTCCTTCATCCTCCTCCAATTCCCCATCCCAAAATCTACCCTCACCTCCCACAATTACCCCATCCTTCCAGCTGCCAGCATCACCCAATCCCACCACCTCCTTCACCCCTTCATTTCCAGTCCTCCCCCCTTGTGCTTCTCTGTTTCCCGCCATCTCCTCATCCATCGTCCTCCATTGCCCATCAGTCTTGCCTTACTCTTAACCCTTAAATGTCTCTCCATCGCTCCTGTCATCCTTGTCCATTTCCCACTGTCTCATCCCTTCCTTCATCTCCACCTCTGAGGGGGAGATGTCCTCCACCACCTGCCATCTCATCTCTCATTGTTTCCCTCTACTGCCCATCATTTTGCTCACCTTCTTCAGCCTCCTCCACCTCCTACTGTCCCCTATCCTTTCCCATACCCCAACGCCACCCACTGTTTGCCTGTTCTTCCTCATCCTCCACTTTCTACCATCTGTCTGCTCTTCCTCATCCTCCTCCAACCTCTCTTTTCCTCTTCATTGTCCTCCACTTGCCACCGCCTCCCATAACTTCTCCCTCCTTCGCCATCTCATGCCTCTTCTTCCTCTACCTCAGTCTCTCTATCCTTCCTGTGAACCTCTACCTCCCATTGCTCCGCATTCTTTTTCATGCTCTTTTATCTCTTGCCCTGTCCTTTCTTATACCTGATCTCTGATTATTTCACCATCCCTTGTCATTCATCTCCTGCAGTCTCTGTTTCTCCTCATACTCCTCCACCTCTACCCATCTCCCCATCCCTCCTTAGCCTCCAAGTGTCCCATCTACCTCACAGATTTTCTCTCCACCCCTTCCTGACTTCCAACTATCCTCCCTTACCTCCAACCATCCTCCCTTACCTGACACCTCCCTCTCTCACTGTCCTTTCATTCTCCTTCACCCCTGAACTCCATCCTGACCTCCCATCTTCTCCCAACCTGACCTCTCCCATTCTTCCTCTCCTCTGTCCTCCCTGCACTCTTTTACTCCCAGAACATCTGACTCCTGCTATTATTTTGTCCTTCTCTTCCTCCTTCCCCATCCCTTACCACCCAGGAAAGCCACCTCCGACACAGCCATCCCTGATGCAAGCAGGAAGGGCCCTTATCATTGGGAATGGGATGCGTGGCTAGGTTAGATGGAGAATCAGCCTCCCATCCCATCCCTGCTACTCAAGGAACTTTCAGGGAAGAGGTAACAGCCACAGCTTGCAGGCTGGGAGATTCATGCTGGATATCAGGAAACACTTCTCCTCAGGGCTGGTGCAGCTGGAACTGGTCACTGGGGAAGTGGGAGGATCTCTGCCCTTGGCAGATTCTAAAACTGAGCTAGTCAAAGTCACCAATGTCCCGATTTAGCATTAGCAATAACTATTTTGGAACACAGAGCTCAGCCAGAGCCCCCTGAAATCCCTTCAAGCACACACACCTTTGGGAGAATCCTCCAAGCAGTGGAGGATTTCCAGCAGGGGCAAGAAAGGCCAGACATGGCTTTGAATACAGTCCTTGGGATGCTGCAGGACATGAGGCACCATCCCTGCCACTTGCAGCTGCTCAAGCAAGTTCATCCCACACTGCTCAAGCAAGCCACCTAATGCTTCTTGAGCAGGACCACGTCAGCCTGCTTGAGCAGGATCATCCCACACTGCTTGAACAGGACCACTCCATGCTGTTCAAGGACCACCCCATGCTACTCCAGCAGGACCATTCCATGCTGCTTGAGCAAACTCACTCCACGTTGCTTGAGAAGGACCACCGTAATGCAGCTCAGGCAGAACCATCTTGTGCTGTTTGAGCAGGAACACCCCATGCTGCTTGAGCAGGACCTCTCCAGGCTGCTTGAGCAGGGTCATCCAACATAGTTGGAGAAGAACCTTCCCATGTTGCTCAAGCAGGACCACCCCATGTAGCTTGAGCAGGACCAGTCCAAGCTGTTCAAGCAGGACCATCCCAGGCTGCTTGAATACCATGGGCCAAGCCAAAATGGCTTCCTGAAAGACTGCAATCCCTGAGATGGCCCCTCAGACCATAGAGCCAGGGACTCTTGCATCATCTTTGTTTTCCTTCCCACGGGCTAGGCCATCCCTACATGGCCATCCCCTTCCAATGACCTTATGGTTGTACCAGGGCACAGGGCTGCTGGCACTACTGCCAAGGGGAGGACAGGTGTCTTCTCCATTCCGAGGGAGCCCTGTACCCTGAGGGACCCACACACGGGGCCCATTCAGAGCATCCCGCATCACACGCACAAAGGCCAGCTGGCCTCACTTGATTGCGGACTTTGCCTTGCAATGTTGGAGGCTCCCAGCCATCCCATGGAGGGGACCCTGCCCTTACCAAGGTGATGTATCTGAGAGATCATCACACTGTAGTATGGGCAGGGACAGGGCAGCCAGTGTCTTGACAGGGTGGGGGTGACGTTTGTAAAGTGTTCCCATCCACATGCCTTCCTGGCTAGTGAATTTGGGGGAGGGTGGAGGGAATTTACTACCTGTGTTAGAAACTAGCTGAACTTCTGTGTCTCCCCAAGCTGGATTTCTTATTCCAAATGTTCGAACTGTTGTATATTGTACTGGGGTTTTTACATTGAATTATCGTAGAAAACAAAAATTTAAATGAAGGCTGTTAAAAAAATAAACATTAAAAAATCTCTATGAAAAAAATAAATATCTGTCTCCAAGTCTTCTTCTTCCAAATGTGACAGAGCAGTGATGTCTCCAGCAGTGCCTTTCCTGTTACTAGCCCTGCCTGTCCCCTGCCTGCCACAGCCCCTGGGGACACCAACTATAGTGAAGATGCAGCTCCTGTGGTTTTGTGATATCCTGGGCCATGAAGGAAACAGCCCACAGCCCACAGCATTTGCCTGACTCTGCAGAGAGCCCAAGCCCCCTGTGGGTGGCAGCATGGGGTATTTGTCGGTGGCTCCCTTGGGTCACCAGAGGTTGTTCCCCCTCTCCAGGCAGGGCACAGCCAAGACCATGGGTGAGCAAAGCCTGGAGCCCAGTTTTGGGGTCCTGAGTCCTGAGGGTATGGCTGGGGTGGGGCAGGCTGCTGCCCATCCCCACTGAAGCTGGAAGCAGCTCCCAGAGGAGTCACCCACTGCCTTTTAACCTGGCCCATGGTGCTGCATGGGCCAACAGGTTTTGGCAGCAAATGGCCAGTCCCTGGGCCAGATTGCAGCCCGGAGGCCTCAGCAGCTCAGAGGGTTTGGTGCTGGGGATGCATGAGACCGCACCACCCTCTGGTGTCAGCACCATCCTCAGCTCCATGCAGGCCCTGCTCCAGCCGTGTTCCTTTGCTCCCAGGTCTGCCTGGTTACCAGTGCATCTTTGCACCACCCCAAGTCCTGCTCACTCAAAGCAAGCCCCATCCTGCTCCCAGCATACGGACATCCCCAGGTGGTATGGGGCAGACACAGCCAAGCCAGGGTACTTCACTGGGTACTGTCATCAGCCCTCGTGGTCCCACCAAGCACTGGTGCAGTCCTGCCACCCCCTAAGCTGAGTGTGGGCCATGCTCCTGTGCTCACATACAAGCCCTCACCCTTGCCTGAGCTTCATTTCATAGCGAGGTAGCAGGGTGCAGGGCTGGGCAACAGCCCCATGCCCCCCCTGTGCAGATAGGCAATGGATTTCTTGCTGTTGGGTACCGGGGACACATCCGGGTGCAGCTCAGCTCCTGGCTGCTCCAGGCTGTGGGCAGGGCAGAAGCAGATGGTGCCAGGGGTGGTGCATGTGCCCTGAGTCCATGGCTGGGATGAGACCCAGCACCACCAGTCCATGGGCTGCACCATGAGACATGGCTGCAGCAAATTCATTCCTGGATCCTGTATTGCTGGCACCTCGGTCACTGCACTGCTGCCACCACAGACCTTGCACTGCTGCCATCTCAGCCCCCACATCACTGGCACCATGCACCCTGCTTTAGTGGCATCATGGGCCCTGCATTGCCAGCACTGCAGACCCCACACGGCTGCCACTGCGTGCCCTGCATTGCTGCGCTGCCACTGCAGAGCCCACACGGCTGCCACTGCGTGCCCCGCATTGCTGCCACTGCATGCCCCGCATCGCTGCCACTGCAGATGCCACACGACTGCCACTGCATGCCCCGCATCGCTGCCACTGCAGAGCCCACACGGCTGCCACTGCGTGCCCTGCATTGCTGCCACTGCATGCCCCGCATCGCTGCCACTGCAGACCCCACACGGCTGCCACTGCGTGCCCTGCATTGCTGCCACTGCAGACCCTGCACCACTGGTGCTGAGAACTCTGCGTTGCTGGCGCTGAGGTCCCTGCAGGCCTGGCACGGTGGGCCCTGGTGCGGCAGGCCTGCATGGCTGGCAGCTCATCAGCAGAGGGCACGTCGCTGCCGCCTGCCCGCCCAGGCTGCATGGGCCTGTGTTCCCCAAGGTGCAGGCAGGAGCCTGCAGGATGCGGCTGCCCCATGGGCTGCATTCACCAAGTGCCCCAGAGCTTCAGCTATCTCTTACTGCTCAATACAACAGGGACAGAAGGCGGCAGCTACATTTATGCTTGGGCGAGGATATTCTGAAACCTGGGGACAGCTATGAAGCCACATGGGGAAGCCAGTTATTAAACTCCAACCTCTCTAATGTGCCACTGACCAAGGCACCAACTCTCCCAAGCCGGTTTCCCTGCAGCCCAGGCCTCCACCAAATCTCTTACTAATCTGGCCCCTTCTCCCAGAATGAAAATAGCAGCAGCCGGCAGAGCCCAAGTAAACAAATGAGCTGCTGTGAGAGGAGAGTGCATCTTTATAAGGTTAACTGGCCCCATCTAGGAGGGAGACAGACATTTTCTTGTGGCTAGATCTCTAAAAAAGCTCAGGCAAACAGCAGTAACGTGTCTCCTGGGTTTGATTTACAACCCTGATTGTATTACTAGCTCATCTACATGTAAAATGATTATGAATATATTGTCTATGCTCTGCAGAGGGCTAAATTACCAGGCTCAGATATTCACCAGCTACTCTTTGAAGCTTTAAAGAGCCTGAAATTCAGAGCTCTCCTAGTGACAGCAGAGGCAGGGATGAGATGGCTCAGGCTTGATCTTTGTGTTCAGCATAACCTGGCCTGTTTTATCATCCCGATACCCTGATAGCTGGGGGCAGCCAGCCAGAGGGGAGGGAGGCTGCTTGAGCCAAACGGCTGTGGAGCCATTGTGACAGAGCCCAGAGCCGTACTGGTATCGAGCAGTTACATTTGCAAACAAAGGAGCTGATAACTCCCAGCAGGACTGAAAGGCTGTTATCATGGTGCTGATTAAAATTTCCTCTCCAGCCAACGAAGAGGAGGAGCGTCATCAGTGGGGAGATATATGCAATCTGGTGTTTAACCCCCGTTGCCGCTATGTGCTGATTCATTCAGTGCAAGTGAAGGGCTGCCCAGCCTGGCCATGTACTGAAAATTAGCATAGAAAAGCCCAGCAGGACGATCCACAGCCTGGCCACGTCCTCCCACCCCATATCCTCTGGCCCACTGTGGCCTTGCAGCTCCCAGGATGCTGCTCTGGAGATCCACACTGCTTGAGTCCACATAGCACCATCACGTGCGGGAGAAGGGGGATGCTGGTGGCACAGTCCGAGGGTGGTCATGGTGCTGCACAGTGCCTTCCGTTCTGTCCCTGCAGCGCAGGTTGGAGCCTGTAGCACTGGCCAGCCTTGAGCCCTCTGCTAGCAGTCCCGCAGCTCACCTCCAGTGCCATCTCCCAGGCAAGGGCTAGCATGGGGGCCTGCTGGGGACATGAGCACCACAGGTCCGTTTTAGTGTAGCTAACCTTGAGCACATCCCTTTGGCAACACTGGCCAGGCCATACGCAGACCCTTGCTGCCAGAGACCCACCCTGCTCCCTCACTCATGCCTGCTCTGCAGGTCCCAGGAGTGTTTGCTGATGCCACTTGGGGCTCATTCCAGGCCCTTTGCTCCTTCATTCTTCCCCTCGATTCCCTGCCCTTGCAGCTGTCCGTAGTAGAAGAAAACTTCCCCTTTCCACTGCAGGGTATAAGCCTGCCCCTGGTCCATGCAAGGCTTTTTTGTGCCATGACGTGTTCACCAGGGGTTGGGTCCGTGCTAAAATGACACCTTCTCTGATTACCACCACTGACAGCCATACCACCAAGCTATTGAACTGGCCTGGCCAGACCTCTTGCGGCCTCGCCAAGCCCAGGTCCAGGCTGCCCCTGGGATAAGAAGACGGGCAGGGGGAGAGGAGGTGGCTTGTTGTCCTCCTCCTCCATGCAAGCCCATAGAACCCAGCCATCACACTGACCTTGATGTTGCTCAGATCCCTCTGTGCCTTCCTGGGTTGCTTCCTCCACTGCTGCAGGTTGCTTCCTTCCTGCAGTGCTGCATCCTGCACACCCAAATTTCGGCAAAGAAGAAAAGACATTCAGCTGCAGAAGAGCCCCTTCCATAGGTTTCGCTCAGAGCTGGTCCCAAAAGCAGCTGACCCTGAGAGCACCAAGTACTGACCCAAATTATCCTCTACACAGAGCCCATGCTCACCAGAGACTCATCCCAAGCAAACTGGGTACCCTCTCCCTGTGCACAGCCTGGTGACCTGGGCATGTGTTCCCATGGAAGGGCCATGCCACAACATGCCTGACATGTGTCTCAGCAGGGTCCTTGTGGCAGCAGAGATGGTCAGGAGCATGGGGAGACCCTTCGAGGTGCATTGGCAGCATGCACTCAGTGGGGCATGGAGGTTTTAAGCACTGGTAACTCATATGGATTTATCAGCAAATGGATTTTAGAGTGGAAGGGAGTTTGGATTAAGTGAGCATTGAGGGGGAGCAGGTGGAGGGAGGAAAGGTCTGCTTGTTTCCAGCTACCACATATACCCCCTCACTACAGGAAAGATGTTGCATTGCTGGAACATGTCCAGAGAAGAGCAACAAAGCTGGTGAGGGGTCTGGAGACCAAGGCTGTTGGGGAGCGACTGGGGGAGCTGGGGATGTTCAGCCTGGAGAAGAGGAGGCTGAGGGGAGACCTTATCACTCCCTACAACTGCCTGACAGGAGGGTGGAGACAGTGGGGCTCTGCTCCCAGGGAACAGGTGATGGGAGGAGGGGAAATGGCCTCAAGTTGTGTCAGAGCAGATTTAGGTTGGACTTTGGGAGAAATTCCTTCCCTGCAAGGGCTGTCAGGCACTGGAAGGGGCTGCCCAGGGAAGGGGTCAAGTCCCCATACCTGGGGGTATTTAAAAACTGGGCAGACGAGGTGCTTAGGGCCAGAGTTTAGTGGTGGGATGGGGAACAGTCGGGCTTGATGATCTTAAAGGTCTTTTCCAACATAAATTATTCTATGATTTGACAATTCTGTATCTGATATTCTCAGTTATTTGTGTGAATAGGGATGTGTTTCACACACATTTTTTAGCAATAAGGCCAGTCAGAAGAGAATGTCCTGTGATGCCATTGGAGCCCCCCAGGGAAGTCAGCTGCTCTTCCCAAGCAGTGCTTTGCCCAGACTAACACCTTTCCCATGCAAGGGTGCCTCCTGCTCAGCCTGTCACACAGAAGGCTGGAGATGCACAGAGCCTTTCTGATTTTACGGTTTCTTTCCTCCACCCCCAGCACCCCTAGGACTGAGGTCTTGCACATCAGGGGAGGTGTAGAGAAGAGTCCTACCACAGCCGCGGAGCTGCAGGTGCTGCACTAAGTAAGCTTTTCCAGAGTATCAGAAGCAGGCAGCGTGAGCAAGGCACCACATATCCTGGCCAGTATCTTTTTTTTGACCATCCGACTTTCTACAAGAGACATTAATAGACATTATGTACTTTTATTCCTTTACAGGAAGAGGAAATGAAAGCCCCAAAATGCAGCTGATTTTCCAGGGCTGTCCTGGTAAGTCAGGAGGAGAGCTGGGAGCCAAGCTTGGAGCAAACCCTGCAGCATCCAGTCCCACCACACACCAGCTCCTGAGCCAGGAGCCCAGCTGGACACAAGTTGCCCTGGGGTGGAGGGAGCTGGAATAGCAAAGTGTGATCACATAGCAAGAGCCCTTTCCCGAGCCTATAAAATCACTGGAGGGAGGCCTGCACATGTTCCTATGTCAGCTGTGGACCACTGAAATGAAAGTTTGAGGAGGGCTGTGTTTGTGCCATGGGGGGGTGCGTCTGACTGGTGGTACCAACTATGTGGTTCACAGCCCTGTAGACAGGTGCTTTCAGGGTTATGAGAGCCCTGCAAGAGGAGATACAGCCTGGGAAAATGTGTCCAGGAGGGTCTTCTGAGTTTTCCTCTTTGCAGGTGCGTTGTGAGGGATGATACAAGCTCCCCACCAGGCAGCTTCCTGGACCGCAGCTGTGGACAGCTGAAGCACAACAGCAAAACCCCCCAGCCATGGCAGCCCACACTGGGTGGTGCTGGCCTGAGGACAGCTGGCGGGCCGCTGGGACATGGTGCTGCCCCGGCCTTGCGGCTCAGTATGTTCTGCCCGCAGCAGGCAACAGTTGCTGGAGAGAAATCATGCTGTCACTGAGCCTGGCGGGGAATTTCAGCCCGACAAATCGCTAAAAGCAAAAGGCCAATGGGAAGGAAACCAGAGGGTACCTCCCAGATCTGCAAACCGCCTCTTCGTTGGCACTGGGGCACCCATCCCATGGCAGGGAAAGCCATGAAGCACTTTCCCAGCAGAGGGGTGAACTACAGGCCCCTGCCTGGCAGTGGGGAGACACAAGGCTCTGTCTGTAAATGCAAAATCCTTGAGACGGTGTCTGCTAAAACTAAGGACTGGCAACTTGTAATAGAAAACATTCAGTGTGAGGTGGCTTCTGAAGGACTTTAGAAGTTTGGGGTTGTCCCCATTCACAGTGCGCTTTCAGGTTGGGGTTGTTAAACAATGTGCCACGTGTATCCTAAAAATCATAGGGCTGTGCCTGGACCACGACTCCAAGGGGAGTGCTGGAGGAGTGCAACTCCCGTAGCTCCTGGGGAGCTTCAAAACTACCCATGCCAGGGTGTCCAGGCTGCAGGGCCAAACTGACTTTTTGTTCAAAACCACCTTTTTGTAATAGAGAAATCGGAGGAGGGAAACTCCTTGCAAAGTTTGGCTGTATCCATGCCACGTCTACCCATGGACTGAGCCTGGGCTTAGGGCCTGGTGGTCCCAGGGTGAAACTCCAATAGGCAACATGCTAAAACTGGGCATCTGGATGGATGTGGGCTTGTGTCGGAGACTTGGCCTACATCCATGTGGCTTACTAGTAGAGATTGAGCCCCTGCACGCCAAGGTCTAACTATGCCTTCCTGTGATTTTTTGGTTAATAACAAATGAATAATGATGCCGAGCTGCAGCTTCCTAGGACAGTGATTTCATAGCATATGGCTGAGGAAGCTTTATTACAGGTGCTGCAGTGTGGTGTGAGGGTGGTTGACCTATTTGGGGTGTAAAGCCTGCTGAGGTCATGTTGGAGAGGTGTAGAGAGCATCTCTGGAGTGATGCTGCCCACAGAACACAGCCCACGAAGGGAGTTATCATCTGAATTACTGCTGAACTTCATTTTGGAGGAAACCAGCTATGTCTTCCCAAATGGAGCCACAGAAGAGACTTTGCCCTCAAGCAGTGTGTGCAGCCAGCAGACTAACACCAGAGCGGGGAGCCACAGCATGGATGTGCTCGGCGAAACTAGGGAGCATTCTTCACAGAAAAGACACACCAGGACCAGCCACTTTTGTCTGTAGAAGAACTGTTTCTGTCCTCTTTGCTGAGAAGAACATTGCATGGAGTGGCAGACGATGCTCACCAGTCCATGGGTTTGCAGTTCCTTCAGCGTACAGCAAGGCAATGCTCCCAGGGAGTGCATTAAACCACGGAAAACACCAAGGATCCCAGAATCGGCTGTACCTGCTTGCTGGCACCAGGCCACTGCTCTCTAGCCTGAGGAATACTATGCTAAGTTCAAGGTTATTGACTTTTATCTTTTGAGTACTCCTTGGCCCCAGCCCAAATCACCACAAAAAAATTGCCTATGGCTCCAGGGCAAGTGGCTCCCAGGGCACAGCGGAGCTTCGTTCAAAGGAGGGATATTCCCCCCTGCAGAAGAGATGTTCAAGATTTCAGCAGCCCTTCTAGGCAATGCTGTCGGGGCAGCCCAGCTCAGCGCAGGGAATGTTAAGGACTGAGCTGAGAACAGGTCTGCTGGAGGAGGTACCACCCCAGGCAGCTCCTGCCTCTAAGGCCAGGGACTCATGGAATTGAGTTGGTCCCCTGGGACATCCTTGGTCCATCCTCCTGCCCTGACAGGGCTGGTTGCTTGGGGGCTTGTTGGGTTGAGTTTTGACTGTCTCCAAGGGCTGAGATCCTACTGCCGCTCTGGGCCCCTGTTCCAGCATTTGACTGCCTTCTTGGTGAAAAAAATGTTTAATTTCCCACTTAACTATGGAAGATCTGTAAAATCCTTTGCAGGGGGAAAGGTGCTCAGTGAACTGACGTGGCTCACTGTACTCACCCAGCCAGTGACAGGGAAGTGGGGCATCCTGGATCAAAATGAAGGTTGTTTTCTGCAGGGGGCCAGGCACCAAGCGCAGCCATGCCTCTGGGCCCGTTTTGGGGATGATGAAGGAGGATCTCACTGATGGCGCCCTGGGCTGTTCTCCTGCGCCTGGCAAAGTGGCGGGTGCTGGCCCTGAGGGGATGTGGCTAATGGGGGATGTCACTGCCGGGTGAGACATGGCCGATGGGGTGGCACTGTTAACGGGGGAACACTGCTGGCATGAGGGAACGTGGTTGATGAGGGGGTGACATGGCTGGCAGAGGTACACCAGTGATGGAGGTGACATGGCTGGCAGGGGGACACGGCTGGCAGGGGTACACCAGTGATGGAGGGGACATGGCTGACGGGAGGAGACACCAGTGATGGAGGGGACAGAGCTGACAAGGAAGTCACGGCTGACAAGGCGAGACACTACTAAAGGGGGTGAGGGGTATGACATGGCTGACAGGAGGACACCGCTGACAGAAGGGACAGGGCTGACAGGGGGACACCTCTGGCGGGGGGGACAGGGCGGGTCGAGGGAAACATGGCTGACGGGGCTCACGGCCGAGAGGGTGACATGGCTGACGGACACCCCGCCCGCTGGCGGGCCCCTCC
>NW_009259494.1:1574621-1585716 GCF_000687185.1 Egretta garzetta | reverse complement strand
CGGGGGCGATGGGGCCGCTGTGCCGCGGCGAGCCCCGGGCGTGGGGTGCAGGAGCGTGGGGGCCGCCCCCCTGGTTCCCGAGGTGCCATCTGCCTTCTCCCTGCCTGCCTCTGGCTCACGAGCTCTGGCCGTTGCCTTTGCAGAATTTTGGGGTGACATTGCTAAAGAGTTTTACTGGAAGAGTCAGCACACGGGACCCTTTCTGAAGTACAACTTCGATGTGACGAAGGGGAAGATCTTCATTGAGTGGATGAAAGGGGCGACCACCAACATCTGCTACAACCTCCTGGACAGAAATGTCAACGAGAAGAAACTTGGGGACAAAATCGCTTTTTACTGGTAAATTTCTGTTTTTATTACGGTGTAGAAGGTGTACCAATATCATGTGAAGTGTACAAACAGTGTTGACTTCTACAGAGGTGAATTAAAACATGGTAAATCCTGAGAGGCTTTAGGTAGGTAGAGCAGGTGCTTGCTTTCTGTGTGTTTGAGAAGAGCTAAGCAGCGGAGCTTCTCTGCCCATCCTGGGATGCACTGAAGTGGCCCAGCATAGCAGTGCCTGCTCTGTTTTGTGGCTGTACCTGCTAAAAGCTAAGAGCAGTCAGATGGTTGGTATTGAGGCAGGTGCCACAGTTCCCTTGTGAAGCAGGTAGGTGTGAGTAGAGGTGTGGGAAGAGGAACAGCTAACATCCAGCAGCAAAAACCAAATTAAACCCAGATCTCCTGTTTTCATGTTTTGTGGGTCTGGCAAACTTCCACTCCTGTGGCAGAAAGGTTCTTCGAAAACCTGAGCATATATATTGATTCCTTGCACTTGAATGTGGGTAGTGCTGTGGCTCTCAAAGGCTGCCTTCTCTGTGCTACCTTTGGGAAGAAAAGTTAACTTCCAGTATGTTTGTATGTTTTTTACCAGAGTAGTTACTGGTGTTAAAAGCCATGTGAAACTCGACATTTTCATATTGATGCAAAACTGGTTTCACCAGTGATGTCCGAGATCCAGAACTAATGATCCCCTGCAGAACTAGCTCAGCTGGCACCACAGCTGCGTCCCCAAACTGAGAACAGTGCCTTGCCTGCCTGTGCGTTTTGCTGTTCCCCTTGAACTAGCATGCATTTATGTTGTGTGGGTATGACTGTGGCAGTGCAGAAGCAAAATGAAATGTACTGCTTGTTAGGATGCAGTAACTTGTTGGGTCATGGTGAGTCTCTTCGGTGGAACTGCTGGAGAAGTCTTACTGTCATTGCAATAAAAATATGAAAATACCAGATGCTCTAATGAGCAATGCTCTACGTGATTTCTGTGCAGCTGAACAGTCACCCCCCCCGCCCCATGTGTGGCTGGTGTAAAGGTGACCGGGGGCTACCCTGCTACAGAAAGGAATGTGTTTACACCAGTGTAGTTCTGGCTGCAACTGTAAAATCAGGCTCGTACTAGAGCTTCTACCCAGACATCTTCTGCTTCAGCAGAAGAATTACACTTATGGCATAGCAAATGATCATATTGGTGAGATACATTTGAAATGGTGAAAAGTATTTACTTCCCTGCTAATTAAGTACACCCTCTAACTCGCTCAGATGTAAAATGACTGCAGCTTCTGAATGAAAACTCCTTTGTAAACTCATTCAGGTAAAGGTGTGCCAGCAAACACAGCCATTTGGTAGGCCAGCGCTGGCAGCTGTGCTGGGATTTATGGAGGGAGCGGGTGTGTTGTTTTTGTGTGTAAACCTTTGGGTGACAGGCAACGGCATACAGCTTAAATTTAGTTTTGATGAAGATTTTTCTTGTTAGCTATTCTGGCAGCCTTTGTTGAGGACATTTGTGATGCTGAGCAAAACTTGCAGTGGATATTAAAATGGTAGGTGTTGTGGTGTTCACAGTGCTGAAAAATAAAGTGTCTCTTCCTCCTTAGTAGAGAGTTTTCCTTGACTATTTTGGGATAAAGTCTTGTAGCATGCTTCTGTCGCAGGTGACCTGGCTCTGGGGTGTCTGGAGCTGTTGGCCGGGAATGCCAGTGGGAGGGATGGAAGAGGCATGCTGAGTGCGATGTATGCGGTACCGAGCTCGTGGCACTGGGGCCTTGAGGAAGTGGAGCTATACGGGTTGTGACTCAGAAATACTCTTCTAGGAGCATGCACATGCCTCCCTGGACACAGGCTTTTCTTCAATACAAAATGTGAATTGTCTTGTCTTTGCACATTTTGTGTTTGATGCTCTACTGAACAAGCCTGCTTTCTTAAACCACTTGAGACTTTTCATACTGTGTGAAAGGTCAAAAAAGAAATGATAGCCTCTGAAAGCCAAAGAGAATTCCTAGGAAAAACTTGGATGTTTTAAATACCTTGGCCAGTTGCGCACTTCTAAGAATGTCTGTGGTTTGCTAGATGGCAGAAGGTGCTGAGATCACATCAAGGTGTCAGTGACTGCGTGGCTCTGGGAGCTCTGAAAAGATGTAAGATCATGATCTTTGCTTTCAAGGAGGAGAGATTAGGGAATTTCTTAGGGAAGGGGTGAATAACATGTCCAGGCGTTACCGAAAGTCTCTGAGAAGAGATAGGTCCTGACAAAACTCGGAGCTGCTGTGTGCTGCTGGCTGTGGCTGTCTCAAGTTTTGCCTGGGCTGGGAGGAACTGAAGCAGTTCATCTGCATCTGTTATGGCCAAGCTGCTCTGAAGGTTCCTGCATTGCTGCTGGTCCAGGACTGCCCAAATCCGCTCCTCTCGGAGGGTTTGATCCCAAGGCGCGTGGGATTGCTCTTTCAGCACAAAGGGCAGTACCCGGGATTGCTTCATGCTGCAGAATTTGTACATAGGTGACGGTTACTGTTGCAGTATCATCCTCTCAGTGCTGTTAGGGCTATGTAGTTCAAAAATGACCACCCCGAGTTGCTATGCAAAATGCACTTGCATTTTCCTTGTTTCACTATAGTATCTCCTGCTGCTTGTGAACGTTATGAACATTTCTGTCCCTGCTGCTTTTGATTCCTCTTTCTCTGTTTGGTATTGCTGATGTGGGCTAAAAAGGAACAGAAGCTCCAGGAAATACTTCTGATAAAGTGCTGCTCTCAAAAGTGAAATCTCTTTCATAATTCTGTGGAAAGGCTGCAGTCAGTGATGCTGAGGTTACTGTGCAGGTAGGTACCTACATGGGCTTTCGTGGGCCTTGCAGGGGAAATGCACTGGACAAACTGGCTGTGACAATGAGGGCACTTGGAGGGGACTCAAAGCAGTGCTGAGGACTTCATCTGCAGTGGGTACTGCTAATTAGAGCAGGAGCACAGTATGCCTTCGCTGTGCTGAAGGCGTACCTGCGTCATGTGGACAAACCCTTAGTGCTGTGCTGAAGTGCCTGTTCATAATCTCCTATAAACATCAGCCTGGGCAGCTTGTGGAGGTAAAACTATAACCAGGTGGGAATTAAAAAAACAAAACGCTTGTTGCAAAATTCTCTCTAATTAGACCCTGGGGTGTGAAGGTACTTGGATGAAGCCTCTTCTTTGTGTAACCTGTGCATAGCTGAAGCACTAAGTTCTTGCCTTTGTTTCTCAAACCAGTCAGCCCAGCTGCAGTATTGGTGGTGCCTGGCACGACCAGGGGATGGGACAGGAGGTCGAGCTCAGCACACTTATTTTTAGCCTCCCTGTAGCCTAGGTGTGCAGGCTTAGCAGGGTGCTGCTGGCTTCTGCCATCTTTGGAAGAGCATATCAATTTTCTGCTTTCTTACGCTTGCATCTGAAATAACACATCTAGAAAGGAGAAACAAAGATAGTAAAGGCTGCCAGAGCTCACTGGAGCTTTGTTTAAACAAAAGAATAACTGGCTATGGTTCCCATTCTGGGCCTAGAACAGAGGTGACATGCAAAGATAAAATGAAGAAGGTGGGTTTTTTTTTAAAAAAAAAAAAAATTAATAAAGAATTTAGGGGCTTGTAGCTGTGAAATTTCTTCCAATAAATATTTCTGCAAGGAAAAAGCCAACAACTATAGACAGTGTTTAAAAGAAGAAAGAAAAAAAAAAAAAGCAGAGCACTACTTGGGAGCACTTTGGAGGTTTTTATTAGGAAACTAGAAATACTTTTTGGACAGTGGCCTTCCAGAGAGGATACAGTTTGCCAAACACAACGGTTTGGTCTAAACGTGCTGCTGGGGCCAAATGGGACAAGACCACACTTGCTGGTTCCTGGGGTCCCTGTGGGCCGCTGGTGCACCTCGATCTGGTGGCTGTCTCTCACCATGGAGTGCTGGAATTCTGGAATGTGCCATCCTGGAGTCAAGAATGAAGCCAGATGAAGCTGTGTTTCAATTGTATAAGGGTCTGGACCTCTTCTATTTGCAGAAATAATCTTGCCTTAAACGGCCGAGGACAAAGTGCTTGGTCTGCATAATCCAGATCAGCACTGCGTTTTGCTTTTTCTCTTTAGATATCTTCGCAGGTGTCAGTCTTCCGTTACTGTCATATGTGCAGATGCTGTGACTGAGGATGCTGGCTGTTAAGATCAAGACTTTCAGAAGTGCTTAATTGTAGCCAGCTTCTACACAATGCACTCGGCTCTGCTCGTCCCACTGGCTTCAGGACTTTGGAGTGTCCTGTCCAAACTGACTCTTCATTTCTTTGGTAACTTCCTGGATGACTTGTCATACTTCCAGTGATGCACCGTCTTTCAACACTGTTCTGGCAGTGAAAACACATCCCTAAATAACACAGCTTGTTTAAAGAATAAAAAAATTACCACTGGGAAGGTTGCATTTGCTGAGACACATTTGCAGGCACATGCCTGCAGGCTGCTGAGAGCAGTCAAAGCTGTGTTGCAGGTGCTACCAAACAGCCATACCCCATGCTGCTGTTCCCCTGTTACTGCTGTGGAGCAATTGCTTCTGTAGGGAATTCCGAGTAAGTGCTACAGCAGTGAGAAACTTTGTGGAAAAGTTACCATGTGTTTGGTTTATGCTCACAGCACCACCAGGCTCAGCACAGCTCCTTTCCCTGATCAGATTCTCTATGGGAAAAGGGGTGGCCCCACTCAGTCCTGGAAATGAGAGGGGCTCTCTGGGGTGCATCCTCAGCAATCCATATCATCTCTGCATTGCGTGTGCTGAGAGCGGAGCGATAGATTGGTGGTCTTGGCAGATACTAATTATTTTGGAAGCATTGCTGGACAGTAAGTACAATGCTCTGCTTCTAGAAATTGGGCAGATTAGGTGCACCTAAAGTAGGTAATAAAATACATTGAATGTACTTGCATTTTATTAAGCTATGGATCTTGTACCCTCCTTCATGGGCAATGATAGTTGTAGCTCAGAAAGTGTAGCTGGATTTTGTGAAATCTTCCAGCCCACGAGGGGGTTTACAGAACTGGCTGCATCTGCCTGAATGCTTTATAGCAATGTCCCTCCAAATGAGAACATCTCTGCTTTGTGGGGCCCTCCCTGACCCAAGCTGCATGGTAGTGCAAGAGTGGGAATGGTGGGAGCATCAATAGAAACCTGGTATTAAAGCAAGGAGTAAAGGGAGTAGCTGTTACATCTCGGACACATCCAGATCATGTGCTTTCCTGATTTCTTTGGTGGAATTCTTCCTCTCCCCATTCTGGGACAGTCACCAACCAGTACGGTTAGTGCTGTGGCACTAATGCAAACAGCTGCTGTGTTCAGATGCTCATATGTAAGTGCAAACTGGGACAGGAGGGACCTGTCCTCAGGTGTAGCACCCTGGCTTTTCTCCATTGGTGGATGGAGTCTCCATCTTCATAGAATCATAGAATCATAGAATGGTTTGGGTTGGAAGGGACCCCTAGAGGTCATCTAGTCCAACCCCCCTGCAGGAGCAGGGACACCGCTAACTAGATCAGGTTGCTCAGAGCCCCATCCAACCTGTCCTTGAATCTTCAGCTGTGGGCTGTTTAGAGCAAGACCATGCTGGACTCAAAATCAACCAATTTCATGTAATCACTCTGATTGTCCTGCTCTGGGTTTGTTGTAGATGAGATACAAAGATGGTGCTGACCCATCTTGGTTTGGCCTGAGGGGCTGGAAAACACAGGGATTGTGGTTTGAAGCTTGTTCCCAAAGGCTACATGTGTGTGTGCTGAGACCTGGCATCTGCCGGTTTTCTGCTGTCATACCTTGAGGTCTTCTGTTTCGAGTGTTTCTGTTAATGGCTCGCACTTGCATGCTGCATCCAATGACCTCTTTATTACTAGTGAAATCTATGAGATGGTTGCCAGGTGAGCGGTTTGTGCCAAAGGGATGAACTAAATATGTGAAAGCAGTGAAATACCTTCTTCAGGCAGGTACTGTCCTGTGGGCTTCCAGTGCGTGGGGTGTGCTTTCCTGGATGCTGTGAGTCAGGTTTTTGAGCATCATGTTACTCAGACAGCTGGCAGGCATGGAGCCATTTTACTTTTTTTCCTTTCCAAGGGCTGACTGAAGCAGAGCTTGACTTGCCCCTGTCAGGTACACATGCTGGTTTGCAGGGAGATGATGGGAAGGATGTTGGTTTGATGCTTTGGAGATCTCAAGCCCAATCCTGCTCTGCGGAGCCTTTTCCGTCATAGGATACAGGGCAGGAGCGGGGAGCCGGCAAGCGCTCTCAGCCTCGTGCTGTTCTGCTTTCCAGTGCAACGAAGGAAGGGGACAGGTATTAAAGGTTGGTGACCACTTCATTTCACAGTGTCTGTGGTCTCCTGTGGTTTGGCCATTCAGAAACACCTCTGGACTTGTGCCTCTGCGGGAGGACATTCAGTGTTATTGAAGATTTTCCCTGGAAGTAGCTTTTGCTGAGCTCAAATAACATGTAATCCCGCTCCTATAGGCAGAATGGGACTTTTCTCCTCTGTTAAGTCAAGTCTGTAAAGAACTTGGGCACTTGGGCAACACTTGTGTGGTTGCTCCGTGGCTGAGCAGCAAGGTGAGGGTTTGTGTAAGCTCTCCTGCTTGGGAACACACACTGGCAACGGCCTTGAATCAGGGGAGCAGCTTTCATTTGGGTTGTGTTGGAGCCGTTTGCTCCCAACCTTTTACTCTGAAACCCTTGGTAGCTGCTACTGGCAGGGATATAGCGTCTGTCTATATAAATATAAAGGAGTGAACAGGAAGTATTTGACCAGATAAACAAGTTGGATGTCAATACGGGCCCAGGATTAGATGGTATATGACCCACAGGACTGCAGGAAGTTGAATGTGCAATTGCAGAGCTGGCCAGGGTATGCCGTGTGTTACTGCAAAGGGCTGCTGTGCTGAGGACTGAAAGGTTGCCAGCCCCGCTCCATCTAGAGAGGGCAACAGAGGGGGTCCTGGGAACCAGCAGATCCGACTTGCGCCCCTATCATGGTCCAGTGGAATCGGGCCACTGTGTGCATGGGCCAGTGCAGCGTGCTGGGAAAAGCGATGGAGCTGTTGTGAAGTCCTGCTGGCAGACCTGCTGGAGCGCAAGGCGGGTGGTGCTGAGCGCATGGATGTGGCTGTTTTCAGACTGCCTTCATGAGGATTCCCTCAAAGAGTTGTTCGAGAAAGCAGTTTAACTGTGAGTGGAAGAAAGGTCCTTCTCTGGAGCTGGTTTAGCCTTACCCTTTGCTTCCTGGCTGTTAATGGTCACTCGTCAGCAGCAGGTCCCCCAAGGTTCAGTGTTGAAACTGAACCACTGATGGTGGCCAGGCTCATGTGCCCTCCATAAACAGCATCTCCCGCTGTGGCTCCTGGAGACAAAACACCAGATCTTGGTTCTGATCCAGCGTGGTATTTTGGTTTAGTCTAAGAGGCTCTTGGCTGAGCTGCTGTGAATGTCCCAGTGCTGAAGTGCAATACTGCCATGTAAATGAGACCTGTGGCTTCCTTCATGGTCTTACTCGGTGTTTTTCCTCATGCTGTTCATTGCTCTAACAGAGGGTCTGGTTCTGTTGATCCAGCACAAGGAGCTTAATAATTTTTCATTAACTGTTTATTGAACATCTATCTTAAAATATTGGCTTATACCGTGTCCAAAGCCACCTTTCTGCATGGCTCTGGGTGTGTGGTTGCACAATAACTAACTGGGAAAGCAGAGAGGGGTGTGCATGCACAGACAATAGCTCCTGGATTTTCTCACATCTATGAAACGAGTATCTTGTAACACTGGCAGATATTACAGGCACCCTGAGGTGTTTTAAGAATAGTTGCATAGTGCTGGGAGGGGCACGCGTTGCACACGGCTGGAGCAGGGTTTCAGTTCTCTGTTTGCATTTCTGCACATCGCTTGTTGTAAATGTTGAAATGTGGTGTGATCTGAAACCGTGAGCCCTGGCAGTTCTCCATAAATTCAAACCCCATTGTTTTTGCAGATGTCATGTCCCTTCTTTAGGGGAATCACTCAAGGAAGTTGTTGGCCTTCCTGGTTACCTTTCCACCTGAGTACCTGGTAGTGAAGCATATTTTTGCAATCCTGTTGCTGCTGACCATCTTCTAAGAGATGTTCCTTGTACAGAAGGAGATGACAATCCAGCAGGTGATATCTGGCCACCACCTGTAGAGTTTTCTGAGGCATGAAGTTGAAACGTCCACCAAAAATCTGATTAAAAGTTTAATTTCCTATCATGGCCTTGATGGATATTGTTTGAGCCTCCATTGAAATCAGCTTGCCTAGCTTTCCGTGTTTCTAGAAGGTCTTGAAAATTTGGCAGTGTGCTCCATCCAGAGATGCAGTATTTCCCAGCTGCAGGCCACTTGTCGACAATTTTACTTACAAAAGCTTCATCCAGGATATGTTTTGTGGCCCAACTGCAAATTGTTTAAACAAGGAATCGGCAGTGTTGTGCTGGAAATAAGCTCTCCTCCTGTTGGACTGGTAAAAATAGTCCATGCTTCTCTGAAAATATTACTTATGCTAAGCATCTAAAATGTTTCCCCTTGTGTCAAACCGTTGCATTCTTCTACAGTGTTCTGCGGATTTGGCTCGCAGGGTTGGAAGTACTGGTTGAGGTCAGCCAAGCTTGGTGACCTACTGCATAAGTCTTGCATATGAGCTCTGTTGCAACACTACGTAATCATTTTGGTTTTTAAAAAAAAAAAACAAAAAACAAACACTTTAAAATTTTATTGTTTAAAAATCTTGCTCTCCTCTAAATAAAATAGGTGAGAAGCTACCATTTTTCTTATTGGCTGTTCTGTGTTGTAAAATACTTGAAGTAAGAACGTAAGTAGAGTTAACGAATATCCTCTTGACTTGATGGTTACTCAATATCAAGCAAGCAAGAAAAATGTGAAGCCACAGAGGAGCAGAATTCCCCTTGCTGCTGAGCAGACACCCGTCAGCGCAGAATGGCTACTGACGCTGTCACCGGGGTATTTACACGTGGTCTGTATCGCTTGTGAACTACCTTATTTTGTCAACGGTGTAGATTTCCCTTGAAGAGGGACTTGCTGACTGCTGTGGATCCTGTATTCTCTAAAACTGTTATCCTTGAGTGTTCTGGCTCTCAGGTGTGAACGCAGGCTGTACAAACCCCATCACATTGACTCTGCTCGCTTGTGTTGGCTGGTGTAAGCTGGGCGGTATTGGTTCCTTCAGACATGTCTGAGCACCTCACAGTCTGGAGGAAGGGGCTTGAAGTAGATTTTAGGGCGTAGCCTGGCAGGTGAGTAGGAAAATTAGAGGGAATTCTGGAGGGTCAATAAACAAACAAGTGATTTTTGGAGCGGTGTCCACCTCTAGCTGGGCTCTGTGCTGTATGCATCGCTCGGGATATGGTGAGCAGTGATTGGACTGCACAAGATAAATATTATTTCTTTAGATGCTTCTGGTCCTTGTTCAGGTTCTGAAATGCTGCAGATAGAAAGAGTAGCTGAGAATGTGTTTAATGAGAAGGAAGGACAGAAAGATGGTTGTGTTTTTTCCTATGGGGCACTAGCAGCCATGCAGGGTGTTGGGTGTTTTCTTTGTAGGCTGCTATGGCTGTTTTTAAAGGTGATTAGAAGACTGATTCCCTGATCATAGAGCAGACCCCAAGTGTCCTTTTAGAAATACGCTCCATTTTAGCAATTTTTAAAATCCTGGCACAGCAATGCGTGCATTTGAGTCAGTTGGGCTGGGGAGAACAGGCGCTGGGGGCTGGACACAGCACATCGTGCTCTGCGGAGCACAGGGCTCCTGCTTTGGCACAGCACAGCAGTCTTTGCCAGCCTGGTTTGGGTTTCTTTACAGCAATAGGAACCCATTCATCCTGGGTACATGATCAGCTTTTGGTTGAGATGCTTTGGCTCGGAGATGGATTTGACTCTAGAGCTTTGGTAGGCCGTACCGACGTGTATGGGGGGCACTGGAGGGGAAAATCATAGGGTGGTTTTAATGCAGGGCTCGGAGTTAACTGCATGGTTTTAGAAGGTGATGTTAAATTGATAAGATTTTTCTTCTCTCTGGTGTTTCTGTTGCCAGGTTTACTCAACAGTGTTCTCTCAGTGCTGCCAAATATTTCTGAACATAATGAGAAAACCTTTTCACCAGCCCCTCCCAGGCTACGTTCCATCGTTACACAACTTCTTTCCTGATCCTTGTCATGATGCAACAGAATTTGAGCAGGACTGCAGGAACTGTAGAGGCTGAGCTTTCTGGTAAACCTTTTACTCTAAAGACTGTCAGCCTTCCCAGAACTCCTTTGGGTATTTGCTGCCATGCATTACTGTGGTGGGAAATGGGTGATGGTAAGCCTGGGCAGGCTTGGGCAGTCTGTCATGTTATTAGGAAATGTTCTTGTGAAGGTTTTTTGCAAACCCATTTCAACGCCCCATCCCTGGCTCCCTCCTGGAATCAGCGGTGCAGACCGTTCTGCTTTGGGCAGTATCTATATTGAACAATCCATGCAAATACAAGCAATTTTTCTGATGAAACGGTGTCTTTTTCTGATTATCTTGCACAGCTGGTCTCTCCAAACTGCACGTTTCAACGTAACCTGTTTTCTCAAGAACAGATTTTAAAGGATGCTCTCTACTCAAGTGCCATCCCTGTGTTAGATGGGATAAGCAAGGCTGTGGGTAGAGGGAGAAATATTTTTTTCAGTTTTGGTGGCTGTTTTTCCCAAACCACCAAACTGGCTACAGACAGGCCCTTCTTCAGGCCGCAGGTTTTCCTG